>NC_091950.1:27781966-28139466 GCF_031021105.1 Erythrolamprus reginae
GTCCATTCACGGCCCCCAGGCCTGCCGGCAAAGCCAGGCCCCTCCCACACAAATTTTACCTCAGATTACTTGATCACAAAGAACCACTGGGCTTCTTGTTAGATTCCCACAGTTTCAAGGATCGCACAGCTCTGGTTTTAGGATTGTCCAACTGAAAGAAACCTCTGAGATCATCTAGTCCAGTGATGGCGAACCTATGACACGTGGTGCCACAGGTGGCATGTGGAGCCATATCTGAGAGCACATGAGGCTTTGCCCTATGTCAGTTCAAGCACGCAGGTGTGCACTGGCAGGCTTATTTTCACCTTTCTTTTCAGCCATTTTCTCTCT
Organism: Erythrolamprus reginae; assembly: GCF_031021105.1. Classification (NCBI taxonomy): domain Eukaryota; kingdom Metazoa; phylum Chordata; class Lepidosauria; order Squamata; family Dipsadidae; genus Erythrolamprus; species Erythrolamprus reginae. Next base: position 27,782,297 of record NC_091950.1, read on the forward strand.
CCCCATGAGTCAGGAAAGCCTGAACAAAAACCAGCAAAAAACAGTCCAACAGGCCAAACCTAATTTGTTTCTGAACTTCCGATTGGCCCGTTTCGCCATTTTTCACTCTCCTCAGGCTTCAGGGGGCTTTCCTGAACTCTGGAAATGGAGAAAAACAGCTCAACGGCCCAACTGGAAGTTCATTTCCGAACTTCCAGTTGGCCTGTTGGGCCATTTTTTACTGTCCCCATAGTTCAGGAAATCATTGGGTCATTTTTGGCCATCCCCAGGGCTCAAGGAGGCTTTCCTGAACCCTGGAGGAAGCAAACCACAGTCCAATGGGTGTACCAGAAGCCCAGAGGCTTCAGTGAGGCCTGTGAGCATGCATGAGGGGTGGGGGAGCAGGGTGGGATGCATGCACAGGAGGGAGGGTATTGCACGAATCCCAGCGACCGGTTAGGTCCCACAGAGTTGGCCTTCTCCGGGTCCCGTCGACTAAACAATGTCGTTTGGCGGGACCCAAGGGAAGAGCCTTCTCTGTGGCGGCCCCGACCCTCTGGAACCAGCTCCCCCCCCCCGGGAGATTAGAATTGTCCCCACCCTCCTTGCCTTTCCTAAACTTCTTGAAACCCACCTTTGCCTTCAGGCTTGGGGGAATTGAGACACCTCCCCCGGGCCTATACAGTTTATGCATGGTATGTTTGTGTGTATGTTGTTTTGCTTTTTAATAAGGGTTTTTTAGTGATTTTAAATTATTAGATTTGTTATACATTGTTTTATTGTTGTTGTGAGCCGCCCCGAGTCTATGGAGAGGGGCGGCATACAAATCTAATAAACAATAATAATAATAATAATTATTATTATTATTATTATTACTATTATTATAATCATAATTTTATAATAATAATAATTTATTAGATTTATATGCCGCCCCTCTCCGTAGACTCGGAGCACCCATTATGGGTGTGGCTGCGTACACCTGTACACACTCTTTGGCACTTGAGCCAAAAAAAAGGTTCACCATCGCTGATCTAGTCCAGGGCAGAAATTCTAACATCATCCCTGACAAATCCCTCGAAAACCTCCAATGATGGAGCCCCCACAACTCCATAAAGCAGGCTGATTCACCGCCTAATAACAGTCACTCCTCCTTATTTCAAATGTGGATCTACTGTTTGGATTTAGTCTTAAAACCTCCGGCATCGATTCTTATCCTGCCCTCAGGAGCTGTGGTCATTTCTCCTTGACAGCCTTTTCAGATACAGTGTTCCCTCGATTTTCGCGGGGGATGCATTCCGAGACCGCCCGCGAAAGTCAAATTTCCGCGAAGTAGAGATGCGGAAGTAAATACACTATTTTTGGCTATGAACAGTATCCCAAGCCTTCCCTTAACAATTTAAACCCCTAAATTACAATTTCCCATTCCCTTAGCAACCATTTAGATTATTATTCACCAGGTTTATTTATTAAAGTTTATTTAAAAAAATGTTTTTTAAAGGCAGACGAAAGTTTGGCAATGACATGATGTCACCGGGCGTGAAAAACCGTGGTATAGGGGGGGAAACCGTGAAGTATTTTTTAATTAATATTTTTGAAAAAAACGTGGTATAGATGTTCCGCAAAGTTCGAACCCGCGAAAATCGAGGAAACACTGTATTCCCTGTCTCCCCTTCTTGAGGCTAAACCCGGCTAATGGATCCAAATTTGATAGGATAAGAGAGTCGAGTATGTTTAGCCTCAAGTCTTTTTGAGATGGAATTTAATCAAGAGGAATGAAAGAATTCAACACAGCATCATTTCAGCCTAGATCAGGGATGGCGAACCTATGGCACGGGTGGCGCATGGAGCCTCATCTGCTGGAACATGAACCATTGCCCTAGCCCAGCTCCAATGTGCATGTATCTGCCGGCCAGCTGATTTTGGGCTCTGTGAGGGTGTTTTTGGCTTCCAGGGAGCCTCTGGAAGGATGGAGGGGGGCGTTATTACCCTCCCCTGGCTCCAGGGAAGCTTTTGGAGCCTGGGGAGGGCAAAACACGAGCCTACTGGGCCCACCAGAAGTTGGGAAACAGGCAGTTTCCAGCCTCCAGAAGGCCTCCCGGGAGCGGGGGAAGTTGTTTTCGCCCTTCCCAGGCTTTGAATTATGGGTGTGGGCACTCGTATATGTGCAATAGTGCACGCCCACGCTCCTTCAGCACCTGAGGGAGAAAAAGGTTTGCCATCACTAGGCTAGATGGATAAAATTGAGAACAGGGCTCAGAGTTCAAATTCTATTGGCAAAGTGTAACCCAATTTCCCTACTAGTTGGGAATCTACGAGCATCTTTCGAGGCTAGTAGAATTTATACATGGTATAGAATTTATACATGGTATGCTTGTTTGTATGATTGGTCTCTTAAATTGGGGTTTTTAAGATTATTTTTTAATATTAGATTTGTTACATTGTCTTCTTTATTGTTGTTAGCCACCCCGAGTCTTCGGAGAGGGGCGTCATACAAATCAAATAAATAAATAAGTAAGTAAGTAAGTAGGTAGGTAGGTAAGTAAGTAAGTAAGTAGATAGAGAGAGACAGACAGACAGACAGACAGACAGACAGACAGTCTGGTGTAGTGGTTAAGGCAGAAGTCTTCAAACGTGGCAACTTTAAGACTTGTGGATTTCAACTTCCAGAAGTCCACAAGTCTTAAAGTTGGCCAGTTTTTGGGGACCCCTGGGTTAAGGCATCGGGCCAGAAACTGGGAAGCCGTGACTCTCTATGGAGATTCTCAGTTATCCAGATCATGGTTGTATCAAAGGTGCTTTTTTCAGGAGGCAACTGAGCTTTTTGGTTTTTCTTTGAAGACCTTTCACTTCTCATCCAAGAAGATTCTTCAGCTCAGAGGAAAATCAGAAAGTCCAGTGGCCTCTTGAAAAAATGCACCTTTGGTCCAGTTTCTAGCCCGATGCCTTAACCACTGCACCAAACTGACTCGCTACATTCACCCATATATTCTTTTTTAATGATCTGCCTTGAAAGATGCTAGGGCATTCCCAACTAGTGGGGAAATTGGGTTACCCTTTGCAAGCTTTAAGGGGAAAAAAGGGGGGAAAGCACTTTTTGGGAGACCATGAATTCTAATCCCACCTTAGGCACAAACCCGGCTGGATGACCCTGGGCCAGTCATTTTCTCTCAGCCCTAGGAAAGAGGCAATAGCAAACTTCTGAAAAAACTTGCCCAGAAAATTACAGGGACGTATCCAGGTAGTCTCTAAGAACAGGAGATATGAATATGGTTCGCTGAAGATCCATTCATTCATTCATTCATTCATTCATTCATTCATTCATTCATTCATTCATTCATTCATTTATTTATTTTTATATTTTTATATTTTTATATTTTTATATTTTTATATTTTTATTTTTTTATTTTTTTATTTTTTTATTAGATTTATTTATTTATTAGATTTGTATGCCGCCCCTCTCCGAAGACTCGGGGCGGCTAACAACAATAAAAAAGACAATGTAAACAAATGTAATATTAAAAATAATCTAAAAAACCCCAATTTAAAGAACCAATCATACATACAAGCATACCATGTATAAATTCTATAAGCCTAGGGGGAAGGGAATTTCAATTATCCCATGCCTGGCGACAGAGGTGGGTTTTAAGGAGCTTGCGAAAGGCAAGGAGAGTGGGGGCAACTCTGATATCTGGGGGGAGTTGGTTCCAGAGAGTCGGGGCCGCCACAGAGAAGGCTCTTCCCCTGGGTCCCGCCAGACGACATTGTTTAGAGAGGGCTGTAAACGAAGCACTGTGAAGCGGTATATAAGTCTAAATGCTATTGCTATTGCTATCCTGGCTTTTGAGCTAGTCTTACCCAGATTTAGTACAGACTCTGAATGATGTCAGGCTAGTCCAGGAAAGGAAAGGTGACCTGCCAATCTTTTCTTCCTTATGCTCCTCAATGCAAAATGTTGTCTTCAAGGGTGGTAGAAAGAGCACTAGAACTTGTAGGGAGAACGAAGCTGGTGCTTTAAGTGGATTATAGAAACTTGTCCTCTGCCCAGTTGCTACCTGTTCGGGGCTGGCCTCGTTGCTTAGAGCTTTGGGGAGGAATTTGGGGAACACCGAAAGCTTCCCGCCTGTGTCAGAGGAGGGTCACTGCTAGGAGACCTCTTCACATGACTCACCCACCCTTCCTTTGGTTGCCTTTCTTCCTTTGCAGCTTGTCACCCGGTAGCCAGAGCCCGACCCTTCTCAGCCCCTGCAGCCCTTGTAGTCCTTTGACTCTGCATCCCTGGAGGTAAGAGAGATGGTGCTAGTGGAGGAGGGGAGGGCTACTGAGAGGAAACCTTGCATAGAAACATAGAAGGCAGAAAAAGACTTCCTGGTCCATCTAGTCTGCCCTTATACTATTTCCTGTATTTTATCTATTTGATTGATTGATTGATTGGTTGGTTGGTTGATTGATTGATTGATTGATTGCATTTATATGCCGCTCACTCCGAAACAGACTCTGAGCAGCTGACAACGGTTATAAATAAACACAATACACAAAAACATAGAAACAGAAGATTGATGGAAGAAAAAGACCTCGTGGTCCATCTAGTCTGCCCTTATACTATTTCCTCTATTTTATATTTTATTTATTTTTTATTTATTTATTTTGTCCAATACAAATTGAAAGTTAAGGAGAATAAAAATGTGTAGTAGTAAATATCAGGGAAGGGATAGGAGAAGAGATATGAGAATAGAATACATCAATGAAGAGTAGAGGAAGAATATATGGACGGGAGAAAAGATATATAAAATATAGAAGAGACAATTGGACAGGGGATGGAAGGCACACTAGTGCACTTATGCTCGCCCCTTACTGACCTCTAAGGAATCTGGAGAGGTCAACCGTGGAAAGTCTAAGGGAAAAATGTTGGGGGTTGGGGGTTGACACCACGGAGTCTGGTAATGAGTTCCATGCTTCAACAACTCGATTGCTAAAGTCATATTTTTTACAGTCAAATTTGGAGCGGTTGATATTAAGCTTGAACCTGTTGCGTGCTCTTGTGTTATTGCGGTTGAAGCTGAAGTAGTTGTTGACAGGCAGGATGTTGCAGCATATGATCTTATGGGCAATACTTAGATCATGTTTAAGGCATATATTAGGATGGATATGTGTTTATCTCAGGTATGTTTAAATTCAGTGACTGTGGATTTACCAACCACGTCTGCTGGAAGTTTGTTCCAAGCATCTACTACTTTTTCAGTAAAATAATGTTTTCTCACGTTGCTAACCTCAGATTGTGCCCCCTTGTTCTTGTGTTCATTTTCCTATTAAAAACCTTCTCTCCTGAACCTTATTCAACCCTCTAACATATTTAAATGTTTCGATCATGTCCCCACTTTTCCTTCTGCCCTCCAGACTATACAGATTGAGTTCATGAAGTCTTTCCTGATAAGTTTTATGCTTAAGACCTTCCACCATTTTTGTAGCCCGTCTTTGGACACGTTCAGTTTGATCAAGATCTTTTTTTAGGTGAGGTCTCCAGAACTGAACACATTCTTCCAAATGTGGTCTCACCAGCGCTCTCTACAGCGGGATCACAATCTCCCTCTTCCTGCTTGTTATACCTCTAGCTATGTAGCCAAGCATCCTACTTGCTTTTCCTACCACCCGACCACACTGCTCACCCATTTTGAGACTGTCAGAAATCACTACCCCTAAATCCTTCTCCTCTGAAGTTTTTGCTAACACAGAACTGCCAATACAATACTCAGATTGAGGATTCCTTTTCCCCAAGTGCATTATTTTACATTTGGAAACATTAAACTGCAGTTTCCATCGCTTTGACCATTTATCTAGTAAAGCTAAATCATTTACCATATTACAGATGCTTCCAGGAATATCAACCCTATTGCACACTTTAGAGTCATTGGCAAATAGGCAAACCTTCCGTACCAAACCTTGCTCTATGTCACTCACAAACATATTAAAAAGAATAGGACCCCAGAACAGACCCTTGTGGCACACCGCTTGTAACCTGACTCTGCTCAGAATACTCGCCATTAACAATAACTCTTTGATGTCTATGCTTCAGCCAGCTGCAAATCCACTGAACTATCCAGGGATTAAGTCCAATCTTCACTAATTTATCTATCAGCTCTTTATTATTTATTTATTTATTTATTGGATTTGTATGCTGCCCCTCTCCGCAGACTCGGGGCAGCTAACAACAGTGATAAAAAACAGCATGTAACAATCCAATACTAAACAACTAAAAAAACCCTTATTATAAAACCAAACATACATACAAATATACCATGCGTAAATTGTAAGGCCTAGGGGGAAAGAATATCTCAGTTCCCCCATGCCTGACAGCAGAGGTGGGTTTTAAGAAGCTTACGAAAAGCAAGGAGGGTGGGGGCAATTCTAATCTCTGGGAGGAGTTAGTTCCAATGGGCCGGGGCCGCCACAGAGAAGGCTCTTCCCCTGGGTCCTGCCAAACGACATTGTTTAGTTGACGGGACCCGGAGAAGGCCCACTCTGTAGGACCTAACTGGTCGCTGGGATTCTTGCGGCAGAAGGCGGTACCTTTATGTGGAACCGTATCAAAGGCTTTGCTGAAGTCCAGGTAGGCAATATCCACGGCACCACCTTCATCCAACACCTTTGTGACATAGTCAAAGAAATCAATGAGATTAGTCTGACATGATTTGCCTTCAGTAAAGCCATGCTGATTTGGGTCCAATAAGTTATCGTTTTTAGGTGCTGATTTATCCTCTTTTTGTGTAGAGTCTCCATCATTTTAACTACAACTGATGTCATGCTAACTGGCCTGTAGTTACCAGCTTCTTCTCTACTGCCCTTCTTGTGGATAGGCACTTTAAAGTCATCGGCAAATAGGCAAACCTTCCCTACCAAACCTTCCCCTATGTCCTTCACTAGCAAAGGTAAATGGTGTTTTATTTATTTATTTATTTATTTAATTTATTGGATTTGTATGCCGCCCCTCTCCGGAGACTCGGGGCGGCTAACAGCAATAATAAGACAGCGTATAACAATAATCCAATACTAAAAACAATTAAAACCCATTATAATAAAAAACCAAACATACATACAGACATACCGTGCATAAAATTGTAAAGGCCTAGGGGGAAAGGGTATCTCAATTCCCCCATGCCTGGCGGCAGAGGTGGGTTTTAAGAAGCTTATGAAAGGCAAGGAGGGTGGGGGCAATTCTAATCTCTGGGGGGAGTTGGTTCCAAAGGGCCGGGGCCGCCACAGAGAAGGCTCTTCCCCTGGGTCCCACCAAGCAGCATTGTTTAGTTGACGGGAGCCGGAGAAGACCCACTCTGTGGGACCTAACTGGTCGCTGGAATTTGTGCGGCAGAAGGCGGTCCCTGAGATAATCTGGTCCGGTGCCATGAAGGGCTTTATAGGTCATAACCAACACTTTGAATTGTGACCGGAAACTGATCAGCAACCAATGCAGACTGCGGAGTGTTGGAGTGATATGGGCATATTTGGGAAAGCCCATGATTGCTCTCGCAGCTGCATTCTGCACGATCTGAAGTTTCCGAACACTTTTCAAAGGTAGCCCCATGTAGAGAGCGTTACAGTAGTCGAGCCTCGAGGTGATGAGGGCATGAGTGACTGTGAGCAGTGACTCCCAGTCCAAATAGGGCCGCAACTGGTGCACCAGGCGAACATGGGCAAATGCCCCCCTCGCCACAGCTGAAAGATGTTTCTCTAATGTGAGCTGTGGATCGAGGAGGACACCCAAGTTGCGGACTCTCTCTGAGGGGGTCAATGATTCTCCCCCCAGGGCAATGGACGGACAGATGGGATTGTCCTTGGGAGGCAGAACCCACAGTCACTCCGTCTTGTCTGGGTTGAGTTTGAGTTTGTTTACATCGGACAAGCCTGAGAGGCCCACATTCTGTTGCCCCCCTCACGTCCATGGCCAAGTTCTCTTCTAGTTGCATTGCTAAAAAGATTAATGAATAACATTGCTGCGTAGCATTAATCTCTGACGTTTGAGGAAGGGGGCTGTTGGCAAGGAGTAGAAACAGCAGGAAAGGGTGAATGGGCAACAGGAGTGGGAGGGGAAAGGAAAACATTGTTTACTGAGCTGTTGGACTCAGGTTGTTGTGTTAATTATACCATGATCTGATCCTGCAGCGTTTCAGCTGCTTTTATCTTTTACGAACTGCAAACTGCATTCTGGATTGGGTTTGTTCCTTATTTCCTGCCTAAGAAAATTTTTTTTTCTCCATCTCCCTCTAATTAAGCAATAGGGTTGTGTTTTGTACCATGGGTGGCAGGAAATGAGATTTCTCTTTGACGGACTGAACTAAAAAAGAAAGCAAACTTTTGCAAGAGGAAGGTCTCTGTTGCGTTTTTTGGTGTTCTCTGTAGATATTATTTAGCGCAGTGTTTCCCAACCTTGGCAACTTGAAGATATTTGGAATTCTGGGAGTTGAAGTCCAAATATCTTCAAGTTGCCAAGGTTGGGAAACACTGATTTAGCCCATAATTGAAACATCTGCAGGAAAACAGAGCATATGAAAAACCCAAAGTTTTAACCCATAGCTACATATATTTTCTGCAATTGGACGGTTTCTATAAAAAAGTAGCTGGGGCTATTTTGAATCTGCTATGGGCAGTCTGACCACTGTACTCTTACAAGGTCATGACCTTTAAAGCCCTACATGGCAGTGGACCAGATTTCCTCCGGAACCGCCTTCTACCGCACGAATCCCAGCGGCCGATAAGGTCCCACAGAGTTGGCCTTCTCCATGTCCCGTCGACCAAACAGTGTCGTTTGGCGGGCCCCAGGGGAAGAGCCTTCTCTGTGGTGGCACCAGCCCTCTGGAACCAACTCCCCCCCGGAGATTAGAACTGCCCCCACCCTCCCTGTCTTTCGTAAACTACTCAAGACTCACTTATACCGCCAGGCATGGGGGAGTTGAGACACCTTTCCCCCAGGCTTTTTTATACTTATGTTTGATATGAATGTGCTGTTTGGTTTTTTAAATAATGATAGGGTTTTATATGTTTTTTAATATTAGATTTGTTCCACTGCTATATTGTTTTTATTACTGTTGTGTGCCGCCCCGAGTTTTCAGAGAGGGGCGGCATACAAATCTAATAAATAATAATAATAATAATAATAATAATAATAATAATAATAATAATAAAGAGTGTTTAAACCAGGGCCCCCAAACTTGGCAACTTTAAGACTTGTGGACTTCAGCTGAGAATTCTGGGAGTTGAAGTCCACGAGTCTTAAAGTTGTCAAGTTTGTAGGCTTCTGGTTTAAGCTACTTCACTTTTTCTGAGTACAGAGATGGCAGAAGAATTTTTTGAAATATTTGCATGTATTTAGAAATGTATATCGATTAATCAGATTAATATGTATACAGATAAAATACACCAACCCATTTCCAGAGAGGCAAACAACCTCCCAAATATTTGTAATTTAACTGAATTTAAAAAAAAAAAAAAAAAAGCTAGCTACATTTTATTGTTCTTTCCATATGCAGAAATCTGCATCTCCTTCCTCTCAATGATCTAGGTTGTAAGGCTTAGGTTAATACAGGGTTGGGAGAGTAAATTTACTTTTTGTTTACTTTCCAGTTGTGGGTTATTTGGTCAAGTTAACGTGATCCATTATCTCTGTAATATTATGAATAATGATGGAGGCGTTGCATTGGGGAATAATGAAATGTTTGCCAACAGGGACGGAAATTGGTTTTTTCCCTATGACATTTTAATTAATTACTGTATATCAGGAAGTGGAAGTCAATTTCTTGTTATTTTTGTAGAAACAGCACAGTGCTATGATAGCTTCACTAAAATCCTTTTGCTTTGGATTTTGGGATTAGTTAATGCAGCAATCTAGAGGAAAAGTGAGGGAGAGAGGCTTAAATACATTTGGAAGCTCTAAATAATAAGTAAATCAATCATTGCCCTGACTTACTCATTGACCAAACAATACTGAAAGATGGGGGCAGATGGTTTCTCACCAAATAATTGGACAAAAGAATACCTGTCCTTTCCCTGCTAACTTGGTGCACCAGTTGCGGCCCTATCTGGACCGGGACTCACTGCTCACAGTCACTCATGCCCTCATCACCTCGAGGCTCGACTACTGTAATGCTCTCTACATGGGGCTACCTTTGAAAAGTGTTCGGAAACTTCAGATCGTGCAGAATGCAGCTGCGAGAGCAATCATGGGCTTCCCTAAATATGCCCATGTTACACCAACACTCCGCAGTCTGCATTGGTTGCCGATCAGTTTCCGGTCACAATTCAAAGTGTTGGTTATGACCTATAAAGCCCTTCATGGCATCGGACCAGAATATCTCCAGGACCGCCTTCTGCCGCACGAATCCCAGTGACCAGTTAGGTCCCACAGAGTGGGCCTTCTCCGGGTCCCGTCAACTAAACAATGTCGTTTGGCGGGGCCCAGGGGAAGAGCCTTCTCTGTGTCGGCCCCGGCCCTATAGAACCAGCTCCCCCCAGAGATCAGAATTGCCCCCACCCTCCTTGCCTTTCGTAAGCACCTTAAAACCCACCTCTGTCGTCAGGCATGGGGGAATTGAGATATACCTTCCCCCTAGGCCTATACAATTTATGCATGGCATGTTTATCTGTATGTTTGGTTTTTAATAAGGGTTTTTAGTTATTTTAAATATTAGATTTGTTATATGCTGTTTTTATTATTGTTGTTAGCCACCCCGAGTCTACGGAGAGGGGCGGCATACAAATAAAATAAAATAAAATAAAATAAATAAATAAAATAAATAAATAAATAAATAAATAGTAAGTAAGTAAGTTTGTAACTGATAAGGGATGATTATTTATTGTTTGCTTTTTAAATATGAAAACTAGAAATGAGGGAATTATCTATATCTTTGCAAAGGCAACTTCTGCTTGCCTTCCCCACACAGGTAGTTTACACAGGTAGTTCATTAAAATATATTTCATATTGGTTGTGGAATTTGGCTGTTCCTGATACAGAATTACATGAGCACAGAATTTTGATATGAGCAATGGGATAAGTCAGAATCTTGGAAGTAATCAATAACTTCTTTTGCAAAAGCTGGGGTGGAGCAGCAGGTAGACTACTGCAGGCCACTGAAGCTGAAGCTGACTGTAGATCTGAAGGTCAGTGGTTCAAATCTCATCACCGGCTCAAGGTTGACTCAGCCTTCCATCCTTCCGAGATGGGTAAAATGAGGACCCGGATTGTGGGGGCAGTATGCTGGCTCTGTTAAAAAGTTAATGAACTTTAATAAATACCCTGGTGAGTAATAATCTAAATGGTTGCAAAGGGAATGGGAAATTGCAATTTAGGGGTTTAAAGTGTTAAGGGATAGCTTGCGATACTGTTCATAGCCAAAAACAGTGTATTTACTTCCGCATCTCTACTTCGTGGAAATTCGACTTTTGTGGGCCGTCTCAGAAACGCATCCCCTGCGAAAATCGAGGGAACACTGTATACCAAAGGTGCACTGAACATTGTTAACCGTTCCACCGAAGTGGTACCTATTAATCTACTCCTATTTGCATGCTTCCAAACCGCTAGCTAGGTAGGACTTGGAGCAAGTAATGGGAGCTCACTCCGTTGCGTGTAGCTTGGGTTTCGAACCTGGGCTACCAGCTCTGACAAGCTGAGCGTCTTTAACCGCTGAGCCATTGTGCCTCCCTAAATGTGTTGGAGCTCTTGCTGATCACTACGCAGAGTGCAAACATTTCTTATGTAGGCAGCGATTCAGTGTATTTGCTGAGAACCACAATTCACTCTCCTTCCTGTATCCAACAGTTCATTAGCTGCACTCTGGGGGGAGTTGGTTTCAGAGGGCCGGGGCCACCACAGAGAAGGTTCTTCCCCTGGGTCCCGCCAGACGACATTGTTTAGTCGATGGGACCCGGAGAAGACCAACTCTGTGGGACCTAACTGGTCACTGGGATTCGTGTGGCAGAAGGCGGTCTCGCAGATATTATTGTTGTTGTTGTTATTGTTGTTGTTATTATTATTATTATTATTATTGGAAGTACTCATTTATGGAACTAAAAGCTGTACTACGTAGACCTATAACAGAATAGTAGCAGAGTTGGAAGGGATCTTGGAGGTCTTCTGCTCAGACGGTCAGACGTCTCCTGCTCAGACAGGAAACCCTGGCCTATACCATTTCAGACAAATGGTTACTTAAACTCTTTTTTAAAAACCTCCAGTGTTGAAATACCTGCAACTTCTGGAGGAAAAATCTATAGAGTCTGGTCCAGTTGTTCTTTTATTCATCCTTTATCCATGCATCCATTTTCTCTTTATTGAGAAGCACATTAAATATTTGGAGGTAGAGACAAACTATAAGGCAGCTGTACATTGTTGCTATATCATTAAAGTATTGGCTGTCTACTGCAAGAAACTTTTAAAGAAAATGAATCTAATCCAGTGGCACCTCTTTCTTTATATGAGGTGGAAGGTGACGGAATGTCAAAGCTTTCCATTCCCTCTACCTTTTAGCCGGCTTGACAAAGAGCTAAGTTATTTTTAAAAGTGCTAGTAAAATGCTATGGAATTGGGAGGCCCTGGGATTGACTGCAGTGTGGCGCCCATATCCTAGTATATACAGTACAGTTGGTGAGCAACAAAATTTGTTTGAGCGTCTGTTAAACTATGACTGAGCCTAGCTTGCCTGTTATTTCTCAGAGATGGAAAATACTGTGCACTTTGTAAAATACTGAGACTTTTTTTCAAAATAGTTGCCAAGAAGAGAAAATTATGTTGATACTCCTCTAAATCATCTTACCAAATTGTGAAATCGTCCAAGAATTAACAAGATAGCAATCCTTATCTCTTCCCAACCCCTCAGTTAAATCTATCTATTTGTCTGTCCATCCGTCCATCCAATAATTGAATAAAACAACAAATATAAAATCCATCTTAAAATAGAATAGAATAGAATTTTATTGGCCAAGTGTGATTGGACACACAAGGAATTTGTCTTGGTGCATATGCTCTCAGCGTACATAAAATAAAATATACATTTGTCAAGAATCATGTGGTACAACACTTAATGATTGTCATAGGGGTCAAATAAGCAATGAAGAAGCAATATTAATAAAAATCTTAGGATATAAGCAACAAGTTACAGTCATACAGTCAACATAGGAGGAAATGGGTGATAGGAATGATGAGAAAAACTAGTAGAATAGAAGTGCAGATTTAGTAGAAAGTCTGACAGTGTTGAGGGAATTATTTGTTTAGTAGAGTGATGGCGTTCAGAAAAAAACTGTTCTTGTGTTTAGTTGTCTTGGTGTGCAGTGCTCTGTAGCGATGTTTTGAGGGTAGGAGTTGAAACAATTTGTGTCCAGGATGTGAGGGGTCAGTAAATATTTTCCCCGCCCTCTTTTTGACTCGTGCAGTATACAGGTCCTCAATGGAAGGCAGATTGGCAGCAATTGTTTTTTCTGCAGTTCTGATTATCCTCTGAAGTCTGTGTCGGTCCTGTTGGGTTGCAGCACCAAACCAGATACATATTATTAAAAAATGAATATACAGGCTTGCAGCAAAGAGTGGATAATTAGGCTGTAGCCAAGTATTTCACAAGGAACAGTTGGTTGTGGCAGTGGAAACAGATTGCCTTGCTGTTTTTCGTCCTGCAGTGTTTTGGACATAATTCTGAAAAAGTACTTTGGAGTATCTGAAGTACAACTGTAGCTTCTGTCTCTAAATTCTTTAAAGCAGCTACCTCTTTCCCTACAATAGCCCATCTCTGCAACTGTCGTGTGTTCCCAGGAAAAAAAGTTGTTTGCTTTACAATCCCAGACAGATTATTTATTCATTTATTTATTCATTTATTTATTTATTTATTCATTCATTTATTTATTCATTCATTTATTTATTCGTTTGTTTGTTTGTTTGTTTATTTGTTTGTTTGTATGCCGCCCCTCTCCGGAGACTCGGGGCGGCTAACAGCAACAACAAGACAGTGTATAACAATAATCCAATACTAAAAACAATTAAAACCCATTATAATAAAAAACCAAACATACAGACAGACATACCATGCATTAAATTGTAAAAGCCTAGGGGGAAAAGGTATCTGAATTCCCCCATGCCTGGCAGCAGAGGTGGGTTTTAAGTAGCTTATGAAAGGCAAGGAGGGTGGGGGCAATTCTAATCTCTGAGGGGAATTGGTTCCAGAGGGCCGGGGCCGCCACAGAGAAGGCTCTTCCCCTGGGTCCCACCAAGCGGCATTGTTTAGTTGACGGGACCCGGAGAAGACCCACTCTGTGGGACCTAACTGGTCGCTGGGATTCGTGCAGCAGAAGGCGGTCCCTGAGATATTGTGCTTGTGCTCCAAAACCCTTTAGGGTTGGGCATTATACAACCCTAAAAAAACAGCACTTAGAGAAAAGTGATCGCCAAATCTTTTTGTAAAAAGCGGTTCAGCTGACTGCTGGCACACATGCTGCTGAAAGGAAGCATCAAAAGGCAAAATTGCTGTTTCTAATCAGGAAATCAGAGCAAACCATTCCCACTTGTGTAGGTTTGTCTTCCTTGAAATAACGGTGGTGCCAAACTTCTCAAAGAAAGCCAAATCTCGTTGCGTCCAAATTCAAACCGCAAGAAGGAAATGACAGCAAATGCATTGCGTTCCAAGTGGGTTTACGTATCATCCTGCCAGATCATAATTTGGTTTATTTTGCTTCGGGCTTAAGGCATTGTGTGAACCCAGCTGTTGTGGTTTACAAGAGCCCCAGGCCCTCTTTTCCAATTCCATATTTGTACTCTTGTTGACTACAGTTGCCAAAAAAACAGCAGCCTGGCTTCCCAAACATTTTCAGACTGGAAAATATATCAGAATTGCACTCTTAACCCCTGCGTGTTTATTCAACATACTTAAATCAACAATGAAAAAATTCTCACCCCTTTCAGAGGGGGGAGAACTAGAAAGATTAGCTCCATCGCTGTATGGAAATTTTTAACCTATTTACTTGGCTTCAATACTCAACATTTATAGTTCTGGCATTCAGAGGAACTACAGATGCTCTTCAACCCAGGTCAGTGATGGCAAACCTTTTTTCCTTGGGTGCCGAAAGAGTGTGGGCGTGTGCTATTGTGCATGTGTGAGTGCTTTCGGCGAAGGCAGCGGCGAGTAGCCAGGGGTGCGAGGAGGCTAGAGGCTCGGGGGGGCGGCCGCGGCTTCGGGTGCGCCCTTGGAAAAGTGTGCGGGGGGGGGGTTGGGGTGCGCTGGCGCAGGCGTGCGCGGCCCGGCACCCTCCTGCTCCCACCGCCCTCCCTCCGGGCCCCAAAGGACATTGGTTGCCGCCCCCGCCAGGGAAGCTCCAGCTGGGCGGGGCGCTGCTGGTGCCTCCGCCCTGGAGCTCTTGCCACCGCCATCCCCCGACTACTACTTGGTGCCGCTGCTGATGGCACCCTCCTCCTCTTGCTGCCGGTGCGAAGAATGAAGCTCTCCTTTTTTCCCGCCTTCCTTCTTTGGGGCCCAGCAGGAGAGCGCCAGCAATAGCGGCATCGGAAAGTAGCCGCAGCGGCAGTGCCCCGCCCAGCTGCCCTAGGAGTTTGGCGGCACACCTGACCATGTCTCGCGGCACACTAGTGTGCCGCGGCACACTGGTTGGGAAACGCTGGTTTAGTCGATGGGACCCGGAGAAGGCCCACTCTGTGGGACCTAATTGGTCGCTGGGATTCGTGCAGCAGAAGGCAGTCCCGGAGATATTCTGGTCCGATGCCATGAAGGGCTTTATAGGTCATAACCAACACTTTGAATTGTGACCGGAAACTGATCGGCAACCAGTGCAGACTGCGGAGTGTTGGTGTAACATGGGCATACTTAGAGAAGCCCATGATTGCTCTCGCAGCTGCATTCTGCACGATCAGAAGTTTCCGAACATTCTTCAAAGGTACCCCCATGTAGAGAGCATTACAGTAGTCGAGCCTCGAGGTGATGAGGGCATGAGTGACTGTGAGCAGTGACTCCCGATCCAGATAGGCTGCAACTGGTGCACCAGGCGAACCTGGGCAAACGCCCCCCTCGCCACAGCTGAAAGATGTTTCTCTAATGTGAGCTGTGGATCGAGGAGGACGCCCAAGTTGCAGACCCTCTCTGAGGGGGTCAATACTTCCCCCCCCCCCCAGGGTAATGGAAGGACAGATGGAGTTGTCCTTGGGAGGCAAAACCCACAGCCACTCCGTCTTATCCGGGTTGAGTTTGAGTCTGTTGACACCCATCCAGACCCTAACAGCCTCCAGGCACCAGCACATCACTTCCACTGCTTCATTGACTGGACATGGGGTGGAGATATACAGCTGGGTATCATCAGCGTACTGATGATACCTCACCCCATGCCCTTGGATGATCTCACCCAGCAGTTTCATGTAATTATTAAATAGCAGGGGGGAGAGGACCGACCCCTGAGGCACCCCACAAGGAAGAGACCTCGAGGTCAACCTCTGACCCCCCACTAACACCAACTGCGACTGGCCGGAGAGGTAGGAGGAGAACCACTGAAGAACAGTGCCTCCCACTCCCAACCCCTCCAGCCGGCGCAGAAGGATATCATGGTTGATGGTATTGAAAACCGCTGAGAGGTCGAGAAGCACCAGGACAGAGGATAAACCCCTGTCCCGGGCCCGCCAGAGATCATCCATCAACACGACCAAAGCAGTTTCCGTGCTGTAGCCGGGCCTGAATCCAGACTGCTGAGGACCTAGATAATCGGCTTCTTCCAAGGACTGCTGGAGTTGGAGTGCCACCACCTTCTCAACAACCTTCCACATAATAATAATAATAATACTGTAGTAATAATAATAATAATAATAATAATAATAATAATAATAATAGCCACGTGATCGAAATTCAGGCACTAGACAACCGGTTGTGTATTTACAACACTGGCTGCAGTGTCCCTGAGTCATGCGATCGTCACTTGTGACCTTTCCAGCTGGCTTCCAACAAGCAAAGTCCGTGGGGGAAATGAGATTCATTTAATGGATGCGTCATTCACTTAACAACTGCACTGACTCGCTTGGCAGTCATGGCCCAAAGGTCATAAAATCGGTCACGATTCACTTAACCACTGCCTTGCCTAGCAACAGAGTTTCTGGTCCCAAATACTGTGTTTCCCCGAAAATAAGACACTGTCTTATATTAATTTTTGCTCCAAAAGTTGTGCTACGTCTTATTTTATATTTTATTATATTTCTCAAATAAGACAAATTCACAGGCAGAAAAGCTGACACCCCCAAAGAAAGTGCACCGTACGGTACACTGATTATGGTACGGTACCTGTCAGTATGGCACCCACACACACAAATGACGGCACTTATATGGTACAACAGTATACTCCCGCTATTGCAGCTTCCGCCCACCAGAGGAACTACAGTCTATGCACTGTAGTGGAGACTGTAATGGCGGTGAGACAGCAGCAGACTGTGTCTCCTGCACTGGACGGTACAAAGCGATGGAAGGGGCCAGCAGGGGATGCCACATTATTATGGTATCGCTATGAACAACTTTGAATGGTACCGTATGTTTTTCCACCATACCGTATGCAAACTTGATTACGCCTTATTTTTTGGGGGGTGCCTTATATTAGAAAATTTTGCAAAACCTCCGACATGCCTTACTTTCGGGGTATGTCTTATTTTCGAGGAAACAGGGTATGGACCTAGGTCAGTGATGGCGAGCCTATGGCACATACTTGGCCATGCTTGACCCCATCAACCCTAGAGCGTGTTTCTTGGACAAGGGAGCCAGCATTATCCAAATACATTTTTGTGATCCTGTGGCCGGCATGGCTATATACCAGTGATGGTGAACCTTATGGCACGGGGGCCACAGGTGGCACACAGAGCCATATCTGCTGGCACGCAAGCCATTGCCCTAGCTCAGCTCCGATGTGCATGTGTGTGCTGGCCAGCTGATTTTTGGTTTGTACAGAGGCTCTGGGAGGGCGTTTTTGGCTTCTAGAGAGCCTCCAGGGGGATGGGGGAGGGCGTTTTTACCCTCCAGGGAAGCCTTTGGAGCCAGGGGAGGGCAAAACATGAGCCTACTGGGCCCACCAGAAGTTGGGAAACAGGCCATTTCCGGCCTCCAGAGGGGCAGGGGAAGCTGTTTTCGCCCTTCCCAGGCATTGAATTATGGGCTCTCAGCGAGGGGGCTGCAGGAGAGGCGGCAAAGGCGATCTCTCTCATTCTCCGGAGGCTGGCGAAAGTGATTTTCAATGTCGGGGGCACGGGCCGGCGTGCGCTCTCCCCCTCCCCCTGCCCCATTCAAAGTAAGCTGGCAGGGGGGTGGGGAGAGAGAGCGCCGGCCCGCACCCCCGACATTGAAAATCACTTTCGCCAGCCTCCGGAGAACGAGAGAGATCGCCTTCGCCGCCTCTCCTGCAGCCCCCTCGCTGAGAGCCCGGGACAAAAGCGCTTTTGGCGAAGGCAGCGGCGAGTAGCCAAGGGTGCGAGGGGGCTAGAGGCGCGGGGGGGGTGGCCGCGGCTTCGGGTGCGCCCTTGGAAAAGGGTTCCCTTTTGCAGGGCTCCCGCTTGCAGTCAGCTGAGAGAGAGAGAAAGAGAGACATATAAGAGAGGCAGAGAGGGCGAGAAAGAGAGACAGCAAGAGACGCAGAGAAAGAGAGATAGAGAAAGAGAGAGAGAAAGAGAGACATAGCAAGAGAGGCAGAGAGAGAGAGAAAGAGAGACATAGCAAGAGAAAAAGAGAGACTTAGCAAGAGAGGCAGAGAAAGAGAGAAAGAGAGAAAGAGAAAGAAAGAGAGACATAGCAAGAAAGAAAGAGAGATAGCAAGAGAGGCAAAGAGAAAGAAAGAGACATATAGCAAGAGGCAGTGAAAGAGAGAGAGAGAGCAAGAAAGAGAGAAAAAAGCAAGAAAGAGATAGCAAGAGAGACAGAGAGAGAGAGAGAGCAAGGGAGAGAGAAAGACATAGAGGGAGGGAAGGAGGGAGAGAGAGCAAAAAAGAGGAAGAAAGAAAGAAAGAGGGATGGAGAGAGAGAAAGAAGGGAAGGAAGAGAATGAGGGAGGGAGAAATAGAGCGAAAGGGAGGGAGAGATTTTTTTTTGTCCAAACTTTTCTTTAGCCGCCCACCCCCCCACCCCCACCCCGTTCAATGTTCCCTAGGATTTTGAAAATATGAATAATGTGCCGCAGCTCAAAAAAGGTTGGGAAACACTGGACTAAACAATGTCGTCTGGCGGGACCTAGGGGAAGAGCCTTCTCTGTGGTGGCTCCAACCCTCTGGAACCAGCTCCTCCCAGAGATTAGGATTGCCCCCACCCTCCTTGCCTTTCGGAAACTCCTTAAAACCCACCTCTGCCATCAGGCATGGGGGAATTGAAACATCTCCCCCTTGCCCATGTAGTTTCTGTGTATGATTCGACTGTGTGCTTGTTTTTTATATATTGGGGTTTCTTTTGGATTTTTTAACCTAAAACTGTAATTTAGATTGATAAATGTTAGGTTTGTTACTATGTATTGTTTACCATTGTTGTGAGCCGCCCCGAGTCTACGGAGAGGGGCGGCATATAAATCCAATAAATCTAATCTAATGTAATCTACCTCAGCTCCAATGTGCATTTGATTTTTGTCTCACACAGAGGCCCTGGGAGGGCATTTTTAGCTTCCAGAAAGCTTTCAAAATAATCCAGGCAATGTAAGGTTTCCTGCTGCAACACGGGGTTGGACTAGATGACCTCCGAGGTATCTTCCAGCTCTAAATTGCTGGGCTGTTTCAAAGTGTCTTCCGAATCCATGTCTAGTGGCAGTTATATATATATATATATAAACTATGTAAAATCACATTAACTATAAGTATCATATAAATAGAATTAGATCCAAAAAGGAAGACATGGGGGGAAAAGATTTATATTAGTAGTTTAGGAGATTACGGAAATCCACTTCCTTTGATTTCTTCTTTGGGCTTATCTCAGCGTGGAGTGTCGACATTTTCATACAAAAGAAATTTAAGAGCCAGCTTGTTCTTGGCCCCCAAATCCACCAATCTAGTCACTAAGGAAATTAATCCAAATAGAACTTGCTGAAAACTCTCCTGAGACTGCTGGGGAGGTTTCTTCAGCCTTGGCCAGAAAATGAAGACTGGCATTTTACAAAAAGAAGGAGATGGTTCAATTCCAGTTTGGTAGAGTATCATTTTTGTGTCAAACCAACCAGCTAGGAAGAGGGTAGCAGCTGCCTGGGCTGCAGACTGTGTGATGCTGTTGTTCTAAAGGCAACCTCACTGCCATGAACAAGACAGAGAGAGAGCAAGAGGAAGTCCACTGGGTGACACATGATTTCCTGCAGGGAGGATATCGGTGGGTGTGCGCTGTGCATTGTCGTCCCCAGCTCAGCTGCTGCTCTGGAGAGACGGCCCTCGCCCGCTTCCGGCTAACTGCTTTGCTATCTCTTTTGACCCTCTGCCACTGTGTGCATTGCCCTTGGCTGCTGACCCTCAGGCTGAGAGCGTTAAAGCTTTGCCTGTTTGGTGGCTGTTGCCTCTTCTCAAGAACCATTTTCCACTTACAAACCCGAGCCTCCGAAACTGTAACTGGAAAAGGCAGGGAGAAGCCTCTGTGGGGCCGCCCTAGAGATTTCCTGGGAGGAAACAGGGCGAGAAAAGGCAGGAAGAAGCCTCTGTGGGGCCCCTCTAGGAATCTCCTAGGAGGAAACAGGCCCGGAAAAGGTGGGGAGAAGCCTCTGTGGGACCTCTCTAGGAATCTCCTGGGAGGAAACAGGGCCTCCACTCTCTCTATGGTTTCCCCAATTGCACGCATTATTTGCTTTTACATTGATTCCTATGGGAAAAATTGCTTCTTCTTACAAACGTTTCTACTTAAGAACCTGGTCATGGAACAAATTAAGTTCGTAAGTAGAGGTACCACTGTATTCCTAAACCAAGCAAAAAAGATAGAAATTGGCAAAAAAAAAGTGTTGTGAATCACAATTACTTGACTGCGAAATGCTACATCAGGGTGTAAAGGTAAGTTGCCATGCCCCCAAAATGTGATCATGTGACTACAGGGGTGTGTGCAGTTGTAGGAATTCTGGAACTGGGTTGCAAGCAAGGTTTTTTTTTGGGGGGGGGGGGGCATTGCAACATTGAATGTTCCTTAAGTGACCAGTCATAAGTTGAGGAAAACTCAACTGACAATGAGTTTACTATCCGTTATTTGGTTTCCGTTTTTCTTCAGTGTTTTATTAGTCATTTTTAGTCTTGGATTGACAGCGGAATGAGGTCAGACACAACGTAACTGTACACAATTTGCAATTACAAGCACATAATAATAATAATAATAATAATAATAATAATAATAATAATAATAATAATAATAATAATAATATATTAGATTTGTATGCTGCCCCTCTCCGAAGACTCGGGGCGGCTCACAACAATAATAAAAGGCAATACAGTATAACAGTAGAACAAACCTAATATTAAAAGAAAAAGATATATAAAACCCCAACAATTAAAACCATACAACACATACATACCAAACAAAATATAAAAGCCTGGTGGAGGTTTCTTAGTTGTTGTTATTATTATTATTATTATTATTACTATTATTTATTGGATTTGTATGCCGCCCCTCTCCGCATATGCCTGGCGATATAGGTGGGTCTTGAGTAATTTGCAAAAGACAAGGAGGGTGGGGGCCGTTCTAATCTCTGGGGGGAGTTGATTCCAGAGAGCCGGGTCCACCACAGAGAAGGCTCTTCCCCTGGGGCCCGCCAAGCGACATTGTTTGGTCAACGGGACCCGGAGAAGGCCAACTCTGTGGGACCTTATCGGCCACATGATGTGATCACAGTGTTGGCTTAAATAGCTTTAAAAGGAGTTGGATTCATAAACAAGAAAAGAGGTGTCTATTTGTGGCTGTTAGCAAGGATGAATCATTGGAATAT
Source organism: Erythrolamprus reginae (assembly GCF_031021105.1). Taxonomy (NCBI): domain Eukaryota; kingdom Metazoa; phylum Chordata; class Lepidosauria; order Squamata; family Dipsadidae; genus Erythrolamprus; species Erythrolamprus reginae. The sequence continues at coordinate 27,804,197 of NC_091950.1, forward strand.
CCTAGTAGCCTCTGTGACAAATAATAAAGGAAGGCTTTTGGGCTTTCCAGCCAGTCGGTGCAATAAAAAGAATTTCGGATTAGCATATCTAATGGGTTTATGTAAGAAAGACGATGTTGCTATTCTCCCCTATTCTGTAAATTAATCCATGTCTGTATCGATAGTCTGTTTTGTCAGACGTTAAGTTTGGTATGGAATTTAGAACCAGCCACATTTCAGCCATGTGTAAATAAAAAACCTGATTGATAAACCTGATACTGCCACCACTTAATCTAACCGTGTCTACTTCTGCAAGAATATTGGGGGTGGGACCTACATTTCCCATATTGAGGGTCTAAAGGCCCCCCCCCAATTGTTGAGTCAAATTTCTTCAGGGCTATCTTAAATAGGAGATGATGTTTCAGGATACTAAAGCTCGCAGTACTGATGAGATGGTCAGACCTGTTCAAACCTGTTCAAAATGAGCAAAGGGCTACAGCAACTCTCTTAAAGGAAAAATATGTGTACAGTACAGTGTTCCCTGATTTTCGCGGGTTCGAACTTCGCGGAAAGACTATACCAGGTTTTTAAAAAATATTAATTAAAAAATACTTTACGGGTTTTTTCCCTATACCACAGTTTTTCCCACCCGATGACGTCATATGTCACCGCCAAACTTTTGTCTGCCTTTAATACATACTTTTTTAATAAACTTTAATAAATAAACATGTTGAGTAATAATCTGAATGGTTGCTAAGGGAATGGAAAATTGCAATTTAGGGGTTTAAAGAGTTAAGGGAAGGCTTGTGTTACTGTTCATAGCCAAAAATAGTGTATTTACTTCTGCATCTCTACTTCGCGGAAAGTATATAAGCTACTTAAAACCCACCTCTGCCGTCAGGCATGGGGGAATTGAGATCCTCTTTCCCCCTAGGCCTTTACAGTTCTATGCATGGTATGTATGTATGTATGCTTGGTTTTTATATTAATGGGTTTTTAATCATTTTTAGTATTAGATTACTATTGTACACTGTTTTATTGTTGTTGTTAGCCGCCCCGAGTCTCCGGAGAGGGGCAGCATACAAATCCAATCAATCAATCAATCAATCAATCAATCAATCAATCAATAAATAAATAAATAAATAAATAAATAAATAAATAAATAAATATACAATGCTTGCAATGTTTCCAGTTTGGATCATAGGTAACAGGAGACAGAGATTAAATTACACACGCTCTGGATTAATATGGGATTAATTAAACTCTTTTTTTTTTGCCTACATTGCATAATATGAAGATTATCCACTCAATTGAATTGATAGATTTTGGACTCTTAAGGGGATCTGTTTCTTTGCACAAAACAGAATTAAACTCTTGAGCCCTCTGCCATACTGCCAAAACGTATCAGTTTAAATGACTCGACTAGACAAATTAACCCAACAGGGTGGTCTAAATGGCCATTAGCTTTGATAGCTGCTTCTTGGCAAGCTGCATTCTTTGGATACCAACTGTCAGGGAGCAACAGTGGGAGAGGGGCTGTTACAGCTGGCTGGCCTTTAGGTGACCCCAAATGCTGGAGGCCCAAGGCTGATCAGACAGGGCACTTTTTGTGTTTCAGTGCCCAGGGACTGTTGGATTTAAAATTGAGTTTAGCTGCAAAGCATGCTAGAGGATTTGAGGCCATCCACATTCCAGCCTTGTGTGGAGTTGGCCAGAACTCACCGGTTAATAGCCTAATAAGACATCATCATCACCATCACCATCATTATTATTGGATTTATATGCCACCCCTCTGCACATCCTGGACATAAACTGCTTCAACTCCTACCCTCAAAATGTTGCACACCAAGACAGCTAGACACAAGAACAGTTTTTTCCCGAACGCCATCAGTCTACTAAACAGACTTTTTTCTAAATCTGCATGCCCCGAATCTACGGAGAGGGGCGGCATACAAATCTAATAAATTATTATTATTATAAATTATTATTACTTCTATTCTACTAGTTTTTCTCATCATTCCTATCCTTTTCCTCCCACTTAGGACTGTATGACTGTAACTTGTTGCTTGTAACCTAAGATTTTTATTAATATTGAGTGTTTCTTCATTGCTCTATGACAATCATTAAGTGTTGTACCACATGATTCTTGACAAATGTATCTTTTCTTGGAGCATCTGCACCAAGACAAATTCCTTGCGTGTCCAATCACACTTGGCCAATAAAATTCTATTCTATTCTATGAGGACTAATTAAATTCATAATGGAAGCTACACAATGGAAATTACAAGTTTCTAGTTCTCATACACGAGAAGGAGGCCCTAGTACCAAAAGGAAAGCGTTGCAGGGGCCTCCTCCCCTCGACCCAAGGAGCCCCGTGCTTTTTCCACGGATGCGAGTCCCAACTTAACCCTTTCTTTCAAATCGAACGGTTTTTTTGGAAAGCGCCCCCGTGCATTCTTCCCCGCTGCCGGGAGAGAGGGGGCCACCCGAAAGAAGAAGAAGAAAGGAGCTTTGCAAAGCTCGAAAGGGGGCGCTGCAGAGTCCCGCCCCGGTTGCAAGACGGGCGGACCTCGGAGACGGCGCCGGCAGCGGCGGCAAAGAGCAACCGGTGGGCCGCTGGCCGGTTCATTTCCCATGGAGCGGGCGTGAAGTTGACCGGGGCGCGATGTCCGATCTGAGTTGCTGGGAAACTTTGGCGGACACTTTCTTCCGGCGCTCCAAGAGGTAGGGGAGAGATAAAGGGAAGGGGAGAAGCGCGCGTAACAATAGCCTTGGTGTCCCTCCCCACCCACCCCAATCTCCAGCAAAGCTTTTGCTTTCTGTGCGTAATTACGCATCAGAACGGTCTCTGGAGAGGGAAGTAACCAGACTTTGCGTTTGCGGAGCCGGGGCGTTTGATTTCGGGGAGCAGCAAATTAAGCCTCGGTGGTTTGGGGAAAGGCTCCGGTTATCTTTCCGATCCGCGCCGCTCTTTTTTTTTTTTTTTAAAGGGTTGCCGCGGCTGCGCCCCGCGCCACTTTTCTGCTTCGCGGGAGGATTGACCAGGAGAGGAACTTCTCTTTCTCCCATCCCCCGCCCCGCATCTTTTGTTGCTGCTGCTGCCGCCGCCGGGGATATCCAGATTAGGACATGAGCTGCAGCCCATATTCAGCGGCTGCGATGCAAGCGGGCCTCGGCGATGAATGGTTGGTCCCAGGCCGGGCCGTTTGAGGTCACTTTGATCTCATTTGGATATCAGGCGGGGAAAGGAACCGAGGGATTTAGGATGAAAATCCGGCAATCTGCCTCTTGTTCCCAGTTCTGACTGAGCTTTGACCTGCCCTTCCTGGATCTTTGGCTCCGTGTCCGCCCCCCCCCCCCCCAGGGTATCCTTCTGGACTAGTCTTGCATTGGTTTCTCTCCTTTCTCCATGCCTGTCACTGGTTATGGGGAGGGGGGTGAGAAGTCCCTGCAGTGTGAGGTGTCTCGGGTTCCCATCTCTTGCTGCTTCTCTTTAACATCTAGGAGAAACTGCTGGGTGAAGCCATTTAACAGTACAGGGTGTGATATGGTCAGTATGCTCCGTATACTCAATTGTCTCCAACCTTGACCAAGCAGGTGATGCTGTTGTGATGTTGACCCAGTTCCTAGAGATTATGAGGATCTGGATAGGGAGGAATCAGCTCTGATTCAACCAACCTCTTGGGTTTTTAGTCCTCTCTCAAGACTTGATACACTTGACCGAAGTGTATAAAATCATGCATGGGATAGAAAAGGTGGATAGAGAAAAAATCTTTTCTCTATCACACAATACTAGGACGAAGGGGCCCACCCTAAAGCTCATAGGTAAGAAAGTGAGGACAAATCAAGGGAAATATTTCTTCACCCAGAGGGTCGTTGGTTTATGGAATTCACTTCCAGAAGAGGTCATGACAGCTTTCAGCCTGGATAGCTTCAAGGCAGGATTAGACAGATTCATGGATGCCAAGTATTGGTAGTTATTGAAACGGATGTCCATGTGCCGCCTCTATGTTGGTTGAGGCAGGCAGGATTCCCTTGAGTACCACTTGTTGGGGGTCAAGGGAAAGGGAGGGTTTTGCCTTCTCTTTCTGCTCAAGATCCCCATGGACAATTGGTGGGCCACTGTGTGACACAGAATGCTGGACTCGATGGGCTTTGGCCTGATTCAGCAGGGCTCTTCTTATGTTCTTATTTAATGATGTTTTATCTCGGACTTGCTTATTTGTGCCCTATGACAATCATTAAGTGTTGTACCTCATGATTCTTGACAAATGTATCTTTTCTTTATGTATACTGTACTGAGAGCATGCACCAAAGACAAATCCCTTGTGTGTGCAATCACAGTTGGCCAATAAAATTCTATTCCATTCCATTCCGCCTTGTACTGGTGCACAATCTGAGTGCTGTCCTGAGCTTGCAAGTTCTGCTCTAGGAGCAGGAGGTAGCCATGCCCAGGGAGCCGATTTTGCAACTATCTTGCAAGCCAGTTACATTTATTCCTTGACCAAGAGGCCTTGTTCACGATCAATCATGTCTTGATCACTTCCTGTCTAGACCAGTTTTTCCCAACCTTGGCAACTTGAAGATATTTGGACTTCAACTCCCAGAATTCCCCAGCCAGCATTCGCTGGCTGGGGAATTCTGGGAGTTGAAGTCCAAACATCTTCAAGTTGCCAAGGTTGGGAAACACTGGTCTAGACTACTACAGTAAACCTTAGATAGGGCTGCTCTTGAAATTCTAAATAGTTTCAGGGGTTTGCTTGTGCCTGTCGATTGTCGTAGAGCCGGTCGCAAATGGAAGTGCCATTTGGGTTCCTTTACTCTCTGCGCATGCACAAAGCATTATGTGCATGTGCAGATGGTAAAAGAACCCAAGTGGCGGCATTCGGGTGGGTGGGCGGGGCCTCGCGCTGCCTTCGCGACCTGCTCTCCAATGATTGACAGGCACGAGTGAATTGGGACTAGAGTGTGGCATAGCACACAGTGCTCCTTGCATTCCCCATATTGCACTGCTGTTTGTGAACTACATCGGCTTCAGGGTGCTGGTTACCCGCTTTAAATCCTGACATGGCATGGGATAAAATTTATTTTATTTATTTATTTATTTATTTATTTATTATTTAGATTTGTGTGCCTCCCCTCTCCGCAGACTCGGGGCGGCTCACAACAAAGTGGAAACAATTTACAACAAATCTAAATTACTGTTTAAAAATATTTTAAAGACCCCAAATATCATCTTTGAAACTGCCTTTCCCCCTCTGTGCCTATCAAACCAGATTGAAAATTATAGGTGCATTCTGGATTCTCCCCCCCCCCCCCCTTAAATGTTGCCGTCTAGCAGAACCTAGGAAGCCAGCCTCTTCCATAGCAGTTCTTGTCCTTGGAGTGGCAAGTGGCACAGTGGTTAGAGTGCAGCACCGCAGGCTACTCCAACTTATTGCAAGCTGTAGTTCAGCAGTTCAAACCTCACCACTGGCTCAAGGTTGACTCAGCCTTTCATCCTTCTGAGGTGGGTAAAATGAGGACCCAGTTTGTTGGGCTCAATAGGCTGATTCTGTAAACCGCTTAGAGAGATAAGTTGTTGATGTTGTTGTTGTTGTTGTTATTATTTGTTGTGGTTAGCTCTGGCCCAACTCCTTCCCCAAGGAATGTGCAGGTGGATGTGGGGGAAACATCCACATGCCGCAGGCCTGTTTTGCTCCCGATGGAATCTGCCGACGAAGCCTCCTCTGACCAAGGAAGCGTGAGTGACAGGGAAGAGGGGAGTTTGGCAGACAGCGCAGGAGGAGATCAATCATCTGTCTCATCCCTAGATTCTGAACAAGAATTAATGACACATCCACGCATGCGTAGAGTGATGCATAGGAGACAACAACTGAAGGATTATTGCAAGAGAAAATGAGGCCACCTGTGGTTGAGTGGGGCTGCTGTAATTAGTGCTACAGATAAAAGTGCAGCCTGGTGTTTTAGCCTCATGGCAGTTTATCTGATTCATTGTTTCGTCAAGATCGTGGTTTTTGTGCTTGTGTTTCAAGATTGTGTGTGGACTCTCTGGACTTTAGAATTGGACTCAATTTCCCAGTGAGCAATTGGATTGCATTTCACCTGTGCCTTATGTGTACCAGAAAATCCCTTTGACATTTAAAAAGGGAGCTGTTTCTGTTTTTCTGTTTATAAAAACTTTTGGGTTTTCCTTTTATCATGTGATGTGTGTCTTCCTGAACTAATTACCCTGTAATTACGGGTGGTTGAAACACGCTGGCAGAATTATTATTATTATTATTATTATTATTATTATTATTATTATTATTATTATTTGATTTCTATGCCGCCGTATTCTGCAGACTCAGGGCAGCTCACAAGAAGAATAAATTACATAGTGTAAAGCAATCAATCTAAAACATACTAAAAACCTAATTGCATAAAAAGCAGTCATTCACATTTCAATCAGTTTCTTCCAATCAATCGTAGATTCATTCATCAGCCTTGGCTGGATATTGATCTTAACAACCCCAACCTTGTTGGCACAGGTGAGGCTACTCTTGCGGAAAGCCAGGAGGGTAGGGGCAGTGCAAATCTCTGGAGGGAGTTGATTCCAGAGGGCTGGGGCCACCACAGAGGAGGCTCTTCCCCTAGACCCCGCCAAATGGCATTGCCTGGTTGACGGGACCTGTAGAAGGCCGACTATGTGGGACCTGACCGGCCACTGGGATGCATCGGGCAGGAGATGGTCCCGTAAATAATATGGTCTGAAGCCATGTAGGGCTTTATAGGTCATAACCAACACTTTGAATTGCATTTATTGCTATTGCTATTTTAACCTTCTGGAAGGACCTAAAGAGCTGAGCCTTTCCAAGCATTGGGACAGAGTGAAGTTGGAGCTTGGTGATGGTTTCGTTGGACGCATTAGAGAAGGGTAGGTGAAGTGCCAGGGTTTTGCTTTTATTCCTTTTATTGGTTTTTTTTTTATTGCTACTGTGAGCTGCCAGAATGGGCAGCCGTTTAAGCCTATTAAATAAATAAACACAATCTAAGTTATGAGGTTGGACTCTGTGTGCACAAGATACGACTATTTCCAACACTGTCAACATGCCAGATCCATCTGGATGCCTCCAGGAGAGACCTTCTAGCCAGACCTACCTTAGAGAACTCATTTTAATAGTTCTACTGAACCTGGTACAGTGGAGCCTCTACCTACGAACGCCTCTACTTACAAACTTTTCAAGATATTTTTGCCTCTTCTCAAGAACCATTTTCCACTTGCAAGCCTGAGCCTCCGAAACTGTAACCGGAAAAGACAGGGAGAAGCCTCCGTGGGGCCTCTCTAGGAATCTCCTGGGAGGAAACAGGGCCAGAAAAGGCGGGGAGAAGCCTCCGTGGGGCCTCTCTAGGAATCTCCTGGGAGGAAACAGGGCCAGAAAAGGCAGGGAGAAGCCTCCGTGGGGCCTCTCTAGGAATCTCCTGGGAGGAAACAGGGCCAGAAAAGGCGGGGAGAAGCCTCCGTGGGGCCGCTCTAGGAATCTCCTGGGAGGAAACAGGGCCAGAAAAGGCGGGGAGAAGCCTCCGTGGGGCCTCTCTAGGAATCTCCTGGGAGGAAACAGGGCCAGAAAAGGCAGGGAGAAGCCTCCGTGGGGCCGCTCTAGGAATCTCCTGGGAGGAAACAGGGCCAGAAAAGGTGGGGAGAAGCCTCCGTGGGGCCTCTCTAGGAATCTCCTGGGAGAAAACAGGGCAAGAAAAGGCAGGGAGAAGCCTCCGTGGGGTCTCTCTAGTAATCTCCTGGGAGGAAACAGGCCCGGAAAAGGCGGGTTGAAGCCTCCGTGGGGCCTCTCTAGGAATCTCCTGGGAGAAAACAGGGCCAGACAAGGCGGGGAGAAGCCTCTGTGGGGTCTCTCTAGTAATCTCCTGGGAGGAAACAGGCCCGGAAAAGGCGGGGAGAAGCCTCTGTGGGGCCTCTCTAGAAATCTCGTGAGGAAACAGGGCCTCCACCCTCCCGGTGGTTTCCCCAATTGCCCGCATTATTTGTTTTTACATTGATTCCTATGGGAAAAATTGCTTCTTCTTACAAACTTTTCTACTTAAGAACCTGGTCACGGAATGAATTAAGTTCGTAAGTAGAGGTGCCACTGTACTTTCATAGCTTTTAGGACCACAATTTATGTGAATACTATTTGTCTTAAGTTTTTGCAAGAATTCTAAGCCTGCATGGGTTTGAGCTTTGAAAGATTCTGTTCTTTTCAATGTCCTTCTTGTCTGCCTCTTAGAATAGTCCCAAAAAGTGGAGAAAAAGGAACCAGGTCTTCTACAGTAGCATCCTAGTTGCTAAAACTCAGGGATAGAGTGCTTTTAAATAATACAGGGGTTCTGCGATTTAATGTACCCTTTCAAAAACTATCTATATAGAGTAATTGCTTTCCATGGCAGTGAATTCCATGAATGAATGTTGTGCTGTCTCTTGCTTGTCTGTCAGTCCTAAAGTATTATACTTTAAGGTCAAGGTAGTCCTTGACTTATGATTGGTTGCTCAGCAACCATTGGAAGTTACCGCGTACCTGAAAAAAGGAGTTATAATCCAGTTCTGAAGTTTCAACAGTCGGTTGTGTGACCACATTATGGGTGTTCCGCAACATGGCCACATTTATGGCTGTTTGCAGGTTCACATGGTCACATGACTGAATTATATGACGGTTTTGCGGGAGATTGGAAGTTACTTTGCTGCAATGGGTTTACTTAACGACAGCTGCATTCGTCTTACAAGCAACTGGATCCACTCAACGACCACTGCAAAAACTGAGTGGCTTAACACGACCATTTTGCAACCTCCACAATGTCCTACTGCAATGGGCAAATGTCAGGGTCTACGTGGCAAATGGAAATAAAACCAGACCAATCCTTGAATACAACTCATCTGTCTGGAACCCACACCGCATTTTGGACATAAACACACTACAAAACGTCCAGAGATACTTTACTAGAAGAGCCCTCCCCTCGCAACAAGAATACCCTGCAGAACTAGACTTACAATCCTAGGTTTAGAAAGCTTAGACCTTCGTCACCTTAAACATGACCTAAGCAAAGCCCATAAAATCATCTGCTCCAACGTCCTTCCTGTTAACAACTACTTCAGCTTCAACCACAACAACACACGAGCACACAACAGGTACACACTTAAAGTAAACCGCTCCAAACTCGACTGCAGGAAATACGACTTGAGTAACCGAGTAGTTGCATGGAACTCACTACCAGATTCTGTAGTATCATCACCTAACCCCCAAATCTTTACCTTTAGACTATCCACTCTTGACCTCACCCGATTCCTAAGAGGTCAGTAAGGGGCGTGCATAAGTGCACCAGCGTGCCTTCCGTCTTCTGTCCTAATGTTTCTCTGTTACTAGTATCATGTATATAAATATTATTATATCTCTTTATACAGAACCACCAATACGTACTTGACAAAATAAATAAGTAAATAAATTCCATGCATCACATGTCTTTTGTTAAACAAAACAAAGAAAAAGGTGTAAATGCTTTTATATTTCTTCAAGGGGATTTCACAAAGACGGTACTTTTATTTAGTACTTAATTGCTTCAGCAATGCACGTTTTATTTGCGCGCGCCCCCCCAATTGTTCATATCCTTTTTCAGTGGACACTAGCTCTCTTTTCTTCTTCTGCCTGCCACCTCCGTGGAAGCAGAATTCATTAAATCCCTTTTTTTGCCTGTTGCATCTTTAATAAACCATCCTGTCTGGAATTATGTCTTTGTGATTAAAGAAATTGCAATGTGCGGAGGGCGAAAATCACCACTTCCTGTTGTCGAAATGTGCTTTTGGGCAGAAAACTTCAGTTTTTGGGGAGGGGAGGCCACTAAGCACTCTTTTATCAAGCAAACCTCGATTCCTTCCTTAATCTTCCCTCTCGGCTTCAACTCGCTTGTTGTATCTGAGAACATTCTTCCCACCTAAAACGTCATCAGATAATCTTTCTATCTGTAATCGTCTCTGCGAGATCTCCCTGTTCCTGTTATGTAACCGGTTTAGTTGTATCTACATTTCACAGGGGGCAGAGTTTGAATGTGGGCATTTTCCAGGGCCCAGTGGCAATTTGCGGCATATAAATCTAATTAATAATAATAATAATAATAATAATAATAATAATAAGTGATTCCTTCAAGGTTTCCATGTGTGCTTTTTCTCTGGACTGACCTTGAGTGGCACAGAAAGGGTGGCCTTTTTTTACTCCCTAAAATTGCTTTGCAGCTGTGGAATGCAGCTGCTTAGGGCCCTCGGCATTTTAAGTCACCCTTAACGGAGCTAATGAAAGGGGTTTGTGCAGAAAAAGCCCACGTCTATCAAATTGGTGGAGGGGATGACAAATGCAGTGTTGGAGTGCAGGCAGGCCGGAAGCTCTCTTGGTGTGCGTAGACTAGTATAATCTGGTCTGATTAGCAACAGCTCTAGCAATTCAGGCAGAAAGATGCTTTTACCAGCCTTTTTAAAACATGGGAAAGGATGAGAATTAAAAACAACCAAGTTCGGAGAGCGTCAAGAACTGCACAGACAAAAATATTATCTTCTATCGATGAGAATTAAACTCAGAGCTTTTAAAATCCAGTTCATTTTTTTCTAGCATGTTTTGTATTTTCAATTATAACTCTCATTATCCTCCACGTATCTCCTGTTTGGACTATCTCCCCTTTGAATTATTGCAATGGCCATGGAATTATGGGTTTAGGCATGTATGTAACTCCCCCCACATCACCCCCAATCAGGGATTGCAACTTGGTTCTGCTACTGGTGTGGATGCACGCACAGCTCCAGGTGACCAGTGGACTGGACACGCATGTGTGTCGGAGCGAGATTTGGTTTCTGTGCAATCTTGCAAGAAGACGTGTGGGTGTGTGAGATTTTGGCGATTTTTTTTTTTGCTTCCAATTTTCACCAAAATCTTGTGCCACAAGATTTTGCTTCCTCTGCCTGCGCAGAAGCCAAATCTCACTCTGACGAGTGCGCGCAGCTCCATTTTCACTACCGGAATGCCGTCTCCCCCATCCAAGTGGGGAACCCAATATTGGTGCCCCCTCCCTTTTGGGGCACGAACCAAAAAAGGTTTGCCATCAGGGCTATACAGCAGTGTTTCACAACCTTGGCCACTTGGAGATATCTGGACTTCAACTCCCAGAATTCCCCAGCCAGCAAATGCTGGCTGGGGAATTCTGGGAGTTGAAGTCCAGATATCTTCAAGTGGCCAAGGTTGGGAAACACTGCTATACAGCATCTCTCTGTCAAGGAGTTGGATTGTTTCAAACTCTGATAAATAAAAATTTAAAATGTAGCCTCAAAGGGCAGGAGGTTGGGCAAAGTTTAAGGAGTGTTTTCTCTTATAGCTAGGTCTAACTTGGGGAAATCTTATCTCCTCTCGGCATGCACTCTGTCACTCTTTTACTGTAATCGGGATTCAAAAGTGGGAAGTTAATTTCATAAACAGAGACTGATGAATAATATGCGTACTGTGTGTAGTGTAATGTTTGTGTATATGCGAAAGACCTAAACATGGCTGAATGACATAGTGTGCTTGGGTCAAGACTGTGAAAATATTGGTTCCCTTCTAAAGAAATGGGCCATAGTTGGCCAGAAACAAACTAGACTTTATTTACCAATCCTCCAATTAACTAGCAATAACACTGGACAGCACAAAGAAATCATGAGCAAAGGTAAAATGTCTGTTTTATGGAGTTTGATGTGCTGATTCCAAAAATATACTTAGTTTTGCTCTATCACATAAAGTTTCTGATATAGAAGCATTTTTGTTATTATGTTATTGTATTGTACTGTTTTCTTAATGTTGCCAGTAGATTTCCTTTAACTTATAATAATGATGCTGCTCTGTGGAAACTATACCTGCTACAGAAAAACTATATACATTTTAAAAGTCAGAACAAAAAAAATGATTCAGAAAAGTACCAGGTCAATTGTGATGATTGGAAAAAATATTTTTGGTAGACCTGTGTAATGGGATTGGCCCCTGTGTGATTAAAATCATTATAACAATGGTATGATTCATCCCCATGTATTTTTCTCCTATTAATACAGTATATGTATTATTGATTGATTGATTGATTGATTTGATTTGATTTGATTTGATTTGTATGCCGCCCCTCTCCATAGACTTTACATGATAGCTGGTTTGTTTGTTTGTTTGTTTATTTGTTTATTTATTTATTTTGGGGGTGGTTTACAATTATTTAAAATAAAAATAGCTAAGCCAGTATTTTTCCAACCTGGCTTCTTTAAGTTGCATGGACTTCAGGGGTATTTTAGGAATAAAATAAAAAGTCAAGATGGTGGCCACAACTGCACAGTTAAAGATCTCCCCCTTTTTTTTACCTTGTGCATGGTTTGATCGCCTCATCTCTGCTTTTTTTTTAAAAAAAAAAATTCCATGTCCAGCTGAGACAGACTTGTAAGTAATCTGATCCTGGAGTCCTCAGCTTATGACCAGAACTGAGCCCAAAATTTCTGTCGTTAAATGAGATATTTGTTAAGTGAGCTTTGTCCCATTTTAAGACCTTTCTTGCCACAGTTGTTAAGTAAATCACCGCAGTTGATAAGTTAGTAACTCAGTTATTAAGTGAATCTTAACTTTCCATTGACTTTGCTTGTCAAAAGTTTGCAAAAGGTGATCACTTGACCTTGAGAGACAGCAATGTCATAAGTATGAATCAATTGCCAAGCATCTGAATTTTGATCACATGATCATAGGGATACTACAAAAGTTGTAACTATGAAAAATGATCAAAAGTCACTTTTTAGTGCCTTGGTAACTTTGATCGGTCACTAAATGAACTGTTGTAAGTCAAATGCTACCTGCATTTGTCGTCCACTTACAGAACTTGTTCAGTATCTAATGACAAGAATGTTCTCATTTGTTTTCCAAAAGTGGACAGCTGAACTTCTCTTTGGAGAGACCTGCATAACTGGTCAACCTAGACCAAAATTTCCAATGACAGCTTTTTTTACCTCTCTCCTGATGGCCAGCTAATGTCCACTTGCTGATCTAGATCAGCAAATTGCCTCTGCCCTGTTGTGTGCTGTCTGTTTCCTCCTGGCTGGACACTCCCGCTTTCCTTATTCCCTGATCTTGCCAAGCCGCCATGAAAAAAGGATCCCGGGTCATTGTGAATTGTGCTTAGGGCAACGGTGAATCACTTCCTTTCTCAAGTTCAGTGGCTGATGCTTATGACTGTGACTTTCCATTCCATTCCCAAGGCAATGCTTTTGGCTGATGTTTAAGTCTTGGAGGCAGAGGTGACGTCGGCCACTGGTTTGAGCCAAGGGTGTCAAACTCTATTTCATTGATGGCCGTATCAGGGTTGTGTTTGACCTTGGAGGGCCAGAGTGAGCGTGGCCGGGGTGACATCACTTGTGTCAAAGGGGGTTGCCTTTGGTGGCCGTAGTGCTCTGTCAGGGAAAACAGGCTCCCAAATTCCATTTTCAGCCACAACGGCCTCCTGCAGCCCTCTACCAGCGGAAACAGAGCTTGGGGTGTGCATCACTCCCCTGGGTCCCATTTTCTGCCATAACGGCCTCCTGTAGCCACACAAGGCTCCCCCGTGCTCCATTTTCGCTGGCAGAGGGTTGCAGGAGGCCATTGTGGCCAAAAACAGAATCTGTGGCTCTGTTTTTGCTAGCAGAGGCATCATGGGCTAATCCTTCGGAGAGGGGCGGCATACAAATCTAATAAATTATTATTATTATTATTATTATTATTATTATTATTATTATTATTATTATTATTGCCCCGCATGCCAGATCTAAGCACCCTGTGGGCCAGATCCAGCCCACGGGCCTTGAGTTTCAACCCCTGTTCTAAGCCAGGGGTAGGCAAAGTTGGCTCTTCTATGATTTGTGGACTTCAACTCCCAGAATTCCTGAGCCAATCGTGCCAGCTCAGGAGTTCTGGGAGTTGAAGTCCACATGTTAGAGAAGAGCCAACTTTGCCTACCCATGTTCTAGGCAATGGCCCGTGTCTACACACTTCCCATTTAATTTTCTTTCAACAAATGGAAAAGAGATTTACTCTCACTCTGGTGCCAGGATCATAACTGTTTATTGAATTGACTGAAAAAAAGTGGCTGTTGCTTTGAAGTGTTTCATTAATTTTCCTGTCTTTCATTCATTATGACCTTGGGCTTTGGATCTTTGTTTTTCAACCTCAGCAACTTTAAGATGTGTGGATTTCAACTCCCCAAAATTCCCCAGCCAGTATCCATTTAAACTTTCATTCCATTTTCCATTAGCCTTGATAGTTAAGAATATATCATTAACACCCATAATATTCTGGGCGATACTTGCTGCCCATGAAACCTTGTCCCTGGCATAATATCACGTTCTGCTTTTGCAGCTGCCGAAGCAACAGGAAGAGCCTAGTGGTTGGAACTCCTTCACCCACCCTCTCACGTCCTTTGTCGCCCCTCTCTGTGCCAACAGGTAAGAGTATCCCAAATTAGATTCTTCCTCCTATGTATATTGATATTGTTATAATTAGATTAAGATTTGATATGAATGGTTATTTATTTATTTATTGGATTTGTATGCCGCCCCTCTCCGTAGACTCGGGGCGGCTAACAATAGTAATAAAAAACAGCATGTAAATCCAATACTAAAACAACTAAAAACCCTTATTGTAAAACCAAACATCCATATACACAAACATACCATGCATGAATTGTAAAGGCCTAGGGGGAAAGAATATCTCAGTTCCACCATGCTGGCAACAAAGGTGGGTTTTAAGGAGCTTACGAAGGGCGAGGAGGGTGGGGGCAATTCTAATTTCCGGGGGGAGTTGGTTCCAGAGGGCCGGGGCCGCCACAGTGAAGGCTCTTCTCTGGGCCCCGCCAAACAACATTGTTTTGTTGACGGGAACCGGAGAAGGCCCACTCTGTTGGACCTAACCGGTCACTGGGATTCGTGCGGTAGAAGGCGGTCTCGTAGATACCCTGGTCCGGTGCCATGAAGGGCTTTATAGGTGATGACCAACACTTTGAATTGTGACCGGAAACTGATCGGCAACCAATGCAGACTGCGGCGTGTTGGTGTTACATGGGCATTTTTGGGAAAGCCCATGATTGCTCTCGCAGCTGCATTCTGCACGATCTGAAGTTTCCGAACACTTTTCAAAGGTAGCCCCATGTAGAGAGCATTACAGTAGTTATCTTTTCTTTCCTTCCTGGGATATAAAGAGAAGTAAATTTGGAAATTTCTTTTGTTAAGGGCAGTTATGATAAAATGTAAGAATGAGTTTAAGAATATAGTAAATGGATTGTAGCATGGTGGCACAATTTTTGTAGATAAACAGCAAACAGCCACGAGAAATTGAGATAGCTAAAGGCACTTTGAATTCAAATCAGGGCGGAGGAGAATATCTGAAATCCGGATGATAGGATTTGAAAAGGAGATAGCACAGGATGAATGATATGTACCAGCATAAATTGGATAAATAATTAGGAAATTTGGATTAAGAATTTGGCATTTGATATTATATTGTATTGTATTCTAATTTGAGGTATGTGAATTTGAATCTCTGCAAGGTATGGAAAAACAATTTAAAAAATTATATTAAAAAAAAACCAGGTAAGAGTATGCCAAATTAGGAAAGCTGCTTTCTTGGAGGAACAGGGGACAGATACCCCTACCAAGACATTCCTATCCAAGTTTACATTTCTGAATGGTGTTCAAGATCTCTTGGTTTCTTTTCTACCCTTTGAATCTTTAATAAAAGTCCATTGTTTTCTTTTGTCCTGCCCCTGTCCAATCTCCTCCACTCTCTTTTTGTTTCTGCAGCCAGTAGCAGTCCAGTTGATAGTCCTCGCAACTTCTCCACTGGTGCCTCTGCCAGTTTTCCATTTGCTCGCAGGTAAGAGGTCACAACTTTTCAGGTGGTCACATCTAGTGGAAAGAATCAAGGGAGTCTGCCGTAAGGGACCAAAGAGGCTGATTGCGACTAGGGAAGTAGAAAGATGGAAGGAAGTGAATCTAGGCTTAAAGAAAGAATTCCACTTCAAAGTTTGGCAAAGTGGGAAAAAGTAGTAGAGATCCTACCAATGAAATACTAGGGCTTCACAAATTGGGAAAGTGAGTTATTTTACTTACTCACTCCTGATTTTTATGTTTGTATTTATTTATTGCATTTATATGCCGGTCATTCCAAAGCGGACTCAGAGCGGCTGTTGTTATATAAACACCTTGGAAATCTCCATTTTTGCCTAGAAGTGGAAATCTATCTCCCTTCTTTTTTCCATTGTGGAATTCAAAGCAGCTATTTGTGCAGGATAATCTCCTCTAGTTTTGTTAAGCCTCAGCAAGTTTTTGTTCCTTAAAGGCATATAATGAATTTTCAGAAAAAGTGTTTTGTGAAGATGGTTCCCAGGTAATAAAGATACTTTTGTCAAACCAAAACATAACAGCAAAGTGAGTAAAGAAGCTCAGGGAGAAAAAAATGGCAGCCCTTTCTAGTTTATCAACCACAGGTTTTCTTTGCCAAACATTATTGCATTCTGAGTGTCCAGAGAAAAAGACTTGCCTCTCATGACAGAGTTTGCCTTGAATCACAATTATCAAAATGAAAACATCATGTAAAAGAAGAGCAGGCAGAGCTGGGGGTGGAGTTAAGTGCATCATAAGCTTAGAGTCTTTGTGTTCCCATAAGTTCTCCCAAGTTCAACCTCTCCTGAATTCTGTTGATCCTTATCTGGTGCCAATTTAATGTTGAACTTTGGTTGACCAGATTCTTGCGTATCTATGCCACAACCTTACAGATGGTCCTAATTCTTTGTGCATTAGGGATATTGTGAAATATCCCTAATCATGTGCAGAATAGATTTCTCTATTATAGAAAATATCATAGCTGACTTCTACGCGATCAGTTCTTTTTCAGCTACTTTCTAACTTCTGTTGGGATTTTTATTCCTTCCCAAGTTCATTTCTGAACTGGGAATTGGGGGGAAAAAAAGCAGGGAGTTGTATGAATTAAATTATTCCCCCCACCCAAGAGTAACAACAGCAAGCTGTTAGATCTTCCATTATTTTGCTTGCCAATCAATTTTTGCATTTAAAAAAAATAAATTTTGTAAAGTATATACAGTGATACCTCGTGATACGAACCCAGGGTTCAGAAATTTTTTGCCTCTTCTTACGAACTTTTTTCGGCTTACGAACCCACCGCAGATCGCAAAATGGCACTCTGCTGGGCGCCGCCGCCCAGCTGTCACCTTTTAAAACAGCCGGGGGGCTTCTCGGCGTTCTCCCAAACCCGAACTTTTCGGGTTCGGGAGGCCGCCGAGAAGCGCCGCCGTCCAGCTGTCACCTTCTGAAACAGCCGGGGGGCTTCTCGGCATTCTCCCGAATGCCGAACCCGGAAGTTCGGGTTCCGGAGGCCACCGAGAAGCGCCCTGCTGTTTCAGAAGGTTACAGCCGGGCACTTCTTGGTGGCCTCCCGAACCCGAACCTGAAAAGTTCGGGTTCGGGTTCGGGAGAACGCTGAGAAGCCCCCTGGCTGTTTTAAAAGGTGACAGCCGGGCGGCGGCACCCAGCAGAGCGCCATTTTGCAATTTTTTTTTCTTTTTGCACGCATTAATCGCTTTTACATTGTTTCCTATGGGAAACAATGTTTCATCTTATGAACTTTTCACCTTACAAACCTACTTCTGGAACCAATTAAGTTCGTAAGACAAGGTATTACTGTACTCTATAACTATTTCTCATTTTAGTTTTTGGGGGGAGGTTAGAAAAATCCCTGCAGGTCTGGGGAAGGCATTTTCCTGTGATTCCTAATTGTGTATCCTCCCCAACCCTTTTCTTTCCTTGTTTCCTTTTGCCTCTCTACTTCTCCTTCAATGATGCTTCGGAAAAAGCCATGTTCCTCGAACTGACAGGTAACTTTAACAACAAGAAGAAATCATGTAGGATTCTTAAATCTACTGAGTTGTTCTGTTTTGTTAGGGACTGTGCTATAAATACTTCGTTACAGAGTGGCCTTGTAAACAGAAGTGGTAATGAAAAATAAAAGATGACCACTACTTTTTTTTTGTGGGCAAAAACGTCATACTGAATCATGACCCATGAGAAAACCAGCACCCAGGACAGACAGTTTGGCTCTCCACTAATTAAATATATATTTAAATACAATCCATTGCCCCAAGTTAAAGGAAGATGATTTTTTTTTCAGGCTTGGAAATTGCCGATTATAGAGCTTATAGAGTAAATAAAAAGAAAATGAAACTTCATTGATTTCCTCTAAATGCCGAACAAAATAAAGCTTTAATTTTAATTCTCTTGATTGCAATATGTTGCTACTGTTGAAAGTTCTGTTGAGAATAGGTATTTTGCATTGATCAAAAAAAAGCTCAGGTGTTGGCAACTTCTGTCATAGATGATATTTAAACAGTCATGTTACCCTTTCCCCATTGTTTGCATCAGCTTGACAGTGCGCTTGTTGGCTTTAAATATCAATCCTTTGTTTTTCCAAGACTTGATGTTGTAACATCTACCTCTGTTTCTGCAGGGCTGATGGCCGAAGGTGGTCACTCGCGTCATTGCCCTCATCCGGCTATGGGACCAACACCCCCAGCTCCACCGTTTCAGTAAGTAGTGCGAAGTAAATCTGGCATCGTACTTATAAGCAGAATCTGTGCTAAAGTGAGTCAAGATTCATATTTTTTGTACTCTAGGAAATCGAAGAATGATCACTGTAGTTGATATAGAAAGCGGGAGACTAAGAAAGGGTGAAGTCCTTTAAGACAGACCCTTCTCTGGAGATGGAGTGAACAGCACTGAGCAATAACCTGTTTTCCATCTTGTTCTCTTGGAAATATTCATTTCATGCCAACTTTCCTAAGGTGGGAGTTAACCTACTTATTGGAATAGTTTAGGTTGGTGCTGTTGAATTGTTTTTATTTCTGCTTTCACTAACTGTCTCAAGTAGAAGAAATGTATCAACTTATCAGAATAGAATAGAATAGAATAGGAGTTGTATTGGCCAAGTGTGATTGGACATAAAAGGAATTTGTCTTGGTGCACATATTTTCCGTGTACATAAAAGAAAAGATATGTTCATCAAGAATCATAAGATACAACACTTAATGATAGTCCGGGTACAAATAAGCAATTAAATCATATTAGGATACCAGTCAATATAAAGCAGCAAAGTTATGGTCATATAGTCATTAGTGGGAGGAGTAGAATAGAATAGAATAGAATAGAATAGAATAGAATAGAATTCTTTATTGGCCAAGTGTGATTGGACACACAAGGAATTTGTCTTTGGTACATATGCTCTCAGTGTACATAAAAGAAAAAAGATACATTTGTCAAGAATCATGAGGTACAACACTTAATGATTGTCGTAGGGTACAAATAAGCAATTAAATCATATTAGGATACCAGTCAATATAAAGCAGCAAAGTTATGGCCATATAGTCATTAGTGGGAGGAGTAGAATAGAATAAAATAGAATAGAATAGAATTCTTTATTGGCCAAGTGTGATTGGACACACAAGGAATTTGTATTTGGTACATATGCTCTCAGTGTACATAAAAGAAAAAAGATACATTTGTTAAGAATCGTGAGGTACAACACTTAATGATTGTCATAGGGTACAAATAAGCAATTTAATTTGCTGTAAGCCGCCCTGAGTCTCAGGAGAAGGGCGGCATAGACATAGAGTAAACAAACAAACAAACAAACAAATAAGGAAGCAATCAATATTAATATAAATCGTAAGGATACAAGCAACAAGTTACAGTCATAAGTGGGAGGAGATGGGTGATAGGAATGATAAGAAATAGTAATAGTAATGCAGCCTTAGTGAATAGTTTGACAGTGGTGAGGAAATTGTTTGTTTAGCAGAGTGATGGCGTACGGGGAAAAACTGTTCTTGTATCTACTTGTCTTGGTGTGCAGTGCTCTATAGTGAAGCTTTAAGAGTAGGGGTTTATGTCCAGGATACATAGGGTCCGTAAATATTTCCATGGTCTCTTTTTGACTCATGTAGTATACAGGAAATGAGTGATGAAAACGATGATAAGATTAATAATAGTGCAGGCTTAATAAGTACATTGACAATGTTGAGGAATTATTTGTTTAACAGAGTGATGGCGTTCGGGGAAAAACTGTTCTTGTATCTAGTTGTTCTGGTGTGCAGTGCTCTTATAGCATTGTTTTGAGGGTAGGGGTTGAAGTAGTTTGTGTCCAGGATGTAAGAGGTCTATAAATATTTTTACCGCCCTCTTTTTTGACTCACACAGTGTACAGGTCCTCAATGGAAGGCAGGTTGGCAGCAATTGTTTTTTCTGCAGTTCTGATTCTCCTCTGAAGTCTGTGTCGGTCTTGTTGGGTGGCAGAACCAAACCAGACGGTTATAGAGGTGCAAATGACAGACACTTATCAGCATCAAAAATATGACTAAACATGTAATTCCAAAGAAAATTTGGTTCTGCAGCTTGGTCATTGTAATAGGAAAACAAACCTGTAACTTAAACTCTCAGTGGCTTAAAAAAACAACAACACTGCCAGACTAAGAGGATATTGAGAGAGGCCTAGAAGTTGCTGGTGGTCGAGATAAAGAGGCCCAAATAGAAACCAAGACTTAGATGTCTGTAAACTTTACAGTTGCCAGAGTTAACATAGGAACAACTTATCTTCCTATGACAGGAAGTGGCTTCTTCACTTTATTTCTTAAACACCACATTTCCTCCCCCCTCAGTTTTTCCAGCTGCCTCTTCTGCAGATATTAAAATATTCCATGATGGTGTGTGTCAAAGGGTTGCTCGCCTCCTGTCTCATGTTGGTCTGTCATCTTTTTTTCTCCTTCTCTTTTCCCAGTCTTCGTCTTCCTCCTCTCAGGAGCGTCTCCACCAGCTGCCCTACCAACCTACGCCTGACGAACTGCACTTCCTTTCAAAGCACTTCCGCAGCACCGAAAGCGTTCCAGGAGAAGACGGGCGCCACTCACCATATTTTCGTGCTCGGTCCCGCAGCTTGAGGTATTCTTGGCTTTGGACGGGCATCTCTTCTTTAGAGTAGAGTAGAGTAGAATAAAGTAAAGTAGAATAGAATAGAATAGAGTAGAGTAGAATATAATAGAGTAGAATAGAATAAAGTAGAGTAGAATAGAGTAGAGTAGAATAGAATAAAGTAGAGTAGAATAGAGTAGAATAGAGTAGAGTAGAATAGAATAAAGTAGAGTAGAATAGAGTAGAATAGAATAAAGTAGAGTAGAATAGAATAAAGTAGAATAGAATAGAATAGAATTTTATTGGCCAAGTATGATTGGACACACAAGGAATTTGTCTTGGTGCATATGTTCTCAGTGTACATAAAAGAAAATACAGATTTGTCAAGAATCATGTGGTACAACACTGAATGATTGTCATAGGGGTCAAATAAGCAATGAAGAAACAATCAATATTAATAAATATTTTACACGATTCAGAATGACACCTCTAATGAAAGTAGGAGAAGGTGGTCCTCACTTAATGTCTGGTCACTTAGACCAGTGTTTCCCAACCTTAGCAGCTTGAAGATATCTGGACTTCAACTCCCAGAATTCCCCAGCCAGCATTTGTTGGCTGGGGAATTCTGGGAATTGAAGTCCAAATATCTTCAAGTTGCCAAGGTTGGGAAACACTGACTTAGACAACTGTTCAATGTTGCAATGCAAAAGTACAAAAGGTACTTATGACTAAATCCCAGAGTTCCGGTGGCAGCTCATGCACACTGTCAGTGCCCCAAATAGCATCCGAGAAATAAATCAGATCCTGGTCCAATTCTCTCATCCAAAAGTTTGATTTATTATCAGAGCCATGCTGGTCACTCCGTTGCCATCTCGATACTAACTTCCTTCCAGGTTAAGGTTCATCCTACATCTCCACACTCACAAGTTCCTTACAAGGACCAGTCTGAGTGCAGGGGTTTCACCGACCTCCTCCTTACATCCGCTGGTGCAGAACAACGGATGACCTTGGACTGTAAGAAAGGAATTTGTGGTGGCTAGTAACTTTCATGCGGAGAGGGGCAGCATACAAGTGTAATAAATTATTATTATTATTAGTAGTAGTAGTAGTAGTAGTAGTAGTAGTAGTAGTAGTAGTAGTATTACCCCTCCCAGTTCCCATAATGCTATTCTACTGTGGCAGTAGAACTGCAAATTATGGCTTCGGTCAGACACACGCACTCACCCAGGGTGACATGTCTGCATTTGCCAATCATCTCACCTACTGTCTGGCTTCAGCATTCCATAGTCACGTGACGTGATTTACGTTCTTTTTTACAGCAGAAAATGCCAACAGGTATGCATTGACTCTGTCTTCACAATCAAGGCTTTTGCTAACATTTTGTGCTTTTCGGCTACTGTTTTTATTTTACAAGTGCAGCAAAAGAAAATGGCAATCAAATTGGGCCGTGGATGCCTCAACGTATGACCATCATAACTTTTGTGCAATTTTTGGGCCACACTTGGAATATTGCATTCAGTTTTGGTCGCTGCAATGCAAAAAGGATGTTGAGACTCTAGAAAAAGTGCAGAGAAGATCGACAAAGATGAGTAGGGGACTGGAGGCTAAAACACACGAAGAACGGTTGCAGGAACTGGGCATGGCTAGTTTAATTAAAAGAAGGACCAGGGGAGACATGATAGCAGTGTTCCAATATCTCAGGGGTTGCCACAAAGAAGAAGGAGTCAACCTATTCTCCAAAGCACCTGAGTGTAGAACAAGAAGCAATGAGTGGAAACTAAACAAGGAGAGAAGCAACTTAGAACTAAGGAGAAATTTCCTGACAGTTAGAACAATTAATCAGTGGAACATCTTGCCTCCAGAAGCTGTGAATGCTCCAACACTGAAAGTTTTTAAGAAGGTGTTGGAGAGCCATTTGTCTGAAATAGTGTAGGGTTTCCTGCTAATCAGGGGGTTGGACTGGAAGATCTCCAAGGTCCCTTCCAACTCTGTTTTTATTATTATTACACTGGACATTCTGGACTCTGTTGCGGATTTAAGTCGAGGGCTATGTGTCTTAAGTGGATTGCATAGGAAGGAATTTATGCAGGGATAACATATCCATCATCCTTAAATGTTCACACATTTTATCCCTTACAAGGCATCCAATTTGCACCTGGACTTTCTAATCCTGATTTTTTTTTAAAAAAGGTGACTCTGCCTTGAAGTGCACTTTTTCCTCTCCTGCTCCAATGTAGCAAAGAAGGAGAACAATCTCTTCTTCATCACTTGCTTCCTAAGAGGTTTTTTTTTAAATGTTTCGTGACACTGTCTATTTCCTTCCTCTCCTAGACTGAGCAATAAATCACTAATTGGGCAATTCATGACATAACTGGACTCCTCCGCTTGACTTGGCTGTAAACTGTCAGATGGGGCTGCACTAGATTAGTATCTCTTAAATAAGAATAAAGCCTTGCCTAGAATTGATGGTGGTGCAAAGAGGGAGAAGGCTCGGTCTCTGGGGTTTAAATTGCATCGGACGAGAAATAAATGCTCAGACACCAAGCTGGACAATAAAGGGGTCACTTTATTAAATATTTACAGAGAGATCTGCAGGGGTCGCTAAATGGGGTGGAATTTCTTGAACACAACATACAGTGGTACCTCTACTTAAGAACTTAATTCATTCCGAATGAAGTAGAATGAAGTAGAAGCAATTTTTCCCATAGGAATCAATGTAAAAGCAAATAATGCATGCAAACCCATTAGGAAAGAAATAAAAGCTCAGAATTTGGGTGGGAGGAGGAGGAAGAAGAAGAGGAGGAGGAAAGTTGCTGCTGAAGGAAGAAGGTGAGGCTAGGAGAATCAAAAAAATCCAAATCTTTAAGGCTTAAAAAAAAAAGAGGGACTCTGAGGTGGTGAGGAGAAGCATGCACCTCCAATACACTTGGCGTGAGGCTGCCTCCCATACACTGGCTGCTGCTGCTGCTACCTGCTGCCTCTTCCTTCCCATGCTGAAGGGTTCTCCTCTCTTCTCACTTGCTCGCTTTGTAGTCGGTGCCTTCGCTGTGGTGACTCCTCAGCTGCCCAGAGCGAAGGGAGCGTTTCTTTTCTCTGGGCGCTGGCAGAAGTTTATTCCCTCTCCAAGCGCCCAGAGAAAGGAAAATGCTTCGTTCGCTCTGGACTGCCAAAGCCTCCTTAAGCGCCACCAAAAGGCTCCTCTGGCAGCCCAGATGGCCGAGATTAAAGGGGGAATGGCAGGAAACTGGCTGGGCCTTCGTGCTGCTCTCAAATTTCCTGGGAAATTTTTCCAGGCTTGGGTTCTTAAGTAGAAAACGGTTCTTAAGTAGAGGCAAAAAAATCTTGAACACCCAGTTCTTATCTAGAAAAGTTCTTAAGTGGAGGG
The DNA here is from genome assembly GCF_031021105.1 of Erythrolamprus reginae. Classification (NCBI taxonomy): domain Eukaryota; kingdom Metazoa; phylum Chordata; class Lepidosauria; order Squamata; family Dipsadidae; genus Erythrolamprus; species Erythrolamprus reginae. The sequence continues at coordinate 27,828,568 of NC_091950.1, forward strand.
GTTCTTAAGTAGAGTTACCACTGTACTTGGGCAACTAATGGGCATAACTCCATGCCTGGTCAGGGTGAGACATGCCCCACCAGCACCCAGCCATGTAAGTTACGCACAAGCGTGTGGGAGGGCTCATCCCCATGGCCCAGAACCGGAAATGACGTACATGAGCCCCAAGGGCACCCTATTCACACCGCTCCGCCCAGGTAAGCTTTATGAGTTGCGCAACGGGGGAGCCCGTCATCTTCCAAAAGATGCCCAAGGGACAACACACAGTTGCTACCGATACCCTTCCCACCCAGTTTCTACCAAACATAGAAACATAGAAGATTGATGGCAGAAAAAGACCTCATGGTCCATCTAGTCTGCCCTTATACTATTTCTTGGGATGTATCTATGTTTATCCCAGGCATGTTTAAATTCAGTGACTGTGGATTCACCAACCACGTCTGCTGGAAGTTTGTTCCAAGCATCTACTACTCTTTCAATAAAATCATATTTTCTCACGTTGCTTCTTATCTTTCCCCCAACTAACCTCAGACTGTGCCCCCTTGTTCTTGTGTTCACTTTCCTATTAAGAACACTTCCCTCCTGAACCTTTAACATATTTAAATGTTTCGATCATGTCCCCCCCTTTCCCTTCTGTCCTCCAGACTATACAGATTGAGTTCATGAAGTCTTTCCTGATAGGTTTTATGCTTAAGACCTTCCACCATCATTGTTGTTATCATCATCATTATCTGATGAGTATCTCTGCCCTGACCTGCCTTGTTTCACCAGAGATTAAAACCAGGGATGTTTCTCATGCAGAACAAATATTCTGGTATCTCCCTTGTGCTTTTCACAATCCACAGCTGACTTCTTTAATTAACAGCAAGTCTGCTGTTTGAACAATGGTAAACCACATCCATTTCAAAGAATCATCCTTGGATTCCTTTTTAGTCATGGCTTGGCCAGACTCCAACGCTGAGCCATTGGGGTACGTTTTAAGGAAGGAGGAAGACAAATCGGACAACTCTGTTTTCTCTTCCTCCTAATTTCAGTGGTTTAAGGTAGTCACCACGTAAAGGTTCTCTGATTTATTAATTATTGTCAGTCTGACACATTGAAAGGATGAGTCCCATGGCTAAAGCAAAAATTTTGGGGAAACGTGAAATCCTGAGCATTACTAATGCTCTCTTCTACTTCCTGATTCCTGCCTTGCTTGAGTTCCTAGGACATGTCCTCAGCAGTTGCCTCTTCTTTTCACAGCCCTGGGCGGACAAGTGGCATCTTTGACAATGAGGTGGTAATGATGAATCATGTATACAAGGAGAGATTCCCAAAGGTAAGACTCTGTTAAGAACCAAGCGGGGGAATTTTCATTTATCTCTTAGAATTAATGAACCATAGAACAGGGGTAGGCAAAGTCGGCTCTTCTATGACTTGTGGACTTCAACTCCCAGAATTCCTGAGCCAATCATGCTAGCTCAGGAATTCTGGGAGTTGAAGTCCACATGTCATAGAAGGGCCAACATTGGCTACCCCTGTCATAGGCCCATAGGTTTAGCTTAGAATAATCTGTAAACCTTGCTAAAATCTAGATCCAGCACTGTGGCTCCACATAGCAATAGCATTATTGCATTTAGACTTATATACCGCTCCATAGTGCTTTTACAGCCCCCTCTAAGCGGTTTACAGAATCAGCATATTGCCCCCAACAATCTGGGTCCTCATTTTAGCTACCTCTGAAAGATGGGAGGCTGAGTCAACTTTGAACCGGTGGTGAGATTTGAACTGCCGAACTACAGCTAGCAGTTAGCTGAAGTAGCCTGCAGTGCTATACTCTAACCACTGCGCCACCCTGGCTCCATGGCACTGAAAGGAAATATCCCCCCTTTCAACGAAGCAGCGGAAGTGATGGGCCGGTGTCTGGAGGCTGTTGGGGCCTGGATGGGTGTCAACAGACTCAAACTCAACCCGGATAAGACGGAGTGGCTGTGGGTCCTGCCTCCCAAGGACAATTCCATCTGTCCGTCCATTACCCTGGGGAGGGGAATTATTGACCCCCTCAGAGAGGGTCCGCAACTTGGGCATCCTCCTTGATCCACAGCTCACATTAGAGAACCATCTTTCAGCTGTGGCGAGGGGGGCGTTTGCCCAGGTTCGCCTGGTGCACCAGTTGTGGCCCTATCTGGACCGGGACTCATTGCTCACAGTCACTCATGCCCTCATCACCTCGAGGTTCGACTACTGTAATGCTCTCTACATGGGGCTACCTTTGAAAAGTGTTCGGAAACTTCAGATCATGCAGAATGCAGCTGCGAAAGCAGTCATGGGCTTTCCTAGGTATGCCCATGTTTCACCATCACTCCGCAGTCTGCATTGGCTGCCGATCAATTTCCGGTCACAATTCAAAGTGTTGGTTATGACCTTTAAAGCCCTTCATGGCACTGGACCAGAATATCTCCGAGACCGCCTCCTGCCGCACGAATCCCAGCGACCGATTAGGTCCCACAGAGTGGGCCTTCTCCAGGTCCCGTCAACTAAACAATGTCGGTTGGCGGGCCCCAGGGGAAGAGCCTTCTCTGTGGCAGCACCGGCTCTCTGGAACCAACTCCCCCCAGAGATTAGAACTGCCCCTACTCTCCCTGCCTTCCGTAAACTCCTTAAAACCCAGCTTTGCCGTCAGGCATGAGGGAATTGAAACACCTCCCCCGGGCATGTTCAATTTATACATGGTATGTTTGTGTGTGTGTCTGTTAGTATATGGGGTTCTTTTAAATCTTTAAATATTTTAAAGTTATTTGGATTATTTATGATTTGTTCTATCTTGTGAGCCGCCCCGAGTCTTCGGAGAGACGTCATACAAATCTAAATAATAAATAAATAATAAATAAATAAACAAATAAATTATATCTAATTGTATTTTTAAAAAGCATTGGGTACAGCAGTCATAGTACTGTGCTTCTGTGGTTTTTATCTCTTTTCTTGTTGTTGGAGTTTTGTAGACATTTAAGAACCATAGCCTTGTTGAAGTAAAGCATGTTTTAATGAGAGAAAGACAAATGAAAACCATCCAAAGGAAAGACATTTCACTGTTTTGCTGCCTCCGGCAACACAATTCAGAAGGACCTGTTTGCCGTTTAATTCCCTTCTCTTGTAGTTCATGTTTGTTTTTACAAGGAGTTTGCGTGAACATTGGAAGCCTGCAAGAAAAACAAAAGATGGGATTTGATCATGAGCCTTTTAAATTCTCCCGAGAAGGGGGTCATCTTAACACTGAAAATTGTTATGTGGCTCCCAGCTGAAGCTTCTGGATCGCACGGTCACCCTCTGCTTTTCTCCCTCTTTCCCGTCCTCTCTCTAAAATCATGCATGGGATAGAAAAGTTGGATAGAGAAAAAATCCTTTTCTCTATCACACAATACTAAGATGAGGGGGCCCTCCCTAAAGCTGATAGGTCAGAAAGCGAGGACAAATAAAGGAAAATATTTCTTCACTCAGAGGGTCGTTGGTTTATGGAATCCACTTCCAGAAGAGGTCGTGACAGCTGTCACCCTGGATAGCTTCAAGGCAGGATTAGACAGATTCATGGATGCCAAGTGTATCAGTGGTTATTGAAACGGATGTCCATGTGCCGCTTCTATGTTGGTTGAGGCAGGCAGGATTCCCTTGGGTACCATTTCTTGAGGGTCAAGGGAAAGGGAGGGTTTTGCCTTCTCTTTCTGCTCAAGATCCTCAAGATTCTGCGGCACGAATCCCAGCGACCAGTTAGGTCCCACAGAGTGGGTCTTCTCCGGGTCCCGTCAACTAAACAATGTCGTTTGGTGGGACCCAGGGGAAGAGCCTTCTCTGTGGCGGCCCCGGCCCTCTGGAACCAACTCCCCCCAGAGATTAGAATTGCCCCCACCCTCCTTGCCTTTCGTAAGCTACTTAAAACCCACCTCTGCTGCCAGGCATGGGGGAATTAAGATTAATTTCCCCCCTAGGCCTTTACAATTGTATGCATGGTATGTTTGTATGTATGCTTGGGTTTTTTTATATTAAGGGATTTTAATTCGCTTTTAGTATTGGATTATTATTGTACACTGTTTATGATTGCTGTTAGCCGCCCCGAGTTTTCGGAGAGGGGCGGCATATAAATCAAATAAATAAATAAATCCCTATGGACAATTGGTGGGCCACTGTGTGACACAGAATGCTGGACTCGATGGGCTTCGGCCTGATTCAGCACGGCTCTTCTTATGTTCTTATGTTTCCCCTTCCTTTCAAAGGCCACTGCCCAGATGGAAGAGCGCCTGGCAGAGATAATTGCTGCTTACTCGCCCAGTAGCATCCTGCCTTTGGCGGATGGTGTTCTGGGATTCATCCACCACCAGATCATCGAACTGGCCCGTGACTGCCTGAACAAATCCCAAGGCGCCCTCATCACCTCCCGCTATTTCATCGAACTGCAGGAGAAGCTGGAGAAAATGCTAAGAGATGTGAGTACCTCTGTGGCTTCCCCACCGACCCAGACTTCTCTGGGGAGTTTTTTTTCTCAATCAGGCTTATGAGTTCTTCCTCATGTTCTCTTCCAGGCTCAGGAGCGCTCCGAGAGTGAGGAACTGCACTTCATTGAACAGTTGGTCCGTAAATTATTGATCATCATTTCCCGGCCAGCTCGACTGCTGGAATGCTTGGTAAGGATGAAGCTGACTTATCTGCCATCATCCTCTAGAGCAGTGTTTCCTAACCTTGGCAACTTGAAGATACAGTGGTGCCTCATGATACGAACCCCTCGTGATACGAACCCGGGTTTTGGAAATTTTTTGTCTCTTCTTACGAACTTTTTTTGGCTTACGAACCCACCGCAGATCAAAAAATGGCGCTCCGCTGGGCGCCGCCGCCCGTCTGTCACCTTTTAAAACAGCCGGGGGGTTTCTCGGCGTTCTTCTGAACCCAAACCCGAACTTTTCGGGTTCGGGAGGCCGCCGAAAAGCACCGCCGCCCGGCTGTCACCTTCTGAAACAGCTGGGGGGCTTCTCGGCGTTCTCCCGAATGCCAAACCCGGAAAGGTGGGTTCGGGTTCCGGAGGCCGCCGAGAAGCGCCTGGCTTTTTCAGGTTACAGCTGGGTGCCGCCGCCCAGCGGAGCGCCATTTTTGCAATCAGCAGCGGTGTTTTCGGCCGATCTGGAGGCTGGAAAGGAGGTGGGGAATCCCAATAGGGAATTCCATGGGCGGAGCTTTGACGTCACGAAGACGTCCTTCCTGGAGGCCACGTTTCTACATCAGTCTCAGTGAATCAGCAGAAAGAACAGAGAGAGCAGAGAGAGAATCATGCTTTCTGGCTCCCTCTTATGGCAATTTGCAACACTACCTCTTAAAGCTATAATACAGTACTTCAATTCATATAAACATTAATTGTTAGCTTGTTTATATATTGGAAACCCAACTGTTTTGTACATAGCATTAACAAAGTCTTAAAAGTTGCCAAATTTGCAGACCCCCCTACTCTAGAAGGTTACAAGCAAGTCAAAAAGGTAACAACCTTGCTTTTCTTATCTTATTGAAAATATGATTTGTTACTATAAAGCTGGAAGATACATGTAGACTTCATGGCGATTTGATAGATCTATTTTGCAGTTTGAGAATGCAGTCACACTTTGCAGGTCCCTAAAACAATTCCTGGAGTCTTCTGAAATTGAGCTAAAATTAAACATGCGTGGTTCCAGCAATTTTTCTAAATTTTAAATTTTGAGCACCCCTTGGCTCTTCTGAATTCAACATATTCTGGCCGACTATCCTTAAAAAAACAATGTGAAATGTACAATAGATGCATTGTTTTAGTTTACTTCAGCCTACATTTGCTTTTTAACTTCTTTTAATAAAAAGGATGAAACCTATACAGTGGTACCTCTAATTACGAACTTAATTTGTTCCGTGACAAGGTTCTTAAGTAGAAAAGTTTGTAAGAAGAAGCAATTTTTCCCATAGGAATTCAATGTAAAAGCAAATAATGGGTGTCATTGGGGAAACCACAGGAGGGTGGAGGCCCTGTTTCCTCCCAGGAGATTCCTCGGGAGGCCCCATGGAGGCTTCTCCCCGCCTTTTCCGGCCCTGTTTCCTCCCAGGAGATTCCTCGAGAGGCCCCACAGAGGATTCTTCCCACCTTTTCCGGCCCTGTTTCCTCCCAGGAGATTTTAGAGAGGCCCCATGGAGGCTTCTCCCCGCCTTTTCCAGCCCTGTTTCCCCCCAGGAGATTCCTAGAGAGGCCCCCATGGAGGCTTCTCCCTGCCTTTTCTGGTTACAGTTTCGGAGGCTCCGGTTTGTAAGTGGAAAATGATTCAATTCAATTCAATTTATTAGATTTGTATGCCGCCCCTCTCCGAAGACTCGGGGCGGCTCACAACAACGATAAAAACAATATTATAATGGCACAAACCTAATATTAAAAATAACTAAAACCCTGTCATAATTACCCTATCATAATTTTTTAGCCTCTTGAGAAGAGGCTAAAAAATCTTGAACATCTGGTTCTTAACATAGAAACATGGAAGACTGACGGCAGAAAAAGACCTCATGGTCCATCTAGTCTGCCCTTATACTATTTCCTGTATTTTATCTTACAATGGATATATGTTTATCCCAGGCATGTTTAAATTCAATTACTGTGGATTTACCAACCACGTCTGCTGGAAGTTTGTTCCAAGGATCTACTACTCTTTCAGTAAAATAATATTTTCTCATGTTGCCTTTGATCATTCCCCCAACTAACTTCAGATTGTGTCCCCTTGTTCTTGTGTTCACTTTCCTATTAAAAACACTTCCCTCCTGAACCTTATTTAACCCTTTAACATATTTAAATGTTTCAATCATGTCCCCCCTTTTCCTTCTGTCCTCCAGACTATACAGATTGAGTTCATTAAGTCTTTCCTGATACGTTTTATGCTTAAGACCTTCCACCATTCTTGTAGCCCGTCTTTGGACCTGTTCAATTTTGTCAATATCTTTTTGTAGGTGAGGTCTCCAGAACTGAACACAGTACTCCAAATGTGGTCTCACCAGCGCTCTATATAATTCAATTCAATTCAATTTATTGGATTTATATGCCGCCCCTCTCCGAAAACTCGGGGCGGCTAACAACAGTCATGAACAATATACATGAATAATATACAGTAAAAATCCAATACTAAAAACTAACTTAAAACCCCTTAATGTATAAAACCAGCATACGTACAAACATACCATACATACAGTTGTATCAGCCTAGGGGGAGAAGAAGTCTTAATTCCCCCATGCCTGGCGGCAGAGGTGGGTTTTGAGTAGCTTACGAAAGGCAAGGAGGGTAGGGGCAGTTCTAATCTCTGGGGGGAGTTGGTTCCAGAGGGCCGGGGCCGCCACAGAGAAGGCTCTTCTCCTGGGTCCCGCCAAGTGGCATTGTTTCGTTGACGGGACCCGGAGAAGACCCACTCTGTGGGACCTAACTGGCCACTGGGATTCGTGCGGCAGGAGGCGGTCTCGGAGATATTCTGGTCCGATGCCATGAAGGGCTTTAAAGGTCATAACCAACACTTTGAATTGTGACCGGAAACTGATCGGCAACCAATGCAGACTGCGGAGTGTTGGTGTGACATGGGCATATTTAGGAAAGCCCATGATTGCTCTCGCAGCTGCATTCTGCACGATCTGAAGTTTCCGAACACTTTTCAAAGGTAGCCCCATGTAGAGAGCGTTACAGTAGTCGAGCCTCGAGGTGATGAGGGCATGAGTGACTGTGAGCAGTGACTCCCGGTCCAAATAGGGTCGCAACTGATGCACCAGGCGAACCTGGGCGAACGCCCCCCTCGCCACAGCTGAAAGATGTTTCTCTAATGTGAGCTGTGGATCGAGGAGGACGCCCAAGTTGCGAACCCTCTCTGAGGGGGTCAATGTTTCTCCCCCCAGGGTAATGGACGGACAGATGGAATTGTCCTTGGGAGGCAAGACCCCAGCCACTCCGTCTTGTCTGGATTGAGTTTGAGTTTGTTGAGGGATCACAATCTCCCTCTTCCTGCTTGTTATACCTCTAGCTATGCAGCCAAGCATCCTACTTGCTTTTCCTACCGCCCGACCACACTGCTCACTACCCCTAAATCCTTCTCTTCTGAAGTTTTTGCTAACACAGAACTGCCAATGCAATACTCAGATTGAGGATTCCTTTTCCCCAAGTGCATTATTTTACATTTGGAAACATTAAACTGCAGTTTCCATTGCTTTGATCATTTATCTAGTAAAGCTAAATCATTTACCATATTACAGACCCCTCCAGGAATATCAACCCTATTGCACACTTTAGAGTCATCGGCAAATAGGCAAACCTTCCCTACCAAACCTTCCCCTATGTCACTCACAAACACATTAAAAAGAATAGGACCCAGAACAGACCCTTGTGGCACACCGCTTGTAACCTGTCTCTGCTCAGAATACTCGCCATTCACAATAACTCTCTGATGTCTACGCTTCAGCCAGCTTGAAATCCACTGAACTATCCAGGGATTAAGTCCAATCTTCACTTTTCTTCTCTAGAAAAGTTTGTAAGTAGAGGCATTCTTAGGTAGAAGTACCACTGCACACTGAATTGCAGAGGCTATCACTGGCTACTAACAATAATAGCTCACAAAGCCCTCATGTCTACTTTTGGATGCTTGCTGCTACTGGCAATGTTTGCAAAATAATGTGTGCAAGATAGATCATTGGGGCCAGTAAATAATTACAAGCAGGCTGAAAAATGGCAATGGGAGCTTTTTTGGAACTTAAAATGCCTCCGTTTCTCGTGATGGCACCAGGAGAGACGATAGCTTCAGTTTTCCAGATGGCTGAGAGTTGAGATGAGTGATGGTTCTGGGCAGGGTTTATGCAGCAGAGACAGGGGAAATTTTAATCTTTGGTATTTATAGATAAGCTTTTGTCTTCTGATTTTCTGATCCAAGGAAGCTGTTGCTTCCTGTAGCGTGGCGTCTTTCCTGCTCTGGCTCTGCATCCCAGAATTGAATGCAAGAGGAAAAAAAATTATACGGTCTTCTCAGAGTGCATGACATTATTACAGATTAGGTTTCACAATTTATTGGCTTTCCTGAAGGGAATCCATCCTGGATTGTTAAACAGTAACAGTCCCTAAATGTGAGAGGTCCAAGCAGAGAAAGGAGGATAATTGTGATTAATTTTAGGCCTGCTCATTTTCATAGCCTTTGGTTTGTTGCGGAGGAAGACTTTTGTTTAATTTGCTTAATGAACTCAATCTGTATAGTCTGGAGGACAGAAGGAAAAGGGGGGACATGATCGAAACATTTAAATATGTTAAAGGGTTAAATAAGGTTCAGGAGGGAAGTGTTTTTAATAGGAAAGTGAACACAAGAACAAGGGGACACAATCTGAAGTTAGTTGGGGGGAAAGATCAAAAGCAACATGAGAAAATATTATTTTACTGAAAGAGTAGTAGATGCTTGGAACAAACTTCCAGCAGACGTGGTTGGTAAATCCACAGTAACTGAATTTAAACATGCCTGGGATAAACATATATCCATTGTAAGATAAAATACAGGAAATAGTATAAGGGCAGACTAGATGGACCATGAGGTCTTTTTCTGCCGTCAGTCTTCTATGTTTCTATTCGTTTTTAATACTTTTAAGTTGCTAGGCCTCATTCTTTTCTATTTTCTCCGCTTCTTTTTCCCTCTCTGGCTTCCCAGGAGTTTGACCCGGAAGAATTTTATCACCTCCTAGAGGCAGCCGAAGGTCATGCGAAAGTTGGGCGAGGCATCAAAACAGACATTCCACGTTACATTATCAGTCAACTGGGACTCACCAAAGACCCTCTGGAGGGTAAGAGAAAAAAAAGAGGTTTTCTGGTTTGAACATACAGAACTATACAAAGTTTATATGTAAATCATATAATTGGAATTAGTTTTTGGAGCACAGCAGTATATAAAAATGGGATGAAATAAATAGTCTTATGCCTGGGCCCTGGTTAGTTGCCTGGCTCAGAATAGAATAGAATAGAATAGAATAGAATTTTATTGGCCAAGTGTGATTGGACACACAAGGAATTTGTCTTGGTGCATATGCTCTCAGCGTACATAAAATAAAATATACATTTGTCAAGAATCATGTGGTACAACACTTAATTATTGTCATAGGGCTCAAATAAGCAATGAAGAAGCAATATTAATAAAAATCTTAGGATATAAGCAACAAGTTACAGTCATACAGTCAACATGGGAGGAAATGGGTGATAGGAATGATGAGAAAAACTAGAAGAATAGAAGTGCAGATTTAGTAGAAAGTCTGACAGTGTTGAGGGAATTATTTGTTTAGTAGAGTGAAAAAAACTCTAAGTACTTCAGCCATGGCGTATGCCTGGACCCATAATCTGTCTGGATATATATGTGAAGAGTAACGCAGGAGGACTAGATAAGGTATCAGAATATATGATGGCAATTAATGAACCAGATAAATGATGAAGAGACGTTTGTAGAAAACAATGGTTTACTGTTCAGTGCAAAATATCTTCAGTCTTCTATATACAGGGACTTTACATCAGCTATATTCAACTTGCTTACAAGTAGATATTCTACTTACAAGTAGATATTCATCCAATTCAGGTTACAAGTAGACACCAAACTAATCCAGGTTTCTAGTAGATACCAAACCAACCCAGGTTTCTTCGTATCACTATCACAGTTCTACTCAATATCTAACTCACGCTCAAACTGCTCCAGCCAGCCAACTAACAACCACCGTCTACAACAAATGACCACACAGGAACATGGTGAAGTTGATTTGCATCTTATAATGCTCTGGCCCAATCACATTGCAGTTCACACCCAATGACTCAGCATTAACATGCTTACATTCTACCTTTTACCTTATACGGTAATACAATGAAATATCACCCAGGATTGCTATTCCTGACAATCTGCTTTGTATGCATCACTTGGGCTTGGCTGCAGGCAACATCTCTAATTTAACTTGATTTAAATACTAGACCAGTGATGGCAAACTTTTTTTGGCTCAAGTGCCAAAAGTTTGCGCGCTTTCAATGGCGCGCGTGTGCCCAACCCTACAATGCAATGCCCTCCCATTTGTGCATGCGTACAATCCATGTGCTGCCCCTTGTGCATGCACACAACCCCCTCTGCACTGCTCCCCCTGTGCATGTACACAGTCCTTACTGAAGTCTCCAGATATCCAGTTGGCCTATTTTTCGCCGTCCCCAGGCTTCAGGAGACTTGAAAATCAGCTGGCCAGCTTATGTATGCACACTGGAGCTGACAGGGCAACACCTCACATGCCTTCAAATATGGCTGTGCATGCCACCTGTGGCACGTATGCCATAGGTTCGCCATCACTGTGTTAGGCCAATATTGAAGCAGTAAACAATACTCCATTCAAGGAACTATCAACTCAGACAAACAATCGATCAATGTAAACAACAGCCTAATCAAAGAACCATGAAGACCATTCCCATCAACACTTGACAGGGCATCAACTGAGACCAAACCACACTCCATTCTAGCCCTGATGCTGTTATCTAGTCTGGTAATGAAATGTCTGCAAGAATTTTAGATTGTGCAGAAGCTGATAGAATGACACTGGAGCTCAAGGACTGAAAAGACACAAGATATTATGAAGTATAGGGAGAATTCTATACATGGTTGGATAAAAGAGGAAATAAAAATAATGCTGTTTTCAAGGGGAATGAATAAGTTTAATAGAGCTTTTTAAAATAATATTATATTAAATTAGGATTTTTGTAGTAGAATAGAATAGAATTCTTTATTGGCCAAGTTGATTGGACACACAAGGAATTTATCTTTGGTGCATATGCTCTCAGTGTACATAAAAGAAAAGGATACATTTGTCAAGAATCATGTGGTACAACACTTAATGAACACGAATGAACCAGATATGAAAATGAACGTTAAAATATTTGAAATCTGAAAAATTGGTCATGCCTAAGACCAAATAGTTAACCGTTGGTAATATACACCGTACAATAGATTTAAACTAGGCTGTGAAGGAGACAGCAGGGGTGGGGTGGGTTATGTAAAGTATTGTCCTTGTTTTGTCTTGTCTATGTTTATATTTGAAATAAAAACAATTTTTTAAAAAACCTAATGTCTGCAAGAAAATAATCAAGTTCCGAGAGCGTGCCCAGGACCTCACGGTTGATTTAAATCACAGATAATGGAAAGAATTCTGCCAATCAGAAAAAGCAAGATTGTTGTGACCATCAAAAAGACAAACACAAAAACAAGGAAGGCAGATGGGAAACAGATCAAGTGTCTTTTTTGTCATCGTCATTTCAGTTGTGCTTTTCTTTCTTCCCCAGAAATTGTGCAGTTTGATCAGGTTGACTGCCCTTCCCCAGTTGGCCCAGAGCAGCAAGATGAACTTCCTGAGGTAAAATTATATTCTTCCCTTTCTGGTCTGTTGCAAGGCATTTCTCTAAAAGTTGTACGTTTTGCAATCCAGGCAGCTTTAACATGTGTAGACATCAGTTCCCACAGTTCTCCAGTGAATTCACTGGGGAATTGTAGGAGTTAAAAAATTCCCAAGGTTGAGAAAAACATGACTCTGGACCACGGGTGTCAAACCTGATTTCATTAAGGGCCACATCAGGGTTGTGTTTGACCTTGGTGGTGGTGGGGGGGGCTGGATGGGTGTGGCCAACTCAACATCACTTGGGTCATCAGAGCCTGTGGCAACTTGAGGACTCAGAGAGGGGCGGCATACAAATCTAATAAATTATTATTATTATTATTATTATTATTATTATTATTATTATTATTATTATTATTATTATTATGTCAGTACAACACAGCAAACGAGATCACTATGCTGGATTTCGTATTTCATCACCAGTCGGACACTTCCCAAGCACCTAAGACTGCGTGATGTAGCGGCGAATTATGTTTGCCGATCCCAGTAAAAAGCAGCCTTTTGCAATTGACAGATGGAGATTTTGTCAATTCCGATGGTTTTCAAAGGTCCGCTGAGATCCTTTGGTACTGCGCCCAGCGTGCCAAGTACCACAGGGATCACTTTCACTGGCTTATGCCAGAGTCGTTGCAGCTCGATTTTTAGATCTTCGTATTTTACTAATTTCTCTAGCTGCTTCTCCTCAATTCTGCTGTCTCCTGGGATTGCGATGTCAATGATCCATACTTTCTTTTTCTCCACGATCACAGTGTCTGGTGTATTATGCTTCAGAATACGGTCAGTCTGAAGTCGGAAGTCCCACAGTAGTTTTGCTTGCTCATTTTCGACCACTTTTTTGGGCTTATGATCCCACCAGTTCTTTGCCACTGGTAAATGGTAGTTCCGGCACAAGTTCCAGTGGACCATTATTATTATTATTATTATTATTATTATTATTATTATTATTATTATTATTATTATTATTAAATTGTCTGCCAGCAAAAATGGGCTCCCAAGCTAAATTTTCCACTGTGACGGCCTTCTGCAAACCTCTGCGAGCAAAAAAGGAGCTCGAAAGGGCCACGCGTGACCCTCCCAATCTCCATTTTTGCTGACAGAAGCAGTGTGGACCAGTTTTTTGCTGTTTCCAGGTTGTCCCCCTAGAGATCTAAGCTCTCTGCGGGCCGGATCCAGCCCATGGACTTTGAGCTTGATACGCCTGCTCTAAACTAAAATTCCTAAAGGCACAAATGTAATCAAGATTGATATTTTATTTTACTATTTTTCTTTTCTCATTATTTATTTATTCATTCATTCATTCATTTGTTTATTTGATTTTTATGCCGCCCTTCTCCTTAGACTCAGGGCGGCTTACAACATGTTAGCAATAGCACTTTTTTTTTTAAAGCTAGGCTATTGCCCCCACAATCCGGGTCCTCATTTTACCCACCTCGGAAGGATGGAAGGCTGACTCAAGCTTGAGCCGGTGATGAGATTTGAACCGCTGACCTTCAGATCTACAAGTCAGCTTCAGTGTCCTGCAGTACAGCACTCTACCTGCTGCGCCACCCCGGCTCATCATATTATATGATATTAATAATAATAATAATTAATAATAATAATAATTTATTAGATTTGTATGCCGCCCCTCTCCGAAGACTTGGGGTGGCTCATTAAACAAAGATACTTAACATTAAGGACCCACATTTTCACAAGCAAAGATCATGATAACTGAATACCGAGTCCTAGGAGAAAGGCGGCCTAGAAATCGTACTAATAATAAATAAATAATAAATAATATCTGCTAGCAAAACAAGCAACACAGAAGCAATCTACCCAACCAAAAGGGTTTACTAATTAGCCACTTTACCTAGTTGGATAACAAAACATTGGTTTAAAAAACCCACCAAGCTCAGAGAACACCACATTCTAAAGTTCAGCCCAGAGCTACACAAATTCTCTTCCAGAGTGGCTTCTACTCCATTATATTACTTGGGTGGGGGAAAAAAGAGCACAGGAGTTTGAATTTTGATTTCAGTATAAATAGGATTGATATTGAATGTGTATTAGTCATTGTAACTCTTTCATGGCACTTCCTTAGCCTTCCTACAATAAATCTACTTAATAAATAACCCAAATGATAAGTACAGTGGTACCTCGTGATACGAACCCCTCGTGATACGAACCCAGGGTTCAGAAATTTTTTGCCTCTTCTTACGAACTTTTTTCGGCTTACAAACCCACCGCAGATCGCAAAATGGTGCTCCGCTGGGCGCCACCGCCCAGCTGTCACCTTTTAAAACAGCCGGGGGGCTTCTCGGCTTTCTCCCAAACCCAAACCCAAACTTTTCGGGTTTGGGTTCGGGAGGCTGCCGAGAAGTGCTGCCGCCCGGCTGTCACCTTCTGAAACAGCAGGGCGCTTCTCGGCGGCCTCCGGAACCCGAACCCGAACGCCGAGAAGCCCCCCGGCTGTTTTAAAAGGTGACAGCCAGGCGGCGGCGCACAGCGGAGCGCCATTTTGCAATTTTCCCCCCCCTTTGCACGCATTAATCACTTTTACATTGTTTCCTATGGGAAATAATGTTTCGCCTTACGAACCTACTTCCGGAACCAATTAAGTTCATAAGATGAGGTATTACTGTACTTCATTTCGGAAGCTGCGGGAGCTTCATCACTGGAGGCTTTCAAAAAGAGATTGGACTGTCATTTGTCAGAAGTGGTGTAGGATCTCTTGCTTGGGCAGGGGTGGTGGGGTTGGTTGGACTAGACCAGTGTTTCCCAACCTTGGCAACTTGAAGATATTTGGACTTCAACTCCCAGAATTCCCCAGCCAGCGAATGCTGGCTGGGGAATTCTGGGAGTTGAAGTCCAAATATCTTCAAGTTGCCAAGGTTGGGAAACACTGGACTAGATGACCTACAAGGTCCCTTCCAACTCTGTTTATCTAATCTATCTGTTCTTTCTATGGACTGCAATAATAGGTTTTCCCCTTCGCTTTCTCTGTCTCTTGCAGAACCAGTCTTCTACCCCCATTTCTCGGAGGAAGCCCCATGAAAGCGACTTTGAAACTATCAAGTTGATCAGCAATGGGGCTTACGGGTGAGTAGGATGAGCAAGTAGAAGCCTTCCCCTTTTGCTGCGGGACCAAAACTCTTAGAAAAAACATTGTGCAAAAAGGGGAAAGGACAAAAGAATTGTGCCTAAGTGAGAAAATCAGGTGACTCCTCTTTGCAGAAAAAATGTGTAGTGCAAAAAAATTTGCATTAGGTCAGGGGTAGGCAAAGTTGGCTCTTCTATGACATGTGGACTACAACTCCCAGAATTCCTGAGCTAGCATGATTGGCTCAGGGATTCTGGGAGTTGAAGTCCACAAGCCATAGAAGAACCAACTTTGCCTACTCCTGCGCTAGGTAGTCCTCAACTTACAGCCACAAGTGGGACCGAATTTCCAGTGAGCCACATCCAATTCTACAAACTTTTTGCCATTGTGGCTAAGAAATCAATGCAATTGTTAAGGGAATTGCATGGCCATTAAATGAATCCATCTTCCCCATTCACTCTGCTTGTCAGAAGGCAGCTGGGAAGGTCACAAATGGCTATCACATGGATCCTAGGATGCTGCAGCTGGTACATGTCAGTTGCCAAGCACTCAAATTTTAATAATGTGACCATGGGGATGCTACAATGGCTGTTAAGTAAGTGATGGCTGTTAAGGCGTGAGCTGTAGTGGCGTAGTGGAAGGAATGCAGTATTGCAGGCTAATTCTGCCTACTGCTGCCTGGCAGAGTCAAGCAAAAATGAGCATAACTGTGGCCACAACTTGCTTCCTCAGCTACAGTGGGACCTCATGATACGAACCCCTCGTCTTATGAACAACCTGAGATACGAACCCGGGATTCAGAAATTTTTTGCCTCTTCTTACGAACTTTTTCCTTCTTACCCGCTGAGAAGCCCCACCGCCCGGCTGTCGCTTTTTGAAACAGCCCGGGGGCTTCTCAGCGTCAACCCGAACGCCAAACCCGAATTTCCGGGTTCGGCCTTCAGGAGGCCGCCGAGAAGCCCCCCGGCTGTTTCAAAAGACGACAGCCGGGCGGCGGGGCTTCTCGGCGGCCTCCCGAACGCCGAACCCGGAAGTTCGGCAAAAGTTCAGGTTCGGGAGGCCGCTGGGAAGCCCCGCCGCCCGGCTGCCATCTTTTAAAACAGCTTCTCGGCGGCCTCCCGAATGCCGAACCCAGAAGTTCGGGTTTGGCGTTCGGGTTCAGGAGGACACTGAGAAGCCCCCGGCTGTTTCAAAAAGCGACAGCCTGGCGGCGGGACTTCTCAACGGCCTCCTGAACCCGAACATTTGCCAAACTTCCGGGTTCGGCATTCGGGAGGCCGCCGAGAAGCCCCGCCGCCTGGCTGTCACCTTTTAAAACAGCCGGGGGGCTTCTCGGCGGCCTCCCGAACGCCGAACCCAGAAGTTCGGGTTTGGCGTTCGGGTTCAGGAGGACGCTGAGAAGCCCCCTGGCTGTTTCAAAAGGTGACAGCTGGGCGGCGGCATTTTTTTGCGGGGGTTTTTTTTCGTTGCACGGATTAATTGATTTTACATTGTTTCCTATGGGAAACAATGTTTCATCTTACGAACTTTTCATCTTACGAACCTCCCCCAGGAACCAATTAGATTCGTAAGACGAGGCATTACTGTATTGATATTTCTCCACGGCTTAGCCATTTGGTATGACGTCATCTACGACCGCGCCTTAACTAGATCGCAAGTTACAAGGAAATGTCAGGGAAATATCAGGGAATTTCAAAATGCTTTCCCGCTGGACACCCTGAAGTCAAGAACTACCTGGACTCGAATCAATCCTCATTATGGCCCCTACAGTCACTATCTATCAGCTTCATCTGTATCAACTTTCTGCCAAGTGGACTAAACAATGGGTAGAAAATATCAAGATGTTCCCATCTTCCCAAGTTGCCCAATAATTCTCCATGTTCCTTTAGCGCTGTCTACCTGGTGCGGCACAAGGAGAGTCGCCAACGCTTTGCCATCAAGAAGATTAACAAGCAGAACCTGGTGTTGCGGAACCAGATCCAGCAAGTCTTTGTGGAACGCGACATCCTGACCTTTGCGGAGAACCCTTTCGTGGTCAGCATGTTCTGCTCCTTCGAAACCAGGTGTCACCTCTGCATGGTCATGGAGTATGTTGAAGGTGAGGTTGCAGGAGGACATATCTTGGTGGGCGTGGGTGGAAATGGAGCCACCAAGATCTCTAGGAAAGAGCAGGTGGTCTCAGCCTAGGTGGCGCGGTGGTTAGACTGCAGCACCGCAGGCTACTTCAGCTTATTGCAAGCTCTAGTTCATCAGTTCAAATCTCACCACCGGCTCAAGGTTGACTCAGCCTTCCACCCTTCCGAGGTGGGTAAAATGAGGACCCAGATTGTTGGGGGCAATATGCGGATTCTGTAAACTGCTTAGAGAGGGCTGTAAAAACACTGAAAAGGATTTAGGGGTAGTGATTTCTGACAGTCTCAAAATGGGTGAACAGTGCGGTTAGGCGGTAGGGAAAGCAAGTAGGATGCTTGACTGCATAGCTAGAGGTATAACAAGCAGGAAGAGGGAGATTATGATCCCGTTATATAGAGTGCTGGTGAGATCACATTTGGAATACTGTGTTCAGTTCTGGAGACCTCACCTACAAAAAGATATTGACAAAATTGAACGGGTCCAAAGACGGGCTACAAGAATGGTGGAAGGTCTTAAGCATAAAACGTATCAGGAAAGACTTCATGAACTCAATCTGTATAGTCTGGAGGACAGAAGGAAAAGGGGGGACATGATAGAAACATTTAAATATGTTAAAGGGTTAAATAAGGTCCAGGAGGGAAGTGTTTTTAATAGGAAAGTGAACCCAAGAACTAGGGGACACAATCTGAAGTTAGTTGCGGGAAAGATCAAAAGCAACATGAGAAAATATTATTTTACTGAAAGAGTAGTAGTAGATCCTTGGAACAAACTTCCAGCACACATGGTAGATAAATCCACAGTAACTGAATTTAAACATGCCTGGGATAAACATATATCCATTGTAAGATAAAATACAGAAAATAGTATAAGGGCAGACTAGATGGACCATGAGGTCTTTTTCTGCCGTCAGACTTCTATGTTTCTATGTTTCTATATAAGTCTAAATGCTATTGCTATGTGGAGCCACAGTGCTTGGTCTAGATTTTAGTAAGGTTTACAGATTATTCTAAGCTAAACCTATGGGTCTATGGCAGGGGTAGGCAATGTTGGCTCTTCTAATAGCTATTGCTATTGTGTGGAAGAAATCCCAGGTCTGTCTAAGGCAGCATCTCTACTTAAGGGATCAGGGGTGGCAAAACCTGAAAAAGTTTTTTTTCCATGGACAGATCACTTTTACTTATTTATTTATTTATTTGATTTTTTTTTTTTTATGCCGCCCTTCTCCTTAGACTCAGGGCGGCTTACAACATGTTAGCAATAGCACTTTTTAACAGAGCCAGCCTATTGCCCCCACAATCCAGGTCCTCATCTTACCCACCTCGGAAGGATGGAAGGCTGAGTCAACCTTGAGCCGGTGATGAGATTTGAACCGCTGACCTTCAGATCTGCAGTCAGCTTCAGTGACCTGCAGTACAGCACTCTACCTGCTGCACCACCCCGGCTCTCTAGCTTTTGTCAGTTAGTCAAGGTGGTCGTGGGGTAGATATATGTGATTTGATTTTATCAGAGTTTGTTGCAGAAAAATCTATTTCCAGAAGCACACACAGACTGATTCAGCTGGATTCATTAATTTCCTTATAAACATAGTAATATATATGCACTGCTCAAAAAAATAAAGGGAACACTTAAACACCACAATATAACTCCAAGTAAATCAAACTTCTGTGAAATCAAACTGTCAACTTAGGAAGCAACACGGATTGACAATCAATTTCACATGCTGTTGTGCACAGAATACTTTGCACAGAACAAAGTATTCAATGAGAATATTTCATTCATTCAGATCTAGGATGTGTTCTTGGAGTGTTCCCTTTATGTTATTTTTTTTTGAGCAGTATATATACAACACCACAAGTAGATTATTTCTTCAAGTAAACACAACCAAGAGTTAGTTTCATTTCATGAAATGGATAAATTAACATATGAATTGAAAAATAAAGATGACTCAGACTTCTATAAATGTTGGAATATGTTTTATTGTTGGATGGAAAAACAAAAAAGTTTAAGACAGTCAAAATAAAAAATTAAATAATTTAAGAGAAAGAAATAAGAGTTTAAATATCAGGGGGGAGGGGAAGTAAGAAAAGATCTATTTGAAAGAACAATGTATAGAAATTGTAAATGTTTAGTAAATATTAGCCATATAAGAATGAATAAGTATAAATAAGGAGCATAAGAAATGTAAAACCAACCTGTCACATAACACCCACTGTTCATTTTTAATGGTTTTGTTTGTTTTATCTTTTCCTAAATAAGGAAAAAAATTATATTAAAAAGTTAGTTTCATTTCAGCAGAGCAGGCAAGTACAAAGAGGACCGATAGTATAGAGTGGGACCAGAGAGCAGACTGGATCGATCCACGCCCAGCCTTAAGCTTAAGTTTTCAGTTTTGATTCTCTGCACAGACTCAGATGTGGTTAGCTCTCATTGGCTGACTTCTTTGCTATGCCTATTCATTGGCTGGCCTTGTTAACATGGCTCTCCCAGTTCATGAATATCTTAACAGACTTGGTATTGGGCAATTTCTGGTATCCTTTGCTCCCAAGAGAAAGAACTTCATCTTGGCAAAGTTCTGGATTTGGCTTGAATTTAATATCCATTTCTAGAAAAGCACGGAGCATTCCACAGTTCTGCGGTTTCATATTGCATGTGCTGAATTCCTAAAAGGCTACAGAGTTTTGGAATCCAGAGATTGGTGGACTTTGAAAAGCAACATTTATATCCCTGTCAAACAGCTGCCAAAGGAAGCCTGCAAAATATGTTGTATGACGCCTGCCAAAGTTTCAAAAGCATCACTAGTGTTTTAGACTGTGCATTTGGAAGTGCAATGTTAAAGGGCTTGACATTTTCATCTTCCTTCCCCAAACCTTCTCCAGTTTGCCTAAAATCTGCTCCTTGAGCTTAAACATTTTCCTAGTGATCTCTGCCAAAAGAAATCTCAGTCATAGACTTTTTTTTAAAAAGCCCTCCTTTTGGAAAACGAAATAAAAGAACGAGGTACAGTGATCCCTCAATTTTCGCGGGGGTTGCGTTCCCAGACTTCCCGCGAAAGTCGAATTTCCACGAAGTAGAGATGCGGAAGTAAAAACACCATTTTTGGGTATGGACAGCCAAAAACTACCCCCGCGCACCCTTATCCAAGGCCGCGCAAGGAGCCGGGCTTGAAGTTGGAGACAGGGAGCGACGAAAGTGCAGAGGCCGGCAAAGATTGTTTTGAATGTCGGCCGCCCCCGCCCCTCCAGCGCCTACGGCCCCCTTGCCATTACCACCCACCCACCCGATCCGCCCCTCTCACCGGCTTTCTTGGGTCACAAGTCCTGCAGCAGCGCTGGTGGCTACGGCTTCTCGTCTTCCTCATTCGGCCGCTAGCCGCTCTGAGCACTTTGAGAATGCCCGCCCCGCCCCTCTCGCAGTCCCTTAGCTGAGAGCGATTTCGTCCCAGCTGTCAGCGAGGGGGCTGCAGGAGAGGCGGGGCAGGTGTTCTCACAGAGAGAGAGCAACAGACAGAGCGAGATAGAAAGGAGAGAGGGAGAGAGAGTGAGAAAGAGAGAGAGAGAGAGCAAGAGGGGGGGAGAGTGGAAGGTAGAGAGAGAGAGAGAAATGATAGAAAAAAGGGGAGAAAAAAGAGAAATGAGAAAATGATTGAAGCAGAGAATGACAGGAAAGAGAGAGAAAGAGAGAGAGAAGTGACTCTTGGTGATGACGTATGACGTCATTGGGTGGGAAAAACCATGGTATAGAAAAAAAACCCGTGGAGTATTTTTTAATTAATATTTTTTGAAAAACCGTGGTATAGCCATTTCGCGAAGTTTGAACCCACGAAAATCGAGGGATCACTGTATTGCCAATTATGTTTGTTTGGCATGGTGAGATGCGCTTTTAGCTTTTCTAAGTGTGTGACGGGGGAAGGGGGCAAAAGATTTTCTCTTTGATTTCTACAAGACCCTCTTATAAAGCAAATGTAAAATGTTATCCATTTTGAAATTTTTAAAAAGCACTGGACTCTTTTTACGAACATTAAAGGATCCTGGAGAGAAAAAAAAGCAATGCCATTAAAAGAAGCATTTTGTTAAAGAGATTTTAAAAACAACATGAAAGGCAGAATTAAATAAAATCTGTTTACTTGATGTTTAAAAGAGAGTTAGCCCAACAAGCTGGAAAAAAAGGTTAGATCAGGGATGTCTTACAAATGGCGAGCAGCAGCCAGTGCTCCCAGATGCGTGGTTCCGGTAAGAAAATCCCAGTTGTGTACGCAGCTACGCGCCTCTGATGCGCCATTGCGTGAGAGCAAAATTTAGGCTATTTTCACCAATTTTTTGCTTCCGTGCATGCGCAAAAGCAAAAATATTGGCGAAAATAGCCAAAATCTCGCTCACGCGCATTCTCTCACGAGATTTGGCTTGCTGTGTATGCGCAAAAGCCAAATCCCACCCCAATGGGTGCGCGTGCTCCCATGACGGCCTCCAAGGGAGCTCCAGTAGAAGGTAAGAAGAGGGGCCCTTCACTGTGTCTAACCTAGGCATGCTAGCTGGGGAATTCTGGGAGTTGAAGTCTGTTAGAACGTCTAGGCAATATAACAAATCTTCAAAAAAAATTAAGTAGAGTTAATGTAGCAATGAAGGTTAGTCAGTCAATGAATCAGACTTAGTACAAAATAGAACAATATTATTATATACAGATAGGCAAAAAACTAATAGTAGTTATACAGTCCAATATCATACACGTTTGCCCAGGTTCGCCTGGTGCACCAGTTGCGGCCCTATCTAGACCGGGACTCACTACTCACAGTCACTCATGCCCTCATCACCTCAAGGTTCGACTACTGTAACGCTCTCTACATGGGGCTACCTTTGAAAAGTGTTCAGAAACTTCAGATTGTGCAGAATGCAGCTGCGAGAGCAATCATGGGCTTCCCAAGGTATGCCCGTGTTACACCAACACTCCGCAGTCTGCATTGGTTGCCAATCGGTTTCCGGTCACAATTCAAAGTGTTGGTTATGACCTATAAAGCCCTTCATGGCATCAGACCAGAATATCTCCGGGACCGCCTTCTGCCGCACGAATCCCAGCGACCAGTTAGGTCCCACAGAGTTGGCCTTCTCCAGGTCCTGTCGACTAAACAATGTTGTTTGGCGGGACCCAGGGGAAGAGCCTTCTCTGTGGTGGCCCCGACCCTATGGAACCAACTCCCCCCAGATATCAGAGTTGCCCCCACCCTCCTTGCCTTTCGTAAGCTCTTAAAAACCCACCTCTGTCGTCAGGCATGGGGGAATTGAAATATTCCCTTCCCCTAGGCTTATAAAATTTATGTATGGTATGACTGTATGTATGACTGATCTCTTAAATTGGGGTTTTTAGATTTTTTAATATTAGATTTGTTTACGTTGTCTTTTTACTGTTGTTAGCCGCCCAGAGTCTACGGAGAGGGTCGGCACACAAATCTAATAAATACAATACAAATACAAATGAATCAGACTTAGTACAAAATAGAACAATATTATTATATACAGATAGGCAAAAAACCAATAGTAGTTACACGGTCCAATATCATACACATATAATCCTAATAATGGTTTACAAACCAGGTTATCGCACATAGCAAGTATAGGCACAGCAAATATAAATCTCTCTAGTACAAACTCCCCCAAGATGAACATCGTTGGCTCCCTCTTGTGGCCAACCAGCACATGTCTCTTAAAGGTACAGTCTTAAACTTACATTGTTAGCCTATGTATTACAACACCCAACATATTTATATACAGTATACTAACAAAGTCCCCAGGTGTTAAAGTTGCCAAAGTTGGACAACCCTGGTTTAAGATGTCAAATAATCAAAGCTGGGTTTGTCCAGTGTCTTTGGTGTTTTACTTATAGTGGACTCTCTGACATTCTATCTCCTTTAGGTGGAGACTGTGCCACACTGCTGAAGAACATGGGGCCTCTGCCTGTGGACATGGCCCGGATGTATTTTGCTGAGACCGTCCTTGCCCTTGAGTACCTCCACAATTACGGCATTGTTCACAGGGATCTCAAGCCAGACAAGTGAGACTGGGGTACAAGTCAGGTTGTGAAATGCAGGGAGGTGGGTGGGATGCATTTGTTTCAATAATTCTTATTTAGGGAGTCTTCTTCTAATACGTTTGTCTTGCTGTAGCCTAGAATGCTGACTGGCTGTTGGGTGGGTTGCCCTGAGCAGTAGCATCTATACATTTGTGACAAACAACTGAATTCTCTCACATAACATTCTGCTTTTTGGAATTAGAGGCCAGTGTCCCAAATGTCTAAAACGTTTGCTGATTTTTTAATTAATTAATCTAATTTATATTAGATCCATCTCGTAAATGAGTGACTCTGGGCAGCATATAACAGAAAGTTTACAGGTTTTGAACTATTTGGTTGATTCCTTTCATGGTTCAAACTCCTTTCCCTTCCTTCCTTCCTTCCTTCCTTCCTTCCCTCCCTCCTTCCCTTCCTTTCTCTCCCTCTTTCCTCCCACTTCCTTCTTCCTTCTTTCCTTCCCTCCCCCCTCACTCCCTTCCTTCCTTTCTCCCTTCCTCTTTCCTACCTTCTTTCCTTCCTTCCTTCCTCCCCTCCCTCTCTCCTCCTCCCTCCCTTCCTCCCTCTCTCCCTCTTTCCTCCCTCTTCCTTCTTTCCTTCCCTCCCTCCCCCCTCCATCCCTTCCTTCCTTTCTCCCTCCCTCTTTCCTTTCTCCCTCCCTCTTTCCTCCTTCCTTCTTTCCTTCCCTCCCTTCCCCCTCCATCCCTTCCTTCCTTTCTCCCTCCCTCTTTCCTTCCTCCCTCTTCCTTCCTTCCTTCCCTCCCTCCATCCTTCCCTCCTTCCTTCCCTCCCTCCCTTCCTTTCTCTCCCTCTTTCCTCCCACTTCCTTCTTTCTTCTTTCCTTCCCTCCCACCCTCCCCCCTCACTCCCTTCCTTCCTTTCTCCCTTCCTCTTTCCTTCCTCCTTCCTTTCTCCGTTCCTCCCCTCCCTCTCTCCTCCTCCCTCCCTTCCTTCCTCTCCCTCTTTCCTCCCTCTTCCTTCTTTCCTTCCCTCCCTCCCTCCCCCCTCCATCACTTCCTTCCTTTCTCCCTCCCTCTTTCCTTTCTCCCTCCCTCTTTCCTCCTTCTTCCTTCTTTCCTTCCCTCCCTCCCCCCTCCATCCCTTCCTTCCTTCCTTCCTTCCTTCCAGCTTGCTCATCACATCCATGGGCCACATCAAGCTGACCGACTTTGGCCTGTCCAAGATTGGCTTGATGAACATGACGACCAATCTCTACGAGGGCCACATTGAGAAGGACACCAGAGAGTTCGTAGATAAACAGGTACGATGTTTGTATGGCCAGGAGCATGTGTGTCTGTCTTCTAACGAAAGCTACTAGTTTGTTGTGCTGGGGACCAAGGAAAGAGCCTCCAAACCTCAGAAGCCATGGGCCCATCTGAAGGCATCCTCACTCTCTTGATTCTGCCCTTTCTGGGTTTAAGGGGGGAGGCAGGGATCCCATCCATCCCTAAGAAGAAACCTCCGTATTCACAGAAACAAAAACTCTGTTTTTCTTTCTCTCCCTTGACAGGTCTGTGGGACTCCTGAGTACATTGCTCCGGAAGTGATCCTGATCCAAGGCTACGGCAAGCCAGTGGACTGGTGGGCCATGGGCATAATACTCTACGAGTTCCTGATCGGCTGCGTCCCGTTCTTCGGTGACACCCCAGAGGAACTCTTTGGGCAAGTGATAAGTGGTAGGTTTTGCTTTTTCTTAGAAACATAGAAGATTGACGGCAGAAAAAGACCTCATGGTCCATCTAGTCTGCCCTTATACTATTTTCTGTATTTTATCTTAGGATGGATATGTGTTTATCCCAGGCATGTTTAAATTCAGTTACTGTGGATTTATCTACCACGTCTTCTGGAAGTTTGTTCCAAGGATCTACTACTCTTTCAGTAAAATAATATTTTCTCATGTTGCTTTTGATCTTTCCCCCAACTAACTTCAGATTGTGCCCCCTTGTTCTTGTGTTCACTTTCCTATTAAAAACACTTCCTTCCTGAACCTTATTTAACCCTTTAACACATTTAAATGTTTCGATTGTGTCCCCCCTTTTTCTTCTGTCCTCCAGACTATGCAGATTGAGTTCATTAAGTTTTGATGCTTAAGACCTTCCACCAAAAATGTAGCCCGTCTTTGGACCTGTTCAATTTTGTCAATATCTTTTTGTAGGTGAGGTCTCCAGAACTGAACACAGTATTCCAAATGTGGTCTCACCAGCGCTCTATATAAGGGGATCACAATCTCCCTCTTCCTGCTTGTTATAACTCTAGCTACGCAGTATGTGTCCCTTCTTAACTGAAGGGACATATATTGCGAGGTTAGAGAAATTGAACGACAATGCACTTGGGGAAAAGGAATCCTCAATCTGAGTATTGTATTGTATTGGCAGTTCTGTGTTAGCAAAAACTTCAGAAGAGAAGGATTTAGGGGTAGTGATTTCTGACAGTCTCAAAATGGGTGAGCAGTGTGGTTGGGCGGTAGGAAAAGCAAGTAGGATGCTTGGCTGCATAGCTAGAGGTATAACAAGCAGGAAGAGGGAGATTGTGATCCCCTTATATAGAGCGCTGGTGAGACCTCATTTGGAGTACTGTGTTCAGTTCTGGAGACCTCACCTACAAAAAGATATTGACAAAATTGAATAGGTCCAAAGACAGGCTACAAGAATGGTGGAAGGTCTTAAGCATAAAACGTATCAGGAAAGACTTGATGAACTCAATCTCTTTATTCTGGAGGACAGAAGGGAAAGGGGGGACATGATCGAAACATTTTAATATGTTAAAGGGTTAAATAAGGTTCAGGAGGGAAGTGTTTTTAATGGGAAAGTGAACACAAGAACAAGGGGACACAATCTGAAGTTAGTTGCGGGAAAGATCAAAAGCAACATGAGAAAATATTATTTCACTGAAAGAGTAGTAGATCCTTGGAACAAACTTCCAGCAGACGTGGTTGGTAAATCCACAGTAACTGAATCTAAACATGCCTTGGATAAACATAGATCCATCCTAAGATAAAATACAGGAAATAGTGTAAGGGCAGACTAGATGGACCAGGAGGTCTTTTTCTGCCGTCAGTCTTCTATGTTTCTATGTTTCTAAGGCAGTAAGGGCCCCATTTATTGCAGAAGCCAAGCCAGTGCCAGCCCCAGATGCTTGGTAGAACAAAAGGACCTTTGAGAAATCCAGTAGATAAACTCAAGTGAACTAGAGAAGACAAAAGTGACCTTCGTTCAGCATGTGATGCGTCCTGGAGATGACAGAAGGGAGGGGGGAGAGGGTGTTGCCTTCCCATTCCCTAGGGCTGAGTTTATTTTGTTTTATTTTAACTAATTTTTATTTTAAAATTAAATCACTAACCACTGCACCACCAAGCATGAAGGATATCCTTGTCCCCTCAAAGTTTTTGAAAAGTTTTGGGGGTAGGGAAACTTTCAAGGAGCACCCTCCAAAAACTGCCCTGGTTTTACTTCCTTAATTTCAGATGAAATCATTTGGCCTGAAGGGGATGAAGCACTTCCTGCTGATGCCCAAGATTTGATCACACAACTCCTGCGTCACTGCCCTCTGGAGCGACTGGGCACAGGTATGACAAGAGCATCAATACAAGTAGTCCTGACAGTTACTCATTGGGGTTTTTTCAAACAATTTTTTCCCCCTCCACATTGAACATACAATTTCTTATACCTTCAATACATCTTAATATACAGTGGTACCTCTACCTACAAACGCCTCTACTTACCAACTTTTCTAGATAAGAACCGGGTGTTCAAGATTTTTTTGCCTCTTCTCAAGAACCATTTTCCACTTACAAACCTGAGCCTCCGAAACTGTAACCGGAAAAGGCAGGGAGAAGCCTCCGTGGGGCCTCTCTAGGAATCTCCTGGGAGGAAACAGGGCCGGAAAAGGCGGTGAGAAGCCTCCGTGGGGCCTCTCTAGGAATCTCCTAGGAGGAAACAGGGCCGGAAAAGGCAGGGAGAAGCCTCCGTGGAGCCTCTCTAGGAATCTCCTGGGAGGAAACAGGGCCGGAAAAGGCAGGGAGACGTCTCCGTGGGGCCTCTCTAGGAATCTCCTGGGAGGAAACAGGGCCGGAAAAGGCAGGGAGAAGTCTCTGTGGGACCTCTCTAGAAATCTCCTGGGAGGAAACAGGGCCGGAAAAGGCAGGAAGAAGCCTCTGTGGGGCCTCTCTAGAAATCTCCTGGGAGGAAACAGGGCCGGAAAAGGCAGGGAGAAGCCTCTGTGGGACCTCTCTAGGAATCTCCTGGGAGGAAGCAGGGCCTCCACCCTCCCTGTGGTTTCCCCAATTGCACACATTATTTGCTTTTACATTGATTCCTATGGGAAATATTGCTTCTTCTTACAAACTTTTCTACTTAAGAACCTGGTCACGGAACGAATTAAGTTCGGAAGTAGAGGTACCACTGTACATATATCATTTTTCAAATACAATAGACTAGATCACATTCCAGGTTAACTTTATATTATTTCATCTGTATCCAACTTTCTTTTGTCCACTTCCCTCCTTCCATCTCAGGCAGCTATTCCGCCTCTATTACCTACTTTCTTACCTTTTCCCCCCTCCTTCTACTATCACCCTTCCCTTCTCCTTCCTTCTTCTTTCTCCATTCTCTCCACTTTCTCTCCTTCCTTCCTACTTCCCCTCTGCCCTCTAAATCCTTCTCTAAGTGGATAGTTCTATAATCATTACCTAACAGATTAAAATGCTTCGACAGTTACTCATTATTGTGGCCCACCAACAGCTCATGCAGCTGATGGCAGATCCTGCTCAAGGAGAGACAGGAATGGTTACTCCAGAGGAGGTGTCCTCTGGAGTAAGACTGGGGGATAATTGGCCACTCCCCTAGTCCACTTAAGGACATCAGAGGCAGCTAACAAGCTGCCGAGAACATTTGTGAAAACCCGTCTGCTCATAGTTTGCTCCGTGTTTGAAAGACTTCTGCTTAGTTTTCTCTGCTTCCGTTTCGGTTATCAAGAACTGACTCTCTGAAGCTACATAAGATATAAAGACCTATGATTGATTGATTGATTGATTGATTGATTGATTGATTGATTGATTGGATTTGTATGCCGCCCCTCTCCGAGGACCCTTCTACTTGCTCTTCTTGGCTTTAAAACTCTTTGAACTGATACCAGCTATTAATGAAGATTAATTAGTAGCTGGTTGCTTGCCAAAAAAGACTGCTTGTAGATTGCTGTGTGCATATTCACTGCTAAGATGTTTATTAGTAGTGTTGTTTGAAGTGAATAAGTGCACACAAACTGGGTGTTGTGTTATGTTCTTGGTGGGGACAGAACACTCACTGACTCAAATTATGCGGATCGCTTTGTAACTATTTGAAGTTATAATGGCACCCACCAGTCCTCATACTTACAACCATTGCAGCAGTCCTACAGTCACTTGATCAAAATTTGGGCGCATTATAACCATCTATTTTTTTATGGTTGTAGCCTTCCGGTATGTAATCCCTATTTGCAACCTTTCCAGCTGGCTTCTGTTCCGGTTTTTGGTAGAAGTTTAGTAATTACAAATAACTCTCATTAAATGCATCATTTCATGAATAAAGCAACTCCGTTTATTTCTCTGCTCTCCTGTACTTCAATACATTCCAGACATCTCTCAGTCCGTTATCTCTCTCTTAGCCGCATTTCTCACATTCCTTTTCCTGCTTCACTTAGACAAGATTTATTTCCTAACTACATAGCTTTAAAAAAGACAGCAGCACTGATTAAATACAATACAAAATGCTTTGGCTTACTTTAGCTGGCAAAAACATCTCCATATTTCTTTTCAACAGCGTTGAAACTCCACCCTTCTTCTCCTAACCTCTGACGTGCCAAATACATCACTACAATATTTAACCCATTCCTCTCCTTAATATCTTCTTCCAGACCTCTGTTCTCTACGTTTCTGAATCCTTCTGAATTTAGGATTAACCCAGCGAGCGTCTGATTCTTCCTCGCTAGATCCTGAACTCATAGCCCCATCCTGTGGCTGGCCTCCCACCTGTTCTACTACCTGTAACCCCGGGCCCGCCACTACTTCATAAACACTATCTGAATCCGAGTCCTCAATATCTTCATCATCCTCCAACTGATCAGGAGTATGTACAACAGCTTCCAACAAGCAAACTCAGTAAAGGAAACTGGATTCATTTAATTGATTCATTTAACAATTGCAGTGATTCACATAGCAGCCAATACAAAAAAAGAAAAGGCTCACTGAACAACCAACTTCCTTAGCAATAAAAATTCGGTCCGTTTTGTGGTCATATGAATTTTTAGCTTAAAATTGTAATTGGATTGGTGGGTATTGGATTTGTTATTATGTATTGTTTTTATCTTGTTGTGAGCCGCCCCGAGTTTTCGGAGAGGGGCGGCATATAAATCCAATAAATCTAATCTAATCTAATTATACCTGTACTTAAAGCTATGGCACAAGTTGAGATGTTGTGGCTCTCCTGCCCCAGAGATCAACTTCTGAGTGCCTTGGATTTCCTTCTTTCCCATCTCAACCTCTAGGAGGCGCTCATGAAGTGAAGCATCATCCCTTCTTCCACCATTTGGATTGGAACGGGTTGCTGAGGCAGAAAGCGGAGTTTATCCCCCAGCTAGAGGCTGAAGATGACACCAGCTACTTTGACAGTAAGGCTTCCCAGATGAAGAGAGAGAAAAGAAGGGGAGGGCTGCACTGGTTGGATGGCAGAGTTGCAACCCGGAATCCAGGGATGAGCCGCTACCAGAACAGCCAGGTGCTACGTTCCGGGAGCGATTTTTGGGATGCACACACGCAGTTATACGTTCCCAACGCACACATTCATGCCCCCATGCAAGATTTTATTTCTGCGCATACGCACATGTGCAAATTGAAATCTCACGTGAAGATGCTCGCGCAAGTGAGATTTCACCGATTTTCACTGCGTATGCGCAGAAGCAAAAATATCGGCGAAAATCGCTAAAATCTCTGAGATTTCACTTGCTGCGCATGTGCAGAAGGCAAATCTTGTGCTGACGTGCGCGTGCGTGCAACGGCCTTGGAGGGCGCACTGGTAGCGCAGAAGACGGCAATCCTTCTCTGCCGGAATCCCAGAAAGGCCCCTTAAAGGTCTCCTGAAAGATTGGGGTGGGGACTGCCCTTGGGACTGTTTCACTGCTTATATAGCATTCTTCTACTACTTGGTGGACGCGGTGGCTCAGCTTGTTGATCAGAAAGGTTGGCAGTTCGGTGGTTCAAATCCTAGCGCCGCGTAACAGAGTGAACTTCTGCTACTTGTCCCAGCTTCTGCCAACCTAGCAGTTCGAAAGCATGTAAAAATGCAAGTGGAAAAATAGGGACCACCTTGGTGGGAAGGTAACAGCATTCTGTGCATCTTTTGGTGTTTATTCATGCCGGTTTCATGACCACAGAATTTCCATCAGACAGTGCTGGCTCTTCGGCTTAGAAACGGAGAGGAGCACAGCCCCCTAGAGTCAGGAACAACTAGCACATATGTGCAAGGGGAACCTTTACCTTTACAACTTGGTGCTCTCTAGATCAGTGTTTCCCAACCTTGGCAACTTGAAGATATTTGGACTTCAACTCCCAGAATTATTTATTAGATTTATTATTATTTATTAGATTTATGTGCCGCCCCACTCCGAATTCCCCAGTCAGCGAACTTGAAGATATTTGGACTTCAACTCCCAGAATTCCCCAGCCAGTGAATGCTAGTTGAAGTCCAAATATCTTCAAGTTGCCAAGGTTGGGAAACACTGCTCTACATTGATCTTCCCATAATTTTACAAATAGCATAACTAGAGGTCTGCTGGCTGTTTAGCTAGCTGGAGCATTCTAGGTAGAGTCCCAGCGCCTCTAGAAAATGGCGAACCAAAAATGGGGAACCATTTTTTGTTCAAGTGCCAAAAGAGCATGCACAAGCATGATACCACATGTGTGTGCACATGTCTACACACCATAATGCATGATATCCCCGCGCATGTGCGCACAGCCTTCCCCCGTTCCCCCCCCTGCTGTGCCCCCTTGCACAGGTACGCAGGCCTCACTGAAGCCTCTGAACTTCTGCTAGGCCCGTTGGACCGTTTTTCACCCTCCCCGGGCTTCAGGAAAGCCTCCAAAGCCTGTGGATGGTGAAAAACGGGCCCAACAGGCCTACCGGAAGTCCAGAAATTTTGTTGGGCCATTTTTTGCTCTCCCCAGGCTTCGGGAAAGCCTCCTGCGTGCTGGAGGGGACATAGGGCAATGACTCATGTGTCCACAGATCTAGCTCCATGTGCCACCTGTGGCACGCTTGCTACACCGAAGGGCTCCACTTACTTTTCCCTAGTATGGATCATGAGGGTGGCACAGGCGCCCGACATTTGTGCGTGCGCCCCTATGCGAGATTTCACTGCACATGCGCCCGCAGTGATATCTTGCGTGAGGATGCTTGCACCGGTGAGATTTTTGCCCTTTTTATTTTGCTTCTGCGCATGCAGAGAAGCAAAAACAGGGCAAAAATTATTGAAATGTTGCCTGCATGAGCAGCCTCATGTGAGAATTCGCTTTAGGCGCATGCACAGAAGCGAAATCTCGCACAGAGCGGCATGTATATATGTCAGACGCACACACAGCCGAGCCGGCCTCTGGAACCCCTCAAAACCCGCTACCAGATCGCCGATCTCATCTGAACCCTGTGGGGCCTGTCACTAGTGCCATAGGTTCGCCATCACAGCTCTAGAGCACTGTTTCTCAACCTTGACAATTTGAAGATATTTGGACTTCAACTCCCAGAATTCCCCAGCCAGCATCTGCTGGCTGGGGAATTCTGGGAGTTGAAGTCCAAATATCTTCAAATTGCCAAGGTTGGATAACACTGCTCTAGAGACGATGAAGAAGGCTACCATACACCTACATCAGCTCTTAAACAGGGCAAATCTGATAAACACCTGAGTTCCTTTTCTTCAACCTTTCTCTTTCGTCCAGCTCGCTCAGACCGCTTCCGGCATTTGGGCTCCGATGATGAGAAAACCCAGGATGAGGAATCCTGTGCGGAGATTCGTCAGTTTTCGTCCTGCTCCCATCGTTTCAGCAAGGTTGGCTTCTTTGGAGGAGGCTTGCCAGAGAATTTCTGGCTTCGTTGCTGGCAAACAGGGGCCACTTGAAGTGCGCAGAGAAGGGGGAGGTTTGGGGTGATACTCTCGTTCATTGCAAAACTATCCTTTTTTTAAAAAAAAACAGTCAAAACATACAAAAAAAGAAAGAAAGAAATGAGAAAAAATACAGACAAATCAGCTTAGAACTTATAAAACATTCAGCTTCAATGGTGTTCAACATATGCACATATAAAAGACATAATTTGTCAACTATTACTATCAAGCGACCTTATATTAGGCATTTGTGTCTAGTATGTGGAATTGTGTGTTTATTTTCTTTAGTTCTGTATACTATACAGTAGTACCTCTAGATATGAGCTGCTCCACATGGGAGTATTCCAGGTTACGAGCCGCGACATGAGCGAAATTTCTGTTCGACACACGAGCTCAAATTCGGGATACGAGCTGAGCTTCCACTAGGTGGCACAAGAATCTCCTTGCTTCCGGTTATCTCCGTGCGAAAAACAAAGTCTAAAGGCATTCGTTCGAGATGTGAGTTGATCGACTTACAAGCTCGGGTCTGGAACGAATTAGACTCATATGTCGAGGTACCACTGTACTTGTATTCATTTTGAATATTTCTGAGGAAGGTACGAGTTCGTTTTTAGGGGTTTTATGTTCTATCGATTTATGGTGCAGTGTTTCTATATTTTCATTATGTTTGGGTAAGAAAGGAAGAAGTGTCTAGTTTTACTTTTCTTTTAGGTTTTTTGTGTATTTTTTCTGTTTGAGACATTTGTACCAACTTTCCCATATTTTGTAAAATTCGGATTTGTCTTTTTCCTGTAATTCCAATGTCATTTTGGTCATTTCTGCACATTCAAGGATTTTAATTGTGAAACTTAAAATTGTGGGGGTTGTTTCTGTTTTCCAATCTTGCGCATATATTAATCTTGTAACTGTTATAATATGGAGGATTAAGTATTTGTCTTCATTTTGTATAGTCTGGAGGACAGAAGGAAAAGGGAGGACATGATCAAAACATTTAAATATGTTAAAGGGTTAAATAAGGTTCAGGAGGGAAGTGTTTTTAATAGGAAAGTGAACACAAGAACAAGGGGGCACAATCTGAGGTTTTTTGGGAGAAAGATCAGAAGCAACGTGAGAAAATATTATTTCACTGAAAGAGTAGTAGATCCTTGGAACAAACTTCCAGCAGACGTGGTTGGTAAATCCACAGTAACTGAATTTAAACATGCCTGGGATAAACATATATCCATTGTAAGATAAAATACAGGAAATAGTATAAGGGCAGACTAGATGGACCATGAGGTCTTTTTCTGCCGTCAGTCTTCTATGTTTCTATTTTTAAATTTCTGCCTTGTAATACCAAGAAGGAAAAGTGCAGGTTTTAAAAGGATTGTCTGTGCCACAATTTACTCTAGATAGCTATTGATTTTGTGCCAAAAAATTTTAGCAACTGGGCAAGTCCACCATAAATGGTAGTAGGTTCCTGCAAAACTATTCTTAAGCACCAACAAATAGAGTTGGAGGAGACCATAGAGGTCTTCTAGTCCAACCTCCTGCTCAAGCAGGAAACCTTATACCACTTCAGACAAATGTTTGTCCAGTCTCTTCTTAAAAACCTGGCATCGGTGGCATCGCAGAGTGGGGTAGGAGGCAGAAGATGGCGCTCATCTTCGAACTCTGAATTATTTAGTGACTGGGAACTCTTCAAGGCGCAGAAGGTCCGTAGGACTTCTTGGATGAAGAGAGGCATCCCGGATGACTGTGTCCTGAAACGAAGAGATTTTGAACTAAATTACACAAATGGATGCAAGAAATAATCAAAGTACCAATAGAATTTACACCAGAACTCCTCCTTCTGGGAACATTCAAAAAATACCGCCTGCTACCGCACGCATCCCAGCGGCCGATAAGGTCCCACAGAGTTGGCCTTCTCCAGGTCCCGTTGACTAAACAATGTCGTCTGGCAGGCCCCAGGGGAAGAGCCTTCTCTGTGGCGGCCCCGGCCCTCTGGAATCAACTCCCCCCGGAGATTAGAACTGCTCCCACCCTGCTTGTCTTCCGTAAACTACTTAAGACCCACCTATACCGCCAGGCATGGGGGATTTGAGACACCTTTCCCCTAGGCTTATTATAATTTATGTTTGGTATGTATGTGCTGTTTGGTTTTTAATTATGATAGGATTTTTAGGTTTTTTTCATATTAGATATGTGCCAGTATAATATTATTTTTATCATTGTTGTGAGCCGCCCCGAGTCTTTGGGGAAGGGCGGCATACAAATCTAATAAATTATTATTATTATTATTATTATTATTATTAATTATTATTATTACTACAGTAAAAACATTAAATATTTAGTATTATATATTAGCACCGCAGCCAGGATAGTATTTGCACAGTTTGATAAAAGCTAAGAAATGCCTGTAGAAAGTAAAAGAATTCATAAAATTTACGGATGTGCTGAAATGGAAAGACTAACAATAGAATTACGGAGCCAAAAAGACTCAGACTATTATAAGATATGGGAACAATGGTATCAATGGATTGAAGTGACGAAAAAGAAGAGTAACAGCTAAAAAGGCATCACAATATGTAAATAGGGAAATACAAAAGTGTTTGTAAAAATGATAAATGAAATAATATTAAGAATAGGATTCTTTATTGGCCAAGTGTGATTGGACACACAAGGAATTTGTCTTGGTGCATATGCTCTCAGTGTACATAAAAGAAAATATAGATTTGTCAAGCATCAAATAAGCAATGAAGAAACAATATTAATAAAAATCTTAGGATACAAGCAACAAGTTACAGTCATATAGTCCTAGGTGGGAGGAAATGGGTGATAAGAATGATAAAAGAAACTAGTAGAAATAGAAGTGCAGACTTAATAAAAAGTGTGACAGTGCTGAAGGAATTATTTCTTTAGTAGAATGATGGTGTTCGGGAAAAAACTGTTGTAATGTTGTAAAAGAAAAGTATAATGTATTAAAGCTCAAACTAAAAAAGGAATTTTGCAACAATGTAGAATTGCTCAAAGAATTATTGTAATAGTCATTTTAAAGAAAAGATTCAAAAAAGT
Source organism: Erythrolamprus reginae (assembly GCF_031021105.1). NCBI lineage: Eukaryota > Metazoa > Chordata > Lepidosauria > Squamata > Dipsadidae > Erythrolamprus > Erythrolamprus reginae. The sequence continues at coordinate 27,864,449 of NC_091950.1, forward strand.
AATAAAATTTATAATAATAATTTTTAAAAAACCTCTAGTATTGGAGCACCCACAATTTCTGAAGGCAAGTCATTCCACCGATTAATTGTTCCAACTATCAGGAAAGTTATCCTTAGTTCTAAGTTGATTCTCTCCTTGATTAGTTTCCATCCATAACTTCTTTTCCTGCCTTCGGGTGCTTTGGAGAATAGATTGACCTCTTCTTCTTTATGAGAATTCTCCCTTGGATATTGGAAGACTGCTATCTTATCACCCTTAGTCGTTTTTTCTATTAAACTAGAAACCTAGAAGACTGACGGCAGAAAAAGACCTCATGGTCCATCTAGTCTGCCCTTATACTATTTCCTCTATTTTTATTTTAGGATGGATATATGTTTATCCCAGGCATGTTTAAATTCAGTTACTGTGGATTTACCAACCACGTCTGCTGGAAGTTTGTTCCAAGCATCTACTACTCTTTCAGTGAAATAATATTTTCTCACGTTGCTTTTGATCTTTCCCCCAACTAACTTCAGATTGTGTCCCCTTGTGCTTGTGTTCACTTTCCTATTAAAAACACTTCCCTCCTGGACCTTATTTAACCCTTTAACATATTTAACTGTTTCGATCATGTCCCCCCATTTCCTTCTGTCCTCCAGACTATACAGATTGAGTTCATGAAGTCTTTCCTGATAAGTTTTATGCTTAAGACCTTCCACCATTCTTGTAGCCCGTCTTTGGACCCGTTCAATTTTTTCAATTTTTTTGTAGGTGAGGTCTCCAGAACTGAACACAGTATTCCAAATGTGGTCTCACCAGCGGTCTATATAGCGGGGTCACAATCTCCCTCTTCCTGCTTGTTATACCTCTAGCTATGCAGCCAAGCATCCTACTTGCTTTTCCTACCGCCCGACCGCACTGCTCACCCATTTTGAGACTGTCAGAAATCACTACCCCTACATCCTTCTCTTCTGAAGTTTTTGCTAACACAAGAACTGCCAATACAATACTCAGATTGACATGCCCAATTCCTGCAGCCGTTCTTCCTATGTTTTAGTGTACAGTTGCTGGCTATGAAACAAGAATAATTTTACTCCCTTCCCCCCTTCCCAGGTTTACAGCAGTTGTGAATATCTGGCGAACTCCTCCACCCTCAGCCTCACATCCTCTGAGCAGGGCCATGGGGAGGACAAAGAAGACAGGGCCGAGAGGGGAGATCACAGCTCCGGGGATGAGGACAGAAGCCGCCTAAATAAGACAGAGACCAGGTGAGCAGACAGGATCAAACTTTTCGAAAGGGGAGTGATGGAAGGATCTTGCACAACTTAGGGAGCTTAGCGGTTATTACCTATAAAGCTCTACATGGCTTAGGACCAGACTATTTACAGGACCGTCTCCTGCCGGGTACCTCCCAGAGACCAATAAGATCCCACAGGATTGGTCTTCTCCGGGTCCTGTCAACTACCGTGTTTCCCCGAAAATAAGACACTGTCTTATATTAATTTTTGCTCCAAAAGTTGTGCTACGTCTTATTTTCGGGGGGTGCCTTATATTTCTTAAATAAGACAAATTCACAGGCAGAAAAGCTGACACCCCCAAAGAAAGTGTACCGTACGGTACACTGATTACGGTACGGTACCTGTCAGTATGGCACACACACACACAAACAACGGCACTTATATGGTACAACAGTATACTCCCGCTATTGCAGCTTCTGGCCACCAGAGTAACTACTGTCTACACACTGTAGTGGAGACTGTAATGGCGGTGAGACAGCAGCAGACTGTGTCTGCTGTACTGGACGGTACAAAGCGATGGAAGGGGCCAGCAAGGGACGCCACATTATTACGGTACCGCTATGAACAGCTTTGAATGGTACCGTATGTTTTTCCACCGTACCGTATGTAAACTTGACTACGCCTTATTTTCGGGGGGTGCCTTATGTTACCAAATTCTGCAAAACCTCTGACATGCCTTACTTTCGGGGTACGTCTTATTTTCGGGGAAACAGGGTAAGCAGTGCAGGTTGGCAGGACCGAGAGGAGGGCCTTCTCTGTGGTTGCCCCGGTTCTATGGAACCAACTCCCCACTGATGTCTATACTTCTCCCACCCTACTGGCCTTCCAGAAAGCTATAAAGACCTGGCTTTGCCAGCAGGCCTGGTGTCTATGAATATTAACATCTTCACGGCCAAAATATGTTGATTGGTATGCGTGTTGTTTGATAGGATTGTTTTATAATGGGGTTTTATAACGGGTTTTATAATGGGGCTTTTACAATTTAATATTTATATTCGACTTCTTACTATTGTCGTTGTATTATATTTTATTTTGTTGTAAGTCGTCCTGAGCACCACAGTATTGGGCGGCCTAGAAGTCTAAATAAATAAATAAGCTTCCTGAGTTTCTTGAATTTGCTTTAAATTCCAAAGAGCAAGCTCGATTTTGGCACCAGAAGAGACAAGGGGTATATGTGTTCGGACCTTGTGACTCTGTTCATGGTTCATTTTGCAGTGTTGGTAGACTTCCAGGAATGCCATGTGCCAGAAGTCTTCAAACATGGAAACTTTAAGACTTGTGGACTTCAACTCCCAGAATCCCTCAGCCAGCCATGATCCTCTTGTATCATTTACCTCAGAGGCCTTCAAATTTGGCAACTTTGTGGATTTCAACTCCCAGAATTCTCCAGCCAATTCTGATATGCTGGCTGGAGAATTCTGGGAGTTGAGGTCCACAAGTCTTAAAGTTGCCAGGTTTGGGGACTCCCACCGTGTGCTCTAGTAGTTAGAATGCAGGACTGCGAAGATTCATAGAAACATAGAAGATTGATGGCAGAAAAAGACCTCATGGTCCATCTAGTCTGCCCTTATACTATTTCCTGTATTTTTATCTTAGGATGCATATATGTTTATCCCAGGCATGTTTAAATTCATTTACTGTGGATTTACCAACCATGTCTGCTGAAAGTTTGTTCCAAGCATCTACTACTCTTTCAGTAAAATAATATTTTCTCACGTTGCTTTTGATCTTTCCCCCAACTAACCTCAGATGGTGCCCCCTTGTTCTTGTGTTCACTTTCCTATTAAAACACTTCCCTCCTGAACCTTCTTTAACCCTTTAACATATTTAAATGTTTTGATCATGTCCCTGCTTTCCCTTCTGTCCTCCAGACTATACAGATTGAGTTCATTAAGTCTTCCAAGTTCAAGTCTTCCAATATTCAAATTCCCTGAATTAGTTTGAATGAGTTACTATCTCAGATAGAGAGGGACAGTTAGATGATATAAATTCGATTGATACATAAACAAACTGGAAAAGATCGCAGTGGACCATCCTCCATAGAGGGTGTTGTGGTTAGCTCTGTCCCAGCTCCTGCCCCAAGGAATGTGCAGGTGGATGTGGGGGAAACATCCACATGCCGCAGGCCTGTTTTGCTCCCGATGGAATCTGCCAACGAAGCCTCCTCTGACCAAGGAAGCGTGAGTGACAGGGAAGAGGGGAGTTTGGCAGACAGCGCAGGAGGAGATCAATCATCTGTCTCATCCCTAGATTCTGAACAAGAATTAATGACACATCCACGTATGCTTAGAGTGATGCATAGGAGACAACAACTGAAGGATTATTACAAGAGAAAATGAGGCCACCTGTGGTTGGGTGGGGCTGCTGTAATTAGTGCTACAGATAAAAGTGCAGCCTGGTGTTTTAGCCTCATGGCAGTTTATCTGATTCATTGTTTCGTCACAATCGTGGTTTGTGTGCTGTTCAAGATTGTGTGGGTGGACTCTCTGGACTTTAGAATTGGACTCAATTTCCCAGTTATTGGGTGAGCAATTGGACTGCATTTAAGCTGTGCCTTGTGTGTACCAGAAAATCCCTTTGACATTTAAAAAGGGAGCTGCTTCTGTTTTTCTGTTTATAAAAACTTTTGGGTTTTCCTTTTATCGTGTGGTGTGTCTCTTCCTGGACTAATTACCCTGTAATTACGGGTGGTTGAAACACGCCAGCAGAACAATTATTATTATTATTATTATTATTATTATTATTATTATTATTATTTTATTTCTATGCCGCCGTTTTCTGCAGACTCAGGGCAGCTCACGAGAAGAATAAATTACATAGTGTAAAGCAACAAATCTAAAACATACTAAAACCCTAATTGCATAAAAAGCAGTCATTCACATTTCAATCAGTTTCTTCCAATCAATTGTAGATTCATTCATCAGCCGTGGCTGGATATTGATCTTAACAACCCCAACCTTGTTGGCACAGGTGGGGGTTTAAACTCTTGCAGAAGGCCAGGAGGGTAGGGGCAGTGCGAATCTCTGGAGGGAGTTGATTCCAGAGGGCTGGGGCCACCACAGAGGAGGCTCTCCCCTTAGACCCCGCCAAATGGCATTGCCTGTTTGACGGGACCTGTAGAAGGCCGACTCTGTGGGACCTAACCGGCCACTGGGATGCATGGGGCAGGAGATGGTCCCATAAGTAATCTGGTCTGATGCCAATTACTCTTCCTGGAGTAATTACCCTGTCATTATGGGCAGTTGAAACACGCTGGCAGAACAGAGGGGACGGACGGATCTGTTTGCTTTGCAAGAAAGTCTTCCATTGTGCTCCGTGCAGATGTCCTCCAATTTTTTTCCCCTGTCTCTCGTGCAGACTTCGTGCCTGGACCTCCTGTGGCTCCACCGTCCATTCCTTCCGCCAAGAATTCAGCCGCAGTCCTGCCGTCCTGAGCAGCACCTGCAGCTTAGAAGCGATGCCCAGGTTCGCCTTGTCCTCGGAGGATGAGAGCCCCTGCCGGGGGACAGCCAAAAAGGAGCGCCCCAAGTTTGTCGTTGGGGATTCTGAGATGGCAGCACCAAGGGCACCCAGCAAGGGCTCAGCACTGGCAGGTGAGAGCAGGGTATCTCCGGATACTATCTCAGGTGAAGCCAGTAGGGGGAGCAACATTTGCCGAGTTTAGTCCAATCTCCTTACATTTGGCGACAGCCAATAATTATTTATTTATTTATTGGATTTGTATGCCGCCCCTCTCCGCAGACTCGGGTCGGCTGACAACAATGATAAAAAACAACATGTAACAATCCAATTTAATAAAACAACTAAAACCCCTTATTATAAAAACCGAACATGCACACAAACATACCATACATAACTTGTAGTGGCCTAGGGGAAGGAACATCCTAACTCCCCCATGCCTGGCGACAAAGGTGGGTCTTGAGTAATTTGCGAAAGACAAGGAGGGTGGGGGCCGTTCTAATCTCTGGGGGGAGTTGATTCCAGAGGGCTGGGGCCACCACAGAGAAGGCTCTTCCCCTGGGGCCCGCCAAACGACATTGTTTGGTCGACGGGACCCGGAGAAGGCCAACTCTGTGGGACCTTATCGGCCGCTGGGATTCGTGCGGTAGAAGGCGGTTCCGGGTGTATTCTGGCCCAATGCCATGTGGGGCTTTAAAGGTCATTACCAACACTTTGAAGCAAGCAGGCCAGTCTTATTTATATGTTTGTTTGTTTCTTTGTTTATATCTCCATCCTGAGTTTATTACACAAGTCTACAAAAAATATAGTGCTCAAAAAAATAAAGGGAACACTCCAAGATCACATCCTAGATCTGAATGAATGAAATATTCTCATTGAATACTTTAGCTCTGTACAAAGTTGAATGCGCACAACAGCATGTGAAATGAATTGTCAATCAGTGTTGCTTCCTAGGTGGGCAGTTTGATTTCACAGATGTTTGATTTACTTGGAGATATATTGTGTTGTTTAAGTGCTCCCTTTATTTATTTATTTTGAGCAGTGTATTTTTTGTAATCATCGCAGTTGAGCTTGTACTTTTCTGAATCATTTTTTTGTTCTAATTTTCAAAAATGTATGTAGTTTTTCTCTAGCAGGTATCGTTTCCATGGAGCAGCATCATTATGATAAGGCATAGGAAATAAGTAAGCCGTCCTGAGTCCCATTGAGATTGGGCAGCACAGAAGTCGAATAAAATAATGTCGTTTGGCGGGACCTAGGGGAAGAGCCTTCTCTGTGGCGGCCCCGACCCTCTGGAACCAACTCCCCCCAGATATCAGAGTTGCCCCCACCCTCCTTGCCTTTCGTAAGCTCCTTAAAACCCACCTCTGTCATCAAGCATGGGGGAATTGAGATATTCCCTTCCCCCTAGGCTTATAAAATTTATGCACGGTATGTCTGTATGTATGATTGGTTTCTTAAATTGGGTTTTTTTGCATTACTTTTAATATTAGATTTCTTCATATTGTCTTTTTACTGTTGTTAGCCGCCCCGAGTCTACGGAGAGGGGCGGCATACAAATCTAATTAAATAAATAAATAAATAAATAAAATTAAATAAAATAATAAAATAAATTAAATTAAATTAAATTAAATTAAAAAATTAAATTAAAAAATAAAATAAAATAATAAATAAAATAAAATAAATAAAGAGTCCCTTTCATTTCCTTCTAGCTGACCTGGCCAGCTTGAACCGCGTCCGTCTCAGGAGCAACAGCACAGGTACGAAGAGCTCTACCTCGAGAGCTTTGGACCGCGAAGGCAGTTATCGGCTCCACAAGGATTCTGCAGGGAAGCAGCCAGCATCTTCCAGTGGCAGAGTGCCAAAGTCAGCTTCAGTTTCTGCATTATCGCTTATCATCAATTCAGGTCAGTGGGGCGAATAATTCTGGCCTGCTCCCAGCACAAGTGGTTCTAGCAGAGCAGAAGCGGATAAAACAGGGCCAAACACACCACTGAGGTCACACGGAGTTCCAGATATCTTAGGAGTCCGTTAAGAGCGTTAAGACCTAATGGGCGCTTGCAGGCGGGTGTTGTATTAACCAGCCACTACCGGTGCGCTCTCCGGGACCATTGCAGGTGGGTGTGTGTCCGGCAGGCATGCGTGCCCATCGGCACAAGATTTGACTTCCGGTCATACAGAGAGAAGGCTCTTCCCCTAGGTCCCGCCAGGCAACATTGTCTAGCTGACGGGACCTGGAGAAGGCCGACTCTGTGAGACCTAACCAGCCATTGGGACACATGAGGCTGAAGACAGTCCCGTAAGTAATCTGGTTCGATGCCATCCGATGCTAGGTTGGTATTGGAGTGGTACCTCTACTTAAGAACACCTCTACTTACAAACTTTTCTAGATAAGAACCGGGTGTTCAAGATTTTTTTGCCTCTTCTTAAGAACCATTTTCTACTTAAGAACCTGAACCCGGAAAAATTTCCCAGGAAATTTGAGAATGGCACAAAGGCCCGGCCAGTTTCCTGCCATTCTCCCTGAATTTCTCTCTCTGGCGCAGTGTATGGGAGGCAGCCTCGTGCCGGGTGTATAGGAGGCGCGTGCTTTTTCTTTCTTTTTTTTTAAGCCTCAAAGTTTTGGATTTTTTTGATTCCCCTCCCCTCACCTTCTTCCTTCGGCAGCGACTGTCCTCCTCTTCTTCCTCCTCCTCCCACCCAAATTCTGAGCTTTCATTTCTTTCCTAATGGGTTTGCACACATTATTTGCTTTTACATTGATTCCTATGGGAAAAATTGCTTCTACTTACAAACTTTTCTAGTTAAGAACCTGGTCATGGAACGAATTAACTTCTTAAGTAGAGGTTACACTGTATTGTAATTTAGTTATCTCACCCTTACCACTCCGCCCCTTCTTCCTTTTTTTTCTTTTTAAACAGATGACTTTAGTGGGGCTGTTCTCAGAAGCCCCATCTCACCCCGATCTCTCTCTTCCAATCCTTCATCCCGTGATTCTTCCCCAAGTCGGGACTCGGGGCTTGGGGGCTCCAGTCTGCGGCCTCCCATTGTCATCTACAGCTCGGGGAAGAAGTACGGCTTCTCACTGAGGGCCATCCGTGTCTACATGGGCGACAGCGATGTTTACACTGTGTACCACATGGTTTGGGTAAGCCACAACCACACACTTTTCTTTCAGGTTGATTGAAGCTGATGGAAAAAAAGAATTTTGGGGTGTAGGAAAGCTAGTTAGGATTACCTAGTTCAGGGCTGTTGAATAGGATAGAATAGGATAGAATAACAATAGAATAGAATAGGAATAAGAATAGAATAGAACAGAACATGGAATAGAATAGAATAGAATAAGAATAGAACAGAACAGAACATGGAATGGAATGGAATAGAACATGGAATATAATAGAATAGGAATAAGAATAGAACAGAACATGGAATGGAATGGAATAGAACATAGAATAGAATAGAATAGAATAGGAATAAGAATAGAATAGAACAGAACATGGAATAGAATAGAATAAGGATAGAATAGAACAACATGGAATGGAATGGAATAGAACATAGAATAGAATAGAATAGAATAGAATAGAATAGGAATAAGAATAGAATAGAACAGAACATGGAATAGAATAGAATAAGGATAGAATAGAACAGAACATGGAATAGAACATAGAATATAATAGAATAGAATAGAATTCTTTATTGGCCAATTGTGGTTGGACACACAAGGAATTTGTCTTGATGCATATGCTCTCAGTATACATAAAAGAAAAGATACGTTTATCAAGAATAATGAAGTAAAACATTTAATGATTGTCGTAGGGTACAAATAAGTAATGAAATCATATTAGGAGCCAGTCAGTATAAATCAAAACTATAAAAGCAATGAAGTTACAGTCATACAGTTATTAGTGGGAGGAGGTGGGTGATGGGAACGATGAGAAGATTAATAGTAGCACAGACTTAGTAAATAGTTTGACAGTGTGGAGGAAATTATTTGTTTAGCAGAGTGATGGTGTCGGGTGTTCTTTTGTCTAGTTGTCTTGGTATGCAGTGCTCTGTAGCGACATTTTGAGGGTAGGAGTTGAAACAGTTGGTGTCCAGGATGCGAGGGGTCAGTAAATATTTTCCCCACCCTCTTTTTGACTCGTGCAGTATACAGGTCCTCAATGGAAGGCAGGTTGGCAGCAATTGTTTTTTCTGCAGTTCTGATTCTCCTCTGAAGTCTGTGTCTGTTTTGTTGGGTTGCAGAACCAAACCAGACAGTTATGGAGGTGCAGATGACAGACTCAACGATTCCTCTGTAGAACTGAATCCACAGCTCCTTAAAATAATAATGCAGGCATGGTTTGCAGAGGATACTAAGATACAGGGGAGGCATTCAAGAATGCCTCATCCCAGCCTAGATGTGGATTTGGTCGCAAAATTTGTTTAATCAAAGTAACAGAAATCACATGTGAGAGAAAGCAGCCATAAGCTAAGGCAGTGTTTCCCAACCTTGGCAACTTGAAGATATCTGGACTTCAACTCCCAGAATTCCCCAGCCAGCATTCGCTGGCTGGGGAATTCTGGGAGTTGAAGTCCAAATATCTTCAAGTTGCCAAGGTTGGGAAACACTGAGCTAAGCTGTAAAGTGTTGCACTTGTAAGGGGAGTGAATATAGCTCTTTGGCTTACAATAAGGCATGAACCCAGCCATTCAGGTTTTATTAATAACCCAAAAGAACTTTGCTTTTGTATGATTTGAACCATAGAATTAAGGGGGGGGGGGCTTGTAGACCAGCTAATTCAGCTTCCAGTTTAGAGCTCTGCTGTAACTGATCTTAGATGTCAAATCCTCGTCTTTGGAACTGAAATCCTTTAATTCAACAGGAAGCCAAGTGGGATTGTCACTTTGGCAGATCTGAAGATGATTTGCCATAGATGTGCAAGGATTATATGCTCCTCATAATCACCAGGAAGCATCTCTTGCTCTCTAAATCACTTTGCTGAAAAAGAACGCATTGGAGGAGAATCAGGAATGTGGGTTTTTGATTTTTGGAGGATGTTTGGTGAATCAGGAATGTGGGTTTTTATTTTTTGGAGGATGTTTGGCGGGCTTTCTAAACTCAGTCATAAATTCCTAGCCAAGTAGTTGTTAGCAAGAGGCATAACTGAAAACAGAAACAGCAGAGCCACTTAACTCCCAACATGGTTCAGCCTTTCCAGAAACAAGGCCAGGCATTCTACCAAGTGGATATGAAGAACAGGTTGAAAGAGAAAGATTTAAAGTTCGACCCCAACAGACAAACAGCAACAAATAATTCCCAATCACCAAGGCCCTATGGATTCCATCTTATAGTATAATGTTCCCTCGATTTCCGCGGGGGATGCGCTCTGAGACCGCCCGCGAAAGTCAAATTTCCGCGAAGTAGAGATGCGGAAGTAAATACACTAATTTTGGCTATGGACAGTATCACAAGCCATCCCTTAACACTTTAAAACCCTAAATTACCCTTTCCCATTCCCTTAACAACCATTTACTCACCATTATTACTGGTACTCACCATTGAACAAGACACTTAGTGATCCTGATATTTATAAACATAACTACTTATTAATAATAAATAAATAAATAAAGCCCTCATCACCTCGAGGTTCGACTACTGTAATGCTCTCTACATGGGGCTACCTTTGAAAAGTGTTCGGAAACTTCAGATCGTGCAGAATGCAGCTGCGAGAGCAGTCATGGGCTTCCCTAGGTATGCCCATGTTTCACCAACACTCCGCAGTCTGCATTGGTTGCCGATCAACTTCCGGTCACAATTCAAAGTGTTGGTTATGACCTTTAAAGCCCTTCATGGCACTGGACCAGAATATCTCCGAGACCGCCTGCTGCCGCACGAATCCCAGCGACCGATTAGGTCCCACAGAGTGGGCCTTCTCCGGGTCCCATCAACTAAACAATGTCGGTTGGCGGGCCCCAGGGGAAGAGCCTTCTCTGTGGCGGCCCCGGCCCTTTGGAACCAACTCCCCCCCGGAGATTAGAACTGCCCCTACCCTCCTTGCCTTCCGTAAGCTCCTTAAGACCCACCTGTGTTGTCAAGCATGGGGGAACTAAGACATCTCCCCCGGGCATATATAATTTATGAATGGTATGTGTGCATGTATGTGAGTTTAGAAAATGGGATTTTTTAAAATGTTTTTAGTATAAATTTAGATTTGTTATAAATTGTTTTTTGCACTTTGTTGTGAGCCGCCCCGAGTCTGCAGAGAGGGGCGGCATACAAATCTAAATAAATAAATAATAAATAAATAAAGCAGTAGCTGAACATTGCAGAATCCGAGATTCACTTCATTTCCAAGCTGGAATTCTGAAGTGTGGTTTTTATCAGGTCCACATCTTTTCTGCTGGATTGGGAGCAAATGAAATGAAAGGGGGGGCAAATGACTGGAGAAGTCTACGAAAGAGAAAGCTACTTGCATGCTTAACTCTCCACCTTCCTATACGAGCAAATATTTTCAAACGTTAAGTGGATTGTCATAAACATTTTCATGGATGATGATTTGTTTCTGTCGTAGAATGTAGAGGATGGGAGCCCAGCTCATGATGCAGGACTCCGAGCGGGAGATCTCATCACTCATGTGAACGGGGAGTCGGTCCTGGGTTTGGTTCACATGGATGTCGTAGAGCTGTTTCTGAAGGTATGTATCTTCAGCTGCAGTGAAGATCGCAAGTAAAGTCAAGTTTATCACAAGTCATGATAAACAAGGAGAATCATGCAACAGGAGAATCATAAAATTGACGAATCATGCGTCAATGTGACAATATTATTACAGGAAGTAGTAGATGCTTGGAGCAAACTTCCAGCAGACGTGGTTTGGTAAATCCACAGTAACTGAATTTAAACATGACTGGCATAAACATACAGTGATACCTCGTCTTATGAACCCCTCGTCATACGAACTTTTCGAGATACGAACCCGGGGTTCTTTTTCCGAACTGTTTTCACCTTACGAACCCACCGACGCCGCTGGGATGCCCTGCCTCCAGACTTCTGTTGCAGCAAAGTGCCCGTTTTCACACTGGTGGGATTCCCCTGAGGCTCCCCTCCATGGGAAACCCCACTTCCGGACTTCTGCGTCTTTGCAATGCTGCAGGGGGATCCCAGCAGGGGAATCCCAGCATCGCAAAAACGGCTGCTTCGCTTGCAACAGAAGTCTGGAGGTGGGGTTTCCCAGTGAGGGAAGCCTCAGCGAAATCGCAGCATCGCAAAATCGCGGAAGTCCAGAGGTGGGGTTTCCCATGGAGGGGAGCCTCAGTGTGAAAACGGGCGCTTCGGCTGGCAAAAGGGTGAATTTTGGGCTTGCACGCATTAATCGCTTTTCTATTGATTCCTATGGAAAACATTGTTTCGTGTTACGAACTTTTCACCTTTCGAACCTCATCCTGGAACCGATTAAGTTCGTAAGACAAGGTATCACTGTATATCCATCCTAAGATAAAATACAGGAAAAAGTATAAGGGCAGACTAGATGGACCACGAGGTCTTTTTCTGCCGTCAATCTTCTATGTTTCTAAGTACAAATGTTGAAAAAATGGTGAGATACTAGCTGATGGAATGCCTTTCAAAAGATAGCTATGAGAAAGTCAAAACTAAATGGGTTCCTAAAGTACAAGGGTTATCTGGAAAGTAAGGTTACAAGGCATGTAGCTCTCGCAGGGAAAGTTCACGGGGGAAGTTGGTATTATTATTGTGTAGCGGGAAGCCAGCAGAAGAGAATGGGCAGTGCCAGTGGTCGTAATGTGAACGTGTTCTATCCGTGTGTCTGTAGCATTTCAGTGAGTGGTGGGGCGTACCTTTTCAAGGGTGGCCCTTTGGGAGAGTCCGATAGTTCTCGATTGTGTCCTTCTTGCAGAGCGGAAACAAGGTCTCCCTGAGGACGACTGCCCTAGAGAACACTAGTATCCGAGTGGGCCCTGCGCGCAAGAATAGCTCCAAGACACGGATGGCCCGCCGCTGTAAGAAGAATCGCAAACGGGACAGCCAGGACAAGTAGGTGGCTGAGATCAGGCAAACAAAGTTAATAGCTAATAATTAATTAATAAATAAGCCGCCCTGAGTCCTTCGGGATTGGGCGGCATAGAAGTCGAATTAATAATAGTTAATTGGTGCCGAATTGAGGAAGGTAACTGAGACAAGCTTGGAATGGGGGTGAGGCCCAGTGCTTGCCCCCAATGCTAGGAGTTTTTAAGAAGAGATTGGCTAACCATTTGTCTGAAATGGTATAGGGCAGTGAGGGCGAACCTATGGCATGGGTGCCACAGGTGGCACATGGAGCCATATCTACTGGCACCCAAGCTGTTGCCCTAGCTCAGCTCCAATGTGCGTGTGTGTGCTGGCCAGCTGGTTTTTGTCTTGCACAGAGGCTCTGGGAGGGCGTTTTTGGCTTCCAGAGAGCCTCCACGGGGATGCGGGAGGGTGTTTTTACCCTTCCCCGGCTCCAGGGAAACCTTTGGAGGCTCGGGAGGGCGAAACACAAGCCTACTGGGCCCACCAGACGTTGGGAAACAGACCATTTCAGGCCTCCAGAGGGCCTCCAGAGGGCAGGGGCAGCTGTTTTCACCCTCCCCAAGTATTGAATTATGGGTGTGGGTACTAACGCATGCACGATAGCACGCACGCATGCTCTTTTGGCACCCAAGGAAAAAAAGGTTCGCCATCACTGGTATAAGGGTTTCCTGTCTATGCAGGGGGTTGCACTAGAAAACCACCAAGGTCCTTTCCAACTCTGTTATTCTATTATCTATTTGTCTGTCTATCTTTCTATCTATCTATCTATCTATCTATCTATCTATCTATCTATCTATCTTTCTTTCTTTCTATCCATCTATAATCTATAAATCCATCTCTCTGTTTATCTATCTATCTATCTATCTATCTATCTATCTATCTATCTATCTACTTCTCTATCCAACCTTGTCTGTCTGTCTGTTGTCTATCTATCTACCCATATCTATCTATCTATCTATCGATCACATCTATCTATCTATCATCTCTATCTATCCATCCATCCATCCATCCATCCCTATCTATCTATCTATCTATCTATCTATCTATCTATCTATCTATCTATCTATCTATCCAACCTTCTATACACCTATTTGTTGTTGGAACAGAACCTGGCCATCATTTTAAGCCAGTAAGAGAGCTCTTTCATGCTTTGTGAGTTGACCCTCCTCTTCTACTACCTATGCTTGTACTGGGCAAGCTACCTGAAGATTACCTGAAGATCTACTTTTTCGGAGAGCCTTCTAAATTTGTCCTGAAACCTGGCAGCAAAATGCTGACTTTTGCAGAGATTATCAGCATTTTCCTTAATATACTGAAAATAAATACAGTAGTACCTTGGTACTTGTCATTAATTGGTTCTGGGAGATACCAAAAACGAGCACCAATCCATTTTTTCTGATAAAAAATAATGTAGCAAGCCATGAGGCAACTGACAGTGACAAGTTCTCGCTTGTGCGTTGCGTACCAAACAAAGAGCACCGGGACACCATCTTTTGGTTGTGGCGAGGAGGGCGTTTGCCCAGGTTCGCCTGGTACACCAGTTGCGGCCCTATTTGGACCGGGACTCACTGAACACAGTCACTCATGCCATCACCTCGAGGCTCGACTACCGTAAAGTGTTCGGAAACTTCAGATCGTGCAGAATGCAGCCTGAGAGCTATCATGGGCCTTCCTAGATTCGCCCACGTTTCTTTTCTTTTTTAAAAAATTTTTAATATTACTTTTAATTTTTTTAAAAATGTATAATTTATTTATAAATACAGGGGGGGAAAGGGAGAAGGAGGGGAAGGAAAGGATAAACAGAAGAAAAAAAGGGAAGGTAGGGAAAGGGGATACAAAATCAAGAAATTTGGAAAAATAGTAACATTATACATCATAGTACGTAAATTCCTTATTATCATTATAATGTTTCTTAAACAATGTAAATAAACAGTATCCTTATTATTACCAACTACTGTATATCTTAAATTGTAGTAGTAAATCTTACATCTCGTTTCCAATGAAATATCAATTTCTAGTACATGTATATATCTATATATATTGGGTAATAATAGATAAGTAAAGATGATTTATAAGAGAAGAAAGTAAAAACAGAAGAGTACAAAGATTTTAAAGTTTCTACAACACTCCGTGGCCTGCACTGGCTGCCTATCGGTTTCCGGTCACAATTCAAAGTGTTGGTAATGACCTTTAAAGCCCTTCATGGCATTGGACCAGAATAGCTCCGGAACCGCCTTCTACTGCATGAATCCCAGCAGCCGATAAGGTCCCACAGAGTTGGCCTTCTCCGGGTCCCGTCGACCAAACAATGTCGTTTGGCGGGCCCCAGGGGAAGAGCCTTCTCTGTGGTGGCCCCGGCCCTCTGGAATCAACTCCCCCCAGAGATTAGAACAGCCCCCACCCTCCTTGTCTTTCACAAGTTACTCAAGACCCACCTATATCGCCAGGCATGGGGGAATTAAGACATCTCCCCCAGGCTTTCTTATATTTTATGCTTGGTGTGTATGTGTTGTATGGTTTTTAAATTGTTGGGGTTTTTAAATGTAATTTTATTATTAGATTTGTTCCATTGTTAATACTGTTTTTATTATTGTTGTGAGCCGCCCCGAGTCTTCAGAGAGGGGCGGCATACAAATCTAATAAATTGAATTGATTGAAATTGATGCTAAAAATTGCTAAGTGGGACATGTTAATGATAATGACAGCTGATAAATCATACCTCAAATCAACCATCATTCTGGTAAGTCTCAGCCTGGTTCTTCAGATGTTGGAACCTTTAGTAAGTGTCTTTCTCCCCTTCTCCCCCCGCTCCTTCCTAGACGGAAATCCTTATTCAAGAGGATCTCAAAACAAACTTCCGTTCTGCACACCAGCCGCAGTTATTCCTCTGGCCTCCACCATTCTCTCTCGTCCAGCGAGAGCCTTCCTGGATCCCCAACGCACAGCTCGTCCTCTGGATCCACTGCTTCTTGCCACAACCCTGTCCCGGATATTGTGCCAGGTAAGATCTTGTGAATCTCTCACGAAATCCTTTTTCTCACCTGGACTTTTTTATCCACTAAGTCTGTTGGGATGAATAAAAGTTGTAAGAGATTTAGTGGCGCTGTGGTTAGAAACAGCTGTTTGAAAAGAGAAATCATACAGGCTCCTTGATTTATTGAAAGAGTTCATAAAAACACAGTCCTTTTCCACCCTGTTGTGAAATTTTTTTATTTATTTTATTTATTTATTAAATTTGTATGCCGCCCCTCTCCGTAGACTCGGGGCGGCTCACAACAGTAATAGAAAAAACAATATAGGATACAAATCTAATAATTAAAACTAAAAACCCATAATTTAAAAAAGCATGCACACAACATACCATACATAAACAATATAGGCCTGGGGAAGTTATATCAGTTCCCCCATGCCTGATGGCAGAGGTGGGTTTTAAGGAGTTTCCGAAAGGCAAGGAGGGTGGGGTCAGTTCTAATCTCAGGGGGGTGCTGGTTCCAGAGGGTCGGGGCCGCCACAGAGAAGGCTCTTCCCCTGGGACCCGCCAAATGACATTGTTTTGTCGATGGAACCTGGAGAAAGCTGACTCTGTGGGACCTAATCAGTTGCTGGGATTTGTGCGGTAGAAGGCGGTCTCAAAGGTATTCAGGTCCGATGCCATGAAGGGCTTTATAGGTCATAACCAACACTTTGAATTGTGATCGGAAATTGATCTGCAACCAATGCAGACTGCAGAGTGTTGGTGTAACATGGGCATACCTTGGGAAGCCCATGATTGCTCTCGCAGCTGTATTCTGCACGATCAGAAGTTTCCGAACACTTTTCAAAGGTAGCCCCATGTAGAGAGCATTACAGTAGTCGAGCCTCGAGGTGATGAGGGCATGAGTGACTGTGAGTAGTGAGTCCCGATCCAGGTAGGGCCGCAACTGGTGCACCAGGCGAACCTGAGCAAACGTCCCCCTCACCGCAGCTGAAAGATGGTTCTCTAATGTGAGCTGTGGATCGAGGAGGACACCCAAGTTGCGGACCCTCTCGAGGGGGTCAATAACTCCCCCCCCCCCAGGGTAATGGATGGACAGATGGAATTGTCCTTGGGAGGCAGAACCCACAGCCACTCCGTCTTATCCGGGTTGAGTTTGAGTCTGTATATACAGTATACTATATAGTATATACACAACAACAACAACAATAATAACAACAACAATAATAGTAATAATAATAATAATAATAATGAGCCGGGGTGGCGCAGCAGGTAGAGGCCACTGAAGCTGACTGTAGATCTGTAGGTCAGTGATTCAAATCTCATCACCAGCTCAAGGTTGATTCAAGGTTGATATATATATGGGTTTTATTACAGGGTTTAGTTTTAGATATTATATTCAACTTATTTTTACTGCTTGTATCTTTTTGTATTGTATTGTATTATTTTGTAAGCCGCCCTGAGTCCTTCGGGATTGGGCGGCATAGACGTCGAATAAACAAACAAACAAATAATAAATTACTAAATAAAGGAAGTCAACAGCGGTAAAAGTATCTGCTGTCACCAGATACGTGCAGTATGTTCCCCCTAATTGCTTCTATTTTTGACAGATTCTATCTCGCCTCAGAGTCCCTCTCCATCCTCCAGCACGCCGACCTCTCCAGCAGGGCAGATCCGGCCAAGTTCCCTCCACGGCTTGGGGCCAAAAGTCAACAGTCATCTCTACAAGGTCAGCCGCCGCAAGTCAACCAGCAGCATCCCACCTTCCCCGTTGGCCTGCACTCCTTCCTCCGTCCCCCAGCCCCCCTCCCCGCAAAGATCCCCTTCCCCACTTCCACTGTTTACAAAAAACGTCCAGACATTCCAAGGCAAGACCTTGTCTCCACCTACCATGGTCCGCCAAGTGTCCCGGCCTCGCAGTGCAGACAGCTCCCGTTCGCCTCTTCTCAAGCGGGTCCAGTCCACGGAGAAAATCCCTACTTCCCTTGCTGAAAAAGTGGTGGGCGTCCGAAAGCTCACCCTGGAGACGCCCAACCTGGGAAACGGAGGAGCCAGGGAGAGCGGCGTGGCCCCCCTGGGAGACGCCGGCCTTTCTCGACTTCGGGACTGGTCTGAGGAACGTTACGACCGAGACCCCGAAGTCGTGGTGATGCGGCGGCTGAACTTATCTGAACGCCGGGACTCTTTCAAGAAGCAAGAAGCGGTCCAGGAAGTGAGCTTTGATGAGCCAGAGCTTGCATCCGGCGGAGAGGCCCAAGCACAGAGTAAACCTGGAGATTGGCAGCACGGATCTCACGCCGCTTCCTGGGTGGTAGAGGACGGGCCTCGCGGCTCATCGGATCCTCAGGGGCTCCTCGTGCCCGACATTGCAGTGCAAGGGGATGAGCCCGCAGAAATCGCAGCCACGTGGGAATGTCAAGGATCGTATCCTGCCCACCTGGAGGCCCGGGTCTACACTGAGCAAGACGATGGGACAATGGCCGTGGAGTACAAGAGCGTCTCCTCCCAGCCCTGGGGCAGCTGGGAACAGAGGGAGTCTTCCCCCACTGTTGCAGTCACACACAGGACAACCCACGGGGAGAAGGCAGTGATCTCACCTTCACCCGCCCCGAAGTGGCAATTACCGGAGAATTTGGAAAAATGACTGGAAGTCCCGTTTAAAACCACTTAAAGGGGGCAGTTCAAAGAAAGTAAGCGAATGCCCAGGACTGAGAACTTTGGGGTCTCATTTTCATTCTGCTGATAGGGTCTTTTTCAGCTGTTTATCACTTCCTCCTCCTCCTCCTCTGTGTTTTTCTTCGCAGGGCCAGGTTGGTGGTGGTTCACGCTGGAGATAAAGGCAACGCTGCTTTTTTTTTTTTTTTTTACTAATTAGAAAACATTCCCATTTCATTCAGGTTTGGGGCTCTCAGATTTGGCTTCTGTTCGGTGCCCTGAAATCAAGCATTAAACGTTCCCACCCGCGCACCTGGGTATCTTCTGGAGTGTGAATATGCTCCACGATTAATAATTTTTCCCGCTGACCCCTTGGCTATACTGCCGAATGTGAAAAAAGGTAATAAATGAAAGAGTAAAGCATACGAAATACCTTTTCTGCCTCGTGTAGGTAGCTGGCGGCACAGTCTGTTCGTTCTAGGTAGCCTCTTCTCTTGATTGGATTGGATTGGATTTATATGCCGCCCCTCTCCGTAGACTCGGGGCGGCTAACAACAGCATATGACAATCCAATATTAAAACAGTTAAAAACCGTTATTATAAAACCAAACATACAGACAGACATACCATGCATAAAATTGTAAAGGCCTAGGGGAAAAGAGTATCTCAGTTCCCCCATGCCTGGCGGCAGAGGTGGGTTTTAAGAAGTTTATGAAAGGCAAGGTGGGTGAGAGCAATTCTAATCTCTGGGGGGAGATGGTTCCAGAGGGTCGGGGCCGCCACAGAGAAGGCTCTTCCCCTGGGTCCCGCCAAGTGACATTGTTTTAGGCATTGAAAACTGGTCAAAAGAGGAATTATAGCAGTGGTTGGAGAACTCCCCGTCCCAATCCTCTGACATCTGTAAACGTTGCAGTGCCTGTGTATGCCGTTGATACCCTAACCCAGTGTTTCCCAACCTTGGCAACTTGAACATATTTGGACTTCAACTCTCAGAATTCCCCAGCCAGCAAATGCTGGCTAGGGAATTCTGGGAGTTGAAGTCCAGATATCTTCAAGTTGCCAAGGTTGGGAAACACTGCCATAACCTAATGCCATTGATACCCTAATCTCTTATCTTGCAAATATTTGATCAAAAACTGAGGAGAAAAAAAACCAAGCGGGTAAACAAGAAAAGAAAACCAACATGGTCCTGTTCAGTTTATATCCAGAAACTTTCATCGGAGAAATTCAGAAGCTTTTGGTTCCATTGCATTATCTTTTCTATCTGTAACCTTGAGATTTTCTTTTGGGGGGACTGTGGTGGGGGGATCCCATTTGGGTGTGTCGTACTTACTGTGGAAGAATAAGGTGGGGTTCTCCATCCTGCACCATTTCTAGATCTACTGCAAAATCCCCTGGAAAATGGAGGAATGAGATTTGGAGAATATCTTCTCCCTCTTCGTATCTTCTCTGCAGCCAATGGAAACTTCTTGGGGGAAGGTCAGGGGTGGCTGCTGGGGGTTCGCAGGAGTTCGGGAGAACCTCTAGCTAAGATTGTGTGCAGTTCGGAGAACCCTCAAATCCCACTCCTGGCTGGCCCAACCCTTCCTCCATTCTTAGAAGTCCCCATGTGACCTGTTTTGGATGCAGGTTAGTGCAGGGCACACACAGAGAATCTGGGAAGGCAAAAATGGGCCTACTGGAAGTTTGGAAAGGCTGGAAACGGGCCACTTTCTGGCCTTCTCAAACTTCTGGTAGGCCTGGTTTTCACCCTCCCCGAGCCTCTGCGTACCCAGGCTCTGAAGGCTCTCTTGAGGCTGGAAACGGGCCAGTTTCTGACCTTCTCAAACTTCTGGTAGGCCCAGTTTTCGCCCTCCCCGAGTCTCTGCGTACCCAGGCTCTGAAGGCCCTCTTGAGGCTGGAAACGGGCCAGTTTCCGGCCTTCTCAAACTTCTGGTAGGCCCGTTTTTCACCCTCCCCGAGTCTCTGCGTACCCAGGCTCTGGAGGCCCTCTTGAGGCTGGAAACGGGCCAGTTTCTGGCCTTCTCAAACTTCTGGTAGGCCCGTTTTTCACCCTCCCCGAGTCTCTGCGTACCCAGGCTCTGGACGCCCTCTTGAGGCTGGAAACGGGCCAGTTTCTGGCCTTCTCAAACTTCTGGTAGGCCCGTTTTTCACCCTCCCCGAGTCTCTGCGTACCCAGGCTCTGGAGGCCCTCTTGAGGCCGGAAACGGGCCAGTTTCTGGCCTTCTCAAACTTCTGGTAGGCCCGTTTTTCACCCTCCCCGAGTCTCTGCATACCCAGGCTCCAAAGGCCCTCTTGAGGCCGGAAACGGGCCAATTTCTGGCCTTCTCAAATTTCTGGTAGGCCCGTTTTTCACCCTCCCCGAGCTTCTGTGCCTCAGGCTCTGGAGGCCCTCTTAAGGCTAGAACAGGCCAGTATAATAATAATTAATTAATAATAATTTATTAGATTTGTATGCCGCCCCTCTCCGAAGACTCGGGGCAGCTCACAACAATAATAAAAAACAATATTATAGCGAAACAAATCTAATATTTTTTTTAAAAAGCATATAAAAACCCTATCATATTCAAAACCAAACAACACATACATACCAAACATAAAATATAAAAAGCCTGGGGGAAAGGTGTCTCAACTCCCCCATGCCTGGCGGTATAGGTGGGTCTTGAGTAGTTTACGAAAGACAAGGAGGGTGGGGGCAGTTCTAATCTCCGAGGGAGTTGGTTCCAGAGGGCCGGGGCCGCCACAGAGAAGGCTCTTCCCCTGGGGCCCGCCAAACGACATTGTTTAGTTGACGGGACCCGGAGAAGGCCAACTCTGTGGGACCTTATCAGTTGCTTGGATTCGTGCGGTAGCAGGCAGTTCCAGACGTAGTCTGGTCCAGTGCCATGTAGGGATCAAGACAGATTTCGGAGCCTGGGGGCAGACTGTTTTAACCCTCCCGGAAGCTCGAAGAAAGCCTCCAGAGTCGGTGGAGGGCAAAAACGCCCCTTCCCTCCCCCCGCCATGGTGCAGGAGACCAACTAGGCCATTCCCCCCGGGGCAACACCCAGCAAGCAACTGGGCGGAGAACCCTGTGCTAAAATTATGTCTCTAGGAAAACAGCCAGGACACAAAAAAAATCTTTGGAGCTCACCCCCGGGGGTGTTGCCCTCAAAAAGGTTTTGAAGGAGTCTCTGTCTTTGAATATGAGTCAGACACATCAACGCATCTTCCAAACTGGCTCACTTTTACAATCAGTTGCAGACTCCTGTGGTCATGCGATCTCAGTTTAGGACCTTTTTAAAAATGACATCCGGCCACATGGTGACTTAACTTACGACCACCACAACTTCTAGCCAAAATCCCAGGCTCGATTGTGGTCATCAATTGAGGCTTAGTCAGTTCTTATTAGAATTTCCAGCAAAGAGTCTTAAGGATCAGGATAAGAAATATTTTTCTCTCTGCGTGAGACTTTGCCAGCAATGACAGTTTCAGCTTAAATCGTTCAAAGGTTTGATCTGGGACAGTGATGGTGAAACTTTTCTGGTTTGCCTGCTAAAAGTGTGTGCATGCGCTAGTGTGAGCACAAGTGCCCACACCCATTCCCCCCATGTATGTGGACCCTCCCCCTCATGCCCCTGCGCACGCGCACAACCACCCCCACCCCAGTGCATGCGCATAGGCCTCACTGAAGCCTGGGACGGTGAAAAAACAGACAAACCGGTTCATAAAAACGGACTTCCAGTTTGCCCATTCTGCTGTTTTTCACACTCGGGGGGCTGCAGGGAAGCTTCCCTAAAGCCTCAGGAGGGAGAAATGGCCTTTCCCAAGGCCACAAATCAGCTGGAGTTGACATAGGGCAGTGATGGTGAACCGATGGCATGGGTGCCACAGGTGGCACGCAGAGCCATATCTGCTGGTACGTGAGCTGTTGCCCTAGCTCAGCTCCAACATGCATGTGTGTCCCAACCAGCTGACTTTTGGCTCCCGCAGGGCATTTTTGGCTTCCAAAGAGCCTCCCATGGGGGGGGGGGCTGGGTTTTTACCCTCCCCTGGCTCCAGGGAAGCCTTTGAAGTCTGGGGAGGGCAAAACAAGCCTACTGGGCCCACCAGGAGTTGGGAAACAGTCCATTTCCGGCCTCCAGGGGGCGGAAGAAGCTCTTTTCACACTCCCCAGGCATTGAATTATGGGTGTAGGCACTCCCGCATGTGCGATAGCACACATGCACGCTCTTTTAGCACCCGAGGGGAAAAAAGGTTCACCATCACTGACATAGGGCAACGCCTCGCGTGCCCTCCAATATGGCTCCACGTGACACCTCTGGTTCGCCATCCCTGATCTAGGATAAGACAACTCTGTATGTCCTATTTTGTCCTGGTGGCTTACCTTAAAGTTGCCAGTTGTAATCTGGGAAGTTGCAATTGTAACCCATCCACAAAGTGCCAAGTTAGAGCAGGCTCAGTGGTGGGTTGCTGGCGGTTTGGATCGGTTCTTTAAAACTGGTAGTGGAAATTTACCGCTGTTCACCAAATCGGCAGCGATAACTGGCAGTCCACCAGTCCTCCAGTCGCCTGCAAAAAAAAACCTATGTGCATGCACAAAGGCTTCTACGCATCTGCAGAAGGTCATTCCTGGGCGTTTCACGCAATGTGACTGGGGCATGTGATTTCCATCATGATGAAAATGGGGAGGGAAAGTAAGTGGAACACACACACCCCAAGCAAGCGATCCTATTGTTAAAGTTCAATCTGGATGTCAGGATGTCTGAAGATAAATGTGGCCTGGTGGGCAGTTGGGTGATCCTTGATTACGGTCACCAATGGATCGGAATTTCCATCGTAAAATCATCGTGGTCATAAGTACTATTGTTTTTGTTAAATTGTTTAGGGAAAATAGATCATCTACAAAACAAACTTAACGCAGAGTAAAGGTGTGAGTAGTGACAGCAATGGACTGTTCAGGCAAATAATTCAAACTGGAAATATAGAGTATATATATAGTATACATAGATATACAGTAGAATAATCTCTATACAATCCAAATCACAAATATAATCCCAAATATCAACTACAAACCAGGTACATCAGCACACAGTTCTATATATACAGTAACTATCAAAAATACTCCCCCAAACAGGAACTCCGTTGGCTTCCTATTATTGCCAACAGGTATACTTCTCTTAAAGATATATCCCTTAACCATACATTGATAGTTTATATGTATTGTTATACCCAACATAGTATCATACATGGTACTGACAGTTTTTCTGGCTGTCATTAAGCAAATTAGACAGCCATTATTAAACAAATGCAGATCCCCAGTGGGTTCTTTTTGTTTGGTAAAAAGGGGTGTGTGTGTCACAAATCACAATCACATGTCCACAGGACATTGCAACCGATTGTAAACGTGAGCCTGTTCCCAATTGTGATTCTGTGACTGTCGAGAGGATGCGACAGTCGTGTGAGTGCACATCATTACAAATTGCTTTTTTTCCAAGGTCGCCATCACTTTGAACCATTGTTAAATGAAGCATTGAAAGCTGAAGTCTGCTTTTAATTGGTTACATCAGAGATCTCCAAACTTGGTGAATTTTAAGGCTTGTGGACTTCAACTCCCAGAATTCTCTAGCCAGCTGTCTGGAGAATTCTGGGAATTGAAGTCTACAAGCCTTAAAAGTTGCCAAATTTGAGGACTCCTGGGTCCTCAAACCCCTGATATCCCCAGATAATATTCTTTTCCTCAAAAGCTACTCTCGGTTCCTTATCCTTTTACAAAACCACAAGGTCAAGGCCTGAGGTAGTCACGGTGGTTGAACTGCAGTTATTTCATAATGTTCAGATGTCTTCTAATCACCAGTTTGTGGTCCTCTGAATAACTTTTTTCCCCCAAAGCGCATTTATAACTCCTGGCAGCAGTACATACCTTACATTTTGTTTCATTGGGGAAAGATCTGTTTCCCTCTTTCTTTCTTTTTTTGGCTAATTTTTAAGCTCTCATATGAACTGTTGCCCAGGAACAAGGAAATTTGGCTTCTTTTTCCCAAAAGGGAGGACTTAGTCTTGATGGCTCCGAAGTAAAAATTAATAGAAAGCTGTCACTGGCACATCATAAATGCTTTCCCAGAGAGGAGGAGGAGGAAGGGAAGAACTCCAAATCCTTTTTCCTAAATCCTTTTTCCCAAGAATCTCATCGTACTTGGAAAACAAAGAATAGTGAATTCTCAGTTTCATCACTGATAAACTCTCAATTATATCAGTGCTTACGGGAGTTAGCACCACAGAGTTACTCTTTAAAACGATAATCCAAGGAATAAGCAAGTCTGCCGCTTAACAACCATGATTGAGTCCAAAATTGCTCTTGCTAGGTGGGACAGTTATTGAGTTTTGCCCCATCGGAGCCGTGAGTTGTAAAAAATAAAAAGTGCAGAATCACAAGCAAATTCTGCCAGCTGCCAGCAGTTCGATTTATTTATTACATTTTTATTTATTTATTCAATTTTTATGCCGCCCTTCTCATTAGACTCAGGGCGGCTTACAACATGCTAGCAATAGCACTTTTTAACAGAGCTAGGTTATTGCCCCCACAATCCGGATTCTCGATGGTTCAAGGAGGACTCCGCTTTCCATCCTTCTGAGGTCCATAAAATTAGGACCCAGATTGTTGGGGGCAATATGCCGACTCTGCAAAACGACTTAGAGCAGTGGTTCTCCACCTCGGGATCGGGACCCCTATGGGGGTTGAACGACTGTTTCACAGGGCTTGCCTAAGACCAAGGGAAAAGACAAATTTCCCATGGTGTTTGGAACTAAAGCTTCTATTCTGGCGCTTTGGAACATATTTTTATAATCCGACCAATCAGGTGTTTACAGTGGGGGTGTCCCTCTGACCTTCCAGCCAATCAGCTTAAACCTTCGTTGGGAAAATTGGTGCTAGACTTATGGTTGGGGGTCACCACAACACGAGAAACTATTAAGTGGTCGCGGCATTAGAAAGGTTGAGAACCACTGCCTTAGAGAAAGCTGTAAAGCATTATGAAGCGGTATATGAGTCTCAGTGCTATTGCTATTTTACTACTGCCACAGCTGTTAAACAAATCACTGTGTTTGTTAAGTGAATCATGCAGTCATTAAGTGAATCTGGCTTCCCCCCCCATTGACTTTGCTTGCTGGAAGCGACGTAGAAATTGTGAATACACAATCCCAGGTTAGATACATGTCAGTTGCCCAGTACCCGAATTTTGATCATGTGACTGGGAATGTTGCAATGGTTATAAAAGCCAAGCATACATCAGTGCTGTTGTAACTTCAAATGGTCACTAAAACAAATGGTAGTAAGCCAAGGACTACCTGAAACATGTACCGATAATGACTTAATTTTGGCCAACGTCAGAGCCAAGAAGGTGGCTTCACTCTGGAAGTTTAAAGTTTGATCTAGACACGGAAGAAGAACAAACTATCTGTACTCCTTACTCGACCCACCACCATGGGCTCTCATGTCCTCCTTTTGTTCAAAATCCTTCCCTTCAGTGCCAACGACAAGGTGGCACCAGTTCAGGCTCTCATTTCCGGCCAAGCCACTGTACTGGTTGGTCTGGTTTTTGTCCTCTGAAAATATTTTAGCTCTAGGCCATGGAAATAGTTTGGAGGATTTTATTGGTCCTTTTGCTGGACAGTAGAGACCGAATTTTATCTGATGTGCCTAGAGCAAGGGATCCTCAAAGTTGGCAACTTTAAGACCTGTGGACTTCAACTCAAAGAATTCTCTGAACTTGTGGACTTATGGACTTCAACTCCCAGAATTCTCCAGCCAGCTATGTTAAATTATAAATGCTAAGTTATAAATGCGCTTTGAGGGGAAGATGTTATTGAGAGGACCACAAACTGGTGATTAGAAGACATCTGAACATTATTAAATAACTGCAGTTCAACCACCGTGACTATACCAGGCCTTGATCTTGTGGTTTTGTAAAAGGATAAGGAACCGAGAGTAGCATTTGAGGGAAAGAATATCATCTGGAGATATCAGCGAAAGATGTAACCCAGGGATCTTCAAAGTTGGCAACTTTAAGACTTGTGGACTTCAACTCCCAGAATTTGCTATGCTATGCTGGCTGGAGAATTCTGGGAGTTGAAGTCCACAAGTCTTTTTTTTAAATTATTTTTATTAATTTTTAACAAGTTTAATATACACACAACATAAAACAGTGCATAGTGAAATGTGCCCACCACCCAGACACACACACACATACCCCACCACCAAATTGGGGGTGTTTCTTATATAGTCCACTTGACCCAAGAGCAATATATCTATTTACATATTATAGAGTGATTCCAATTTATTTCTTGTAGCTTGGTCTCGGATTCTGCTCATCATATATCGTCTTACCTTGTCCCACCGTCCCATCACCTGTCCCAATTCAGTTTCATCATCCAAATTTATCCTTTTATCCATAATTTCAAATTGAATATGGTCCACCATGTACCTACCTATACCAATTTTGCATTGTCCATTTTGTCGCATCCTTCCACCAACCCAAAACTATTACTGCCTGAGCGCTTTCTATTCCTGCTTGTTTTATTTCACTAAGTCCACAAATCTTAAAGTTGCCAACTTTGAAGACCTCTGGCCTAGAGGATCACACTCATTGTTGCCCAGCCCAGGAACCTTTAATGGCTCTTCGTGATCTGCCAGGAGGCCAAAGTGTAAAATATTTCCTTGAGTCACACCCAGTTTCATCTGGCTTCACCAATGAGTCCTTGTAGTTTCCTTGGCAACAATATGATGTCGATCATCATTTCTTTTTTGGGGGGGGGGGGGTTTTAAAAAAAATTACAATTGAGCCCATAACTAGGGACTTCTCGGTGACCTACCATGCAAACATTAACCTGGCCCAACGCATCTTAGCTTCTCAAGATTAGCAATAAACCATGTTTCTTACAGATGCTACTTGGGTTGCAAGAGGCAGGCTGCTTTTCAAATAATTCCCCCAAATTTGCTTTCTGTGGGTCTTCTCCACTTTCTCAAAGGGATTTGATTTCCTCAGACTCTTGTCCTTACCTGTAGATACTGAGGAGGCATATGTTGAGGAAGGAGAGTAGGTTTTGATACCTTCTGATGACCTTTTTCTCAAAGCTCACCAGGTTGCATCCAAAACAGGTGTTCTTCGAAAGAAGCGGCATTGATCAGTTTTAATAACTCTACACTTTTGCAAATGCATTAGACAAAATGGTATTGTGAACTCCCACTAGAAACTAGTTCTGCCATTTGTGAAGTAGATTGACTGGTAACCCAAGCGCTAAAGTCTTCAGGTTAATAAAAAAATTTTTAAAGGTGATAAAACAGCTGAGCCTGGCAACTTTTAAGACTTGTGGGCTTCAACTCCCAAAATTCCTCAACCAACACAATTCTGGGAGTTGAAGTCCACAAGTCTTAAAACTGCCAAAGATGGACAGTTTTGGAAAATCCCAGTACAGTGATACCTCGTCTTACAAACGCCTCGTCATACGAACTTTTCGAGATACAAACCTGAGGTTTAAGATTTTTTTGCCTCTTCTTACAAACTATTTTCACCTTACAAACCCACTGTCGCCACTGGGATGCCCTGCCTCTGGACTTCCATGTTTTTGTGATGCTGCAGGGGAATCCCAGCAGCGCAAAAATGGGTGCTTCGCTGGCAACGGAAGTCCAGAGGTGGGGTTTCCCAGCGAGGGAAGCCTCAGTGAAATTGCAGCATCGCAAAAACACAGAGGTCCGGAGGTGGGGTTTCGAGGACTTCGGTGTTTTTGCGATGCTGCGATTTCACTGATGCTCCCTTTGCTGGGAAATCCCACCTCCGGATTTCCGTTGCCAGTGAAGCGTTCGTTTTTGTGATGCTGGGATTCCCCTGCTGGGATTCCCCTGCTGGGATTTCCCTGCAGCATCGCAAAAACACGTAGGTGGGGTTTCCCATGGAGGGGAGCCTCAGGGGAATCCCAGCAGCATAAAAACGGGCGCTTCGGCTGGCAAAAGGGGTGAATTTTGGGCTTGCACGCATTAATCTCTTTTCCATTGATTCCTATGGGAAACATTGTTTCGTCTTACAAACTTTTCACCTTAAGAACCTTGTCCCGGAACCAATTAAGTTTGTAAGACAAGGTATCACTGTATCTCTTTCTTCCTCATTGCCACGAAAAAAAGACTGGATTTTGAAAAGAACTCTACATATTAAACCAGCCCTTCAGACGAACTGGAACCACAATTCTCAGAATCATCATAGTGGCCTGGGAATTTCAGGTGCCAAAAAACATATCTGGAAAGCATTGAGTTGGGAAAAAAGAGTTTAGGCATTTTGGGGTCTGCGTGGAAATAGTAATATTTCTGTCCTGCAGTTGGGAAATGAAGTTGTTCATTGGGTGGGGTGAGAAGCAAAGTTTTGACAGAAGTTTCCATACTTTTTATTCTCTGTAATATTACCACTCTGGGACTTAAGCTGCACGCAGCATGATGAATTAAGATTAACATCCAAAGAAATCCAAAATAAAAAGCACATGATATGACTTTAGAATGATATGTGTGCCTGTTATTTCAAGAATTTCTGAGTAACATCCCAATTTAAGTTCATCAAATCAAAAACGAATGGGGCAAGTGAGTCATTATGACAAACTTCCTTATAGGTTTTGGTGTGTGTAACTTAAAATTTATGTACTACCCCTTCACAAGCAACACATCTGAAATTATTAAAATAGAGGAACTAAATTTCTGAAAATAAGTCACGTTCCACATCAGATCTGATATATCACATCAGTTTGCTTTAAAAAACAGGAGCAAATTGTTTTTAAAGGAACAATCTGCATTCCTTGAAAATTACATTTTATTCCTAAATGGAAATATAAACCAGCTGCTCTGTTTACATATTTGGAAGAATTTCAATCCCACTTTAGCTCCAGAATGTCAATGGAGATTCTCAGTCATCCAGGTCATGGTTGCCCCAAAGGTATTTTTTCAAGAAGCAACTGGACTTTGATGGTTTTATTTCAAGATGTTTAGCTCCAAGAATATGGGGTGGCATATGTAGAAGATCCCTCCATTTCTCTCTCTCTCTCAATAACTCCATGAAGCATGTTGAACAAAGGGCAACCAACAACCTTCCCTAATAAGACAGTTTATTGATCTTTTCACTATTTATTTTATTTATTTTATTTATTTATTTATTTATTTATTTGTCCAATACACAAATACATAGGAAGAAAAATAGACATGTAAGGGTAAAAGTGAACTTAGAGGAGAGGATATATATATATATATATATGTCACATGTTTAAGCTGAATTTGAAAATTAAGGGAGACTAGGATAGATCTATTTCGGCCTTATTTTGGCCTCATCAGCTAGCCATACCCACTGGGACTTGAACCTGCAACCGTTGCCTTGTAAGGCAGAGAATTATCCTCTAGGCTACAGTATCCAATCCCTTCAGCTCTGTACCAGGGAAGGGTTACATTTTGTGTCGAATCACCCTGGTATATTGAAGGAACATCACAGCTCCTTTTTTGCCTCTCGGCCCAACCCAGGGCCATTTCCAAGGCAGCTAATTTTTTTATTGATAGCCGACAATTCTATCTGTATGTGTCACATGTTTAAGCTGAATTTGAAAATTAAGGGAGACTAGGATAGATCTATTTCGGCCTTATTTTGGCCTCATCAGCTAGCCATACCCACTGGGACTTGAACCTGCAACCGTTGCCTTGTAAGGCAGAGAATTATCCTCTAGGCTACAGTATCCAATCCCTTCAGCTCTGTACCAGGGAAGGGTTACATTTTGTGTCGAATCACCCTGGTATATTGAAGGAACATCACAGCTCCTTTTTTGCCTCTCGGCCCAACCCAGGGCCATTTCCAAGGCAGTTAATTTTTTTATTGATAGCCGACAATTCTATCTGTATGTGTCACATGTTTAAGCTGAATTTGAAAATTAAGGGAGACTAGGATAGATCTATTTCGGCCTTATTTTGGCCTCATCAGCTAGCCATACCCACTGGGACTTGAACCTGCAACCGTTGCCTTGTAAGGCAGAGAATTATCCTCTAGGCTACAGTATCCAATCCCTTCAGCTCTGTACCAATCTACATATATATATGTAGATTGTTCTGAGTTCGGGTTTTGCCCTGTGTAATATTTTGCATGTTTATGCGACGTTTCGGTTTTTACAACATTTTACAACATTTTACAACAGCACGAAGCTTGGAAACTTCAGCCTGATGATGGTGAATGTGATTTCACCAAAACGTCGCATAAACATGCAAAATATTACACAGGGCAAAACCCGAACTCAGAACAATCTACATACATATACCCGTGAAAATTTACGAAAACAAATATATATATATATATATATATACTCACTTATTTAGACTTCATAAAAACTGTAGGCAGATTGTATTTGAGGATATTTTTTTCCAATCACAGAGCCTGTTCTGTAATATAACATGCATTACAGAAAAAATAGAAACAGTTATATGTCTTAAAATTAACCATGGTGCGATAACGGACTGTATAGGAAAACATCCCACAGATTACTTCATGTAGATCAGATATAGCCAACCTCGGTAACTTTTAAGACTCATGGACTTTAATTCCCAGAATTCTACCTTGCTTTGCAGCAGAAATTCTGATCCTAATGACGGTCATAACTCAAGGACCATGCGTAAAGCTTATCCTGTAGGCTTTTAAAAGCAAATACAGTGGTGCCTCTACCTCCAAACGCTTCTACTTATGAACTTTTCTACATAAGAAGCGGGTGTTCAAGATTTTTTTGCCTCTTCTCAAGAACCATTTTCCATTTACAAACCTGAGCCTCCGAATCTGTAACCAGAAAAGGCAGGGAGAAGCCTCCGTGGGGCCTCTAGGAATCTCCTGGGAGGAAACAGGGCCAGAAAAGGCAGGGAGAAGTTTCTGTGGGGTCTCTCTAGGAATTTCCTGGGAGGAAACAGGGCCGGAAAAGGAAGGGAGAAGCCTCCGTGGGGCCTCTCTAGGAATCTCCTGGGAGGAAACAGGGCCTCCACCCTCCCTGTGGTTTCCCCAATCGCACACATTATTTGCTTTTACATTGATTCCTGTGGGAAAAATTGCTTCTTCTTACAAACTTTTCTACTTAAGAACTTGGTCATGGAACGAATTAAGTTTGTAAATAGAGGTGCCACTGTAACTAATTTTGGCAGTTTTTGGATTATAAGCAGGTGCAAACATGATTCCCTTCGAAGTCCAAAACCTAGAAGGTGGCAGTGTGAACTTCTTCCACACAGTTTGCCAAGAACATTACATGGATGTCTCTATTTTTAAATATACGGTATTCAAATGTAAGTCCAACAGCCCTGGAGATAACCACAAAAATGCAACTTCAGCTTGCTCAATTTCCCAGTTTAACCCAGGAGGGAACTAATCGTTTTATGACTCAGGATGAGGTCAAGATATTCAGCACGTCACAGAGCTTCTCTTAAGTCACTAACTATTTATTTGTTTATTTGTTTATTTATTTATTTATTTGGTTGGTTGGTTGGATTATTTGTTTGTTTGTTTGTTTGTTTGTTTGTTTATTTGTTTGTATGCCGCCCCTCTCTGTAGACTCGATTACTCCAAAGATTACACAATTACTCCAAAGATATTGCAAACTGGTTCATGAACCTTGCTTCTCATGTGGAGGACCTTCATCCAGTCCACCTTGTATGTTTTTAAAATGCTTGTTGGTTGAAATAACTATCTACCCCTTCTAAATAAAACCATGTCAGCATGCTGGATGAGGAGTTCTGAGATGAAGTCCACACATCTTAACATTGCTGTTCTGTCTGGGTTTTCCCAGACCTCCACACCCACTGAAAAAACAGCCAGACACTCTGGTAAAATCCCAAAAGTATTTTATAGCAGGAAAAAATAAGCACAAAGGAAAACCTGTCTTCACAACAGACAGGTTACAATACGTTACAACAGGGTCCTGATGTCCAGTCAATTTCACAAGCTTCTTGCTGGCACACACCCCCAAGGTTTCAATAGTCCAAGGCACAAACCAGGATTGTAGCCACCAAAGTTCACAGACAGGTCTCACGAATCTCCAAGATAAAACTCCACAAGCCAGGAAGGGTGGGGCCGCCTTTTATCCTTTCCCAAGCACCACACCCAAACCCAGCTGTGACCTCTAATGCTGGAAATACCTAGCCAATTGAGTTCGTCTCTGATTAGCTCTCCTTTGTCGCATATCTATGATGTCATGAGCATCTTCCCCCAGGGAATCCAGGCTGCTTGCTGGGGAGAGCTCCCCCTGGTGGAACTCTGGCTGTCCTTCTTCTTCAGCCTGGGATTCCGCTTCCTCGTCAGTCTGCACCTCCTGGTCCTCAGCCTCTCCCTCTGAGCTGGAAGCCGACAGCAAATCAGCCATTCCCGGAGGGGTCCCAGGCTGAACCACAACAATTGCCAAGTTCGAAAAACATTAATTTAAATCTTTTTGGTTTTTTAAAAAAAGTGAACAAGATAATGTAGTTCAGAATATACTGCTCCAAAAAATAAAGGGAACACTCAAAGAACACATCCTAGATCTGAATGAATGAAATATTCCCATTGAATACTTTGTTCTGTTGAATGTGCACAACAGCATGTGAAATTGATTGTCCATCAGTGTTGCTAAGTGAATAGTTTGATTTCACAGAAGTTTGATTGACTTGGAGTTCTGTTGTGTTGTTTCAGTGTTCCCTTTATTTATTTTTTTGATCAGTGTATTTTTGTGGGAGCTCCCAAAGGTGCTTTTTCAGGAGGCAACTGGACTTTCTTGTTTTTCCTTTTGAAAATATTTCGCTTCTAATAATAAAAATTAAAATTAAAAAAATAATAAAAATAATAAAAATTAAAATTTATTAAATTTGTATGCCGCCCCTCTCCGGAGACTCGGAGCGACTCACAACAATCACAACAATATACAAATCCAATATTTAAAAAGAAACAAAACATTTTAAAAACCCATCATTAAGAACCATTCAATACCATCATACCATTCATAAAACTATATGTGCTCAGGGGTATCTCAGTTACCCCATGCCTGGCAACAAAGGTGGGTCTTAAGTAACTTGCAAAAGGCAAGGCGGGTGGTTGCCGTTGTGATCTCGGGGGGGGGAATTGATTCCAGAGGGCCGGGGCCACCACAGAGAAGGCTCTTTCCCTGGGGCTTGCCAGACGACATTGCTTAGTCATCCAAGAAGCTTCTTCAGCTCTGACAGGATAGTGGGGAATGGAATCCTGTCAGAGCTGAAGAAGCTTCTTAGATAAGAAGTAAAATGTCTTCAAAAGAAAAAAAAGAAAGAAAGCCCAAAAGCACTTTTGGGACAACCATTACCTGGATGACTTGAGAATTTCCACACTTTTAGCTATTCAATTTGGGATGAGCACCCTTTGAATGATGTGGCAGTAGGAATGGATTTCCAGAGGGAAAAAATGCAGACTACAGTATAGGAATCAGATGCACTACTCAGGTGACCCCTGGGGACAGAGATAAACCTCCAATGACTTTCAATGACTTTCAGCTGTCTGCAAGGAATAGAAGTCCTTCCATCCCCCACTATCCTGCAGAGCTGAAGAGGCTTCTTGGATGAAAAGCAAAATGGCTTCAAAAGAAAAAAACAGTCCAGTTATCTCCTGAAAAAGCACCTTTGGGACAACCTGCATTAGGGGTCTCCAACCTTGGCAACTTTAAGACTTGTGGACTTCGACTCCCAGAATTCCTCAGCCAGCAAGCTTTAAGACCTGTGGACTTCAACTCCCAGAATTCCTCAGCCAGCAAGCTTTAAGACTTGTGGATTTCAACTCCCAGCAAGCTGGCTGAGGAATTCTGGGAATTGAAGTTCACAAGTCTTAAAGTTGCCAAGGTTGACCTACTGTAAATCAGGGGTAGGCAAATTTGGTTCTTCTATGACTTGTAGACTTCAACTCCCAGAATTCCTGAGCAAATCATGCTAGCTCAGGAATTTTGGGAGTTGAAATCCACATGCCATAGAAGAGCCAACTTTGCCTACCCCTGACCTAAGATGACATAATCTCTACATGTTATTTGGGGAGGGCTATCGGAGGCCTTTCAAGCGACCGCTCCGATTTTCACACACGCCTATCAGGATAGTCCAGCTTTATTATCCTACATCTCTATTAAGCGAATGCTTGCTGCCATTTAAGCAGGCGAGAGATAAGCAAAAACAGCTTCGCAAAGCTGAAAAGCCGCTTCCACAAATTATTCCCTCACCTCCCCCCTCCGCGCCTCCATCAGAGCTTTCCAATGCATTTAGATGACGTCATAGCCAGCCGAGCAGTTCCGCCTCTACATTACATCCGAAGATTTCGCCCATTTCCGCGTCCCGTCACGATTATCTTCGTGTCCCTTTCGGAGAAACCGAGCAACTCCGATTCGGCTGTTTTCGGCTTTCTCCGGAATTTACGCAAATCGCCTAGGTCCTGTTAGGTTAGGAACGCTAGTTTGCAGCTTTCACCGTAGAGGTAATAATAATAATAATAAATAACGACAAACCACGGCGGCCCTTATTTTCCGGCAGATACTAGGTTTCTCTCCCCCTCCCCCCGCTTGTTACGGGCGGCCCCAGCCCTCTGGAACCAACTCCCCCCAGAGATTAGAACTGCCCCCACCCTCCTTGCCTTTCGTAAACAACTTAAAACCCACCTCTGCCGCCAGGCATGGGGGAATTGAGATCCTCTTTCCCCCTAGGCCTTTACAATTCTATGCATGGTATGTATGTATGTATGTTTGGTTTTTATATTAATTGATTTTTAATCATCAATACCAAATTACTATTGTACACTGTTTTATTGTCGCTGTTAGCCGCCCCGAGTCTCTGGAGAGGGGCGGCATACAAATCCAATAAATAAATAAATAAGTGGCAAAATTCTGTCACGGGTTGCTTTTTTTTTTTTTAATACAAAGCAAATGCTGGCTTTGCATAATTTACAAAAGAAGAGGCAGGATTTACACTTTGGATGTACACTGAGGGCATATGCACCAAAGACAAATTCCTCGTGTGTCCAATCATACTTGGCCAATGAAGAATTCTATTCTATTCTATTCTATTCTATTCTATCTGTTGTACCTCATGATTCCTGATAAATGTATCTTTTCTTTTATGTACACTGTGAGCATATGCACCAAAGACAAATTCCTCCTGTATCCAATCACACTTGGCCAATAAAGAATTACTGTATATTCATATAAAGAATTGGAGTAATTATTTTTGTTCAGATGTCAAATGTTTAGGAGGTAGCATTGGTTAAGCTATGTACACCGAAATTGTAAAATGGTGTATTGTATAACTTAAAATTAATGGTACTGTATTTTTTTTCTGTACATGTGATTGGAGAAGAAAAATTAAAAAAAAATTACCCAGAAAAAAAGAATTATATTCTATTCTATACATATTGCTTTGTTGGCTTTAGACCCCGGTTTCGATGCATTTTCCACCCTTCAAGGCCTTCCTTCCCTACAGGGAAAACCCCTTCACCCCTTGGCATGATTAACCCTGGAAGAAACACCAACATCGCTCAATGGCAATTGAGATCTAAAAAACGTTAGCTGCTTCAGACTCCAGCGCTATGCCAGCAAAATCCGGGCTAAGAAAAAAACCTTTATTCCCACAATTGCAGAATTAATAATAATATTAAGATTATTATTAATTATTAAGATTATTATATTAATAATAACAACAACAATAATAGTCTCTAGGGTATTGGGTGGCATAAAAATCAAAGAAAGAAAGAAAAAGAAGGAAGGAAGGAAGGATCTAGAGTTCTTGCTAAGACAAGAAATGTTTGCTAGAAAAAATGAACCAGGATAAACTTTTAAGGTTTGGTCTCCCCTATCAGATAGACCAGTGTTTCCTAACCTTGGCAACTTGAAGATATTTGGACTTCAACTCCCAGAATTCCCCAGCCAGCGAATTCTGGGAGTTGAAGTCCAGATATCTTCAAGTTGCCAAGGTTGGGAAACACTAAGTTAGACGATAAGAAAGCTTGGCATCGCTGAGAGCGTTGTTTATCTATTGACTGCGAGGAGGGAAAGGAAGCGTACACTCCAACTTTAGTAGACAAAAGGACGAATTTATCTTTTTCCCCCCTTCGACTCTTCGGGCGCGCTCGGGCTGACACTCGGTTCTTTCCGCCAATAGCGTTCGGATCGTGTGTGGGGTGGTTTTTCTTCTTCTTTAATTCCCCTTCTCTCTCCCCGAAGGAGAGACTTCGGGTATTCTCGGATCCGATCGTCAACTCTCGGCCTTTCCCGGTTTTTCTCCCCCCTTCTTTCCCTGGGTTGCAGCTGGGTTCCCAGCGCCAAGAGCTGGCTGGAGCGAGGAGGGGGAGCTGGAGGAGCGCTTCGTGGGCGAGAGAAGGTAAGTTTAGGGGTGCGGAGACAGGGGGGAGTTTAACTTGATCGTTCCACATAGGGGAGCCCCCTCCTCTTTTTTTTTTAATGCGGGGAGAATTGACCTGCATTGCAAAAAAATATTTTTTTAAACAAAATCCTTCCCGGGGGTGTGTGTGCGAAATTGGTGCCATGCAAATCCACCATTTCCAGTCGTTGCAGGGGATTTTTTTTTTGGGGGGGGGGAGGGGGGCAGATTCGATTATGGGGTGGGGGGGAATAAAAAAAAGAAGGGTCGATTCTCCTTGCTTGTATTTGCAAGCCGTCGACTCTTGCGGTGCCCGGGCACGGAAAGAAAAGTCTCTTGCCTCCGCTTTGGAAACCGAATTAAAATAAGGTTTATTTTGGGGAAGAATTGGACGCTAGGAAGATGGGGGGGGGGGGGAATCTGCGATAAGGAGCGAAGGGAAGGGGAGAATTTCTGCTCCCTTTTTTCTGCTCTTTCGCCTCCCCCCTTTCCCTGTGCCACTTCCTTCCCGCTCCCCATCTGTGAAAAAAAAAAGGAGGGGGGATTGGACTTGTGCATTCCTCTCTCCCCTTTGCGCTGGGGCTACAATGCCCTCGCTGGCCCAGAAGGGAGAAATAAATGATATATATACATATATATATTTTGCAAGAGGAAATGGCTTGAAGGAGAGGAAAACCTGAAGTTTGGTGGGGGAGAGAAACCAGGATCTTGCTTTGTGTACCTTCCCCCACCTCTACTGTGGCTTTTGTGGTGGTGGGGGAGAGCAGGAAGCCGCTAAGTGGAAAGTCTACACCAGTGTTTGCCAACCTTAGGCACTTGAAGATATTTGGACTTCAACTCCCAGAATTCCCCAGCCAGCATTTGCTGGCTGGGGAATTCTGGGAGTTGAAGTCCAAATATTTTCAAGTGCCCAAGTTTGGCAAACACTGGTCTACATGAACTCTTAGAATTTGAATCTGGGTCTTGAACACCCCTCCCCCAAGGCTCGATGGGGCAGGAACGGCCACCTTCGTCTTTCTCGGGATTTCCAAGTTTCTTTTTTAAAAGAAAAAATGAAGAAGGAGGAATTAATTGAAATATTCCACCATGGTTTAATTTTTTTTTTATTTTTTATTTTAAAAGAAACAACTCGGAACTTATTGTGCCAAAAGCATCTCTTTGCGAAGTTGTAAGAAGGCCAGTCTTTTGAGTTTCCCTTTCTGAGGGAAAAAAAGGGGGGAGGGGAGGCAAAGACAAATATTTCCAGGCTTTTCAAGGCACGGGCCAATTATTTTGGGTGATCCTGGTGGCTGAAATGTTTCGGGGCCTAGCGGGTGGCTTTTTATTTATTTTATTTTTGTCATTCAGTTTTGGTCGCCACGATGCAAAAAGGATATTGAGACTCTAGAAAAAGTGCAGAGAAGAGCGACAAAGATGATGAGGGGGCTGGAGGCTAAAACGTATGAAGAATGGTTGCAGGAACTGAGTATGTCTAGTTTAATGAAAAGAAGGACCAGGGGAGACATGATAGCAGTCTTCCAGTATCTCAGGGGTTGCCACAAAGAAGAGGGAGTCAACCTATTCTTCAAAGCAACTGAGGGTAGAACAAGAAGCAATGGTTGGAAACTAAACAAGGAAAGAAGTAACTTAGAAATAGAGATATTTCCTGACAGAACAGTTGATCAGTGGAACATCTTGCCTCCAGAAGTTGTGAATGTCCCAACACTGGACGTTTTTAAGCAGATGTTAGATCAGTGTTTTTCAACCAGTGTGCCATGAGACATGGTCAGGTGTGCCGTGGAGAAATTAAACATGGGACCCCAAACTATGGCCCGCGTGCCGGATACGGTCTGTGGAGGCCATTTATCCGGCCCGCCACCAGCCGCCTCCATCCAAACATAAACATTCCCCTCACAATCCCTCCAGCTATCAGCGACAGGAAGAGTGGAGGCACAGGGAATGCTCACTGACCAATCACCTTCTAGGATTCATCCCAACCACTTGTGATGAACCAATAGCAGGCCGCCTCTCATCCACACCCAGGATTTTGTAAATGTAAAAAATGTGCCGTGGTTCAAAAAAGGTTGAAAATCACTGTGTTAGATAACCATCTGTCTGAAGTAGCGTAGGATCTCCTGCCTAAGCAGGGGGTTGGACTAGAAGACCTCCAAGGTCCCTTCTAACTGTTATTATTGTAAAGTATGTATTGATAATATACATAGACGTAATGCTGTTTATATACACGAGATGGGTACTAATAAGAGGGAGACATTAGGACAGGTATGGTAGACACGCTGGGGCGCTTATGCACGCCCCTCGCTGATCTCTTAGGAATCAGGTGAGGTCAATAGTGGACAGTCTAAGGCCCTGGTTCCCAATGTGGGCCCCATGCCCCACAGGGGGCAATTTCATTTTTAATGGGGGCAATTGGAACCTTGTATAAACCTAGTTAATGGCCTTTTAGGCTTCCTCAGTGTGAGTAGTTCACTTTTTGAATAATATGAATTATATGTCATGGGGGGAGGCCTCAGGATTTTAGAGATGCTTAGGTGGGGCATGGCCAAAAAAAGGTTGGGAACCACTGACCTAAGGGTAAAGTTTGGAGGCTTTTGTGACAAAACCACAGAGTCAGGGTAGTGAGTTTCAGGCATTAACTACTCGGTTGCTGAAGTCGTATTTTCTACAGTCAGGTTTAGAGCGGTTTACTTTGAGTTTGTATCTGTTGTGTGCTCGTGTGTTGTTGTGGTTGATGCGGAAGTAATCATTGACTGGAAGGACGTTGTAGCAGATGATTTTATGAGCTACACTCAAGTCGTCTCGAAGGCGACATAGTTCTAAGCTTTCTAATGTATATTTATTTTCTTTTATGTACACTGAGAGCATATGCACCAAAGATAGACTCCTTGTGTGTCCCATCACACTTGGCCAATAAAAATTCTATTCTATTCTAAGCCTAGGATTTCAAGTCTGGTTGTGTAAGATATTCTGTTGCCAGCAGAGGAGTGGAGGGGTCTTCTCGTAAAGTATCTCTGGACACTTTCTAATGTATTTACATCTGAAATGCAGTTTGGATTCAGACAGATGAGCTGTATTCAAGGATTGGTCTGGCAAATGTTTTGTATACTGTACTCTGGTTAGTAGTGTGATATTACTGGAGAAGAAGCTATGTAGGATTAGGTTAACAACTCTTGAAGCCTTTTTGGTGATGTTGTTGCAGTGGGCTTTGGCACTTACGCGAGTATTCCAAGGTCTTTGACAGAGTGAGGGTCATCTGCACGGTATGGTTTATTCAGCTTGTATTTGGAGTTTCTGATTCTTTTTGCCAATGTGCAGGACAGAGCATTTTTTGGTTGAGATTATGATGATGATGATGATGATGATGATGATGATGATAATAATAATAATAATAATAATAATAATAATAATAATAATTTATTAGACTTGTATGCTGCCCCCCTCCGGAGACTCGGAGCCGATGCAAGATATTTCACCATTCTGACACAAAGTTTTGCTTTACGGTGTAGAAATTGTAGTGCTGTGTGTAGAAATTGTGGCGGTGCGTGTTTAGAAATGGCGGTGCGATGTTGCAGGGTCTTTTTCCAATCTGATTTCAGCTCTTTTAGCCAGGCTGGTGTTCGCTGGCTGTTGCAACCTTTACCCCCAGTCTCATTCACAACAGCATTTTTTCAAACTTGCTGCT
Organism: Erythrolamprus reginae; assembly: GCF_031021105.1. NCBI lineage: Eukaryota > Metazoa > Chordata > Lepidosauria > Squamata > Dipsadidae > Erythrolamprus > Erythrolamprus reginae. The sequence continues at coordinate 27,904,916 of NC_091950.1, forward strand.
AGTGCTGAGGTTGCAAATTGTCAATCTTTTCATGAAAGATACCAGGGTCAAGAAGGTTATCTGCTGTATTTGACATTTCTACCTGATTTTCAAAGTCGGCCTAATCTTATTTTCCGCCCTTCCCCTTGGAGCTGCGATGAGATTTCCTTATCTAGTGTTCATGCGGTGTCCCCATCAAGAGTCTAGTCCTCAGTTTTAAAAAGTTTATTCCTTTCTAATCCCTGATTAGGGCTCCTCCTCTTCCTGCTTCTTCTGCCTCTTCCTGCTCCCTGTGTTTTCATAAGCTCACCTGCCAACAAAAGCTCTCCTCAGACAACTCCATTTTCCTTCGGGATCTTTCCTCGAAGCTCCTAGGGCCACCATCCCTGTTCCCACAGCCTGTGCCCATCCAACATTCATCTGACTCGGGTCAAATTAAGCCCTCTGGGCAAGGGACTGTACTTCTTTTGTGTCGTGCGTGCACCTGGTGCTTCCTTCGGCACAAATCCTGGATGAGCTGCCACATCTGTCGTAAAAAGTTGGGTTGGAGAAGGCTCGGCCTCCCAGAGCAGGCTTATTCCGAACAGCAGCTGCTGCTGCCCACATTCCAGGCTGCATCTGGGACGGGCAAAATGTCGCTTAGGCGAGCTTTTCTCCAGAGAGTTTCAGTTGCTTCTCTCCTTTTTCTGCATCCTACATGGACGGGCATCTCTGAACCAGGTTCCTTTGCTCGGTTCCAGAATGGAATGCAGTGGAATGAAATACAACAGAACAACAGAACAAAACCCTGTCTGTCTGTCTCTCTGTCTCTCTGTCTGTCGTCTGTCCGGTCTGAGTCTCCAGAGAGGGGCGGCATACAAATCTATTATTATTATTATTATTAGTAGTAGTAGTAGTAGTAGTAGTAGTAGTATTTTATTAGTATTTATTAGATTTGTATGCCGCCCCCTCTGAAGACTCGGGGCGGCTCACAACAATAGTAAAAGACCATAATAGTAAAACAAATCTAATATTAAAAGAAATATATCTATATCAATTATCTATATACTGTACATATATATCTATATCTATCTATCTATCTCTCTCTCTCTCTCTCTCTATCTCTCTCTCTCTCTCTCTCTCTCTCTCTCTCTCTATATATATATATATATATATATATATATATATAGAGAGAGAGAGAGAGAGAGAGAGAACAAGGACAGAGAACAAGGACAGAAACACCAGCCTGAAGATGACGAGTGAGACCTCGTCGAAACGTCGGTGGGGGCTGTTCTGATCTCCAGAGGGAGTTGATTCCAGAGGGCCGGGGCCGCCACAGAGAAGGCTCTTCCCCTGGGGCCCACCAGATGACATTGTTTAGTCAACGGGACCCGGAGAAGGCCAACTCTGTGGGACCTTATCGGCTGCTGGGATTCATGCGGTAGAAGGCGGTTCCGGAGGTATTCTGGTCCAATGCCATGTAGGGCTTTAAAGGTCATTACCAACACTTCGAATTGTGATCGGAAACTGATGCAGGCCACGGAGTGTTGTAGAAACGTGGGCGAATCTGGGAAGCCCCATTATTATTATTATTATTATTATTATTATTATTATTATTATTATTATTATTATCATCATCATCATCATCATCATCATCTATCTTCTATGCCACCCAATCCCGAAAGACTCAGGGCGGCTTACAACAACAGTATGAATACAATAAATAGATACAAAACAGTAAAAGAAGTCAAACATTTTCTAAGGCTAAAACTAACAAACTAAAAGTTATTATAAGAAATGGCAGTCACACTCATATACATACACACCATTCATACAATTGGCCATCGAAGATGTAAATGTATGGCCCCCAGGCCTGCCGGCAAAGCCAAGTCTTCCTGGCCTTGCAAAAGGCCAGCAGGGTGAGAGCAATACGGATATTGGGGGGGGGGGAGTTGGTTCCATAGAGCTGAGGCAGCCACAGAGAAGGCTCTCCCCCGTGGTCCCGCCAACCTGCAGAGAAGGCCAACTCTGTGAGCTCTTATTGGTCTCTGGAAGGTATGCGGCAATAGACCTGTAAAATAGTCTGGCCATTTTATTGGCCAAATGTAATTGGACACACAATGAATTTGTCTTGGTGCACATGCTCTCAGTGTACATAAAAGAAAAAATAAGTTGGTTAAGAATCATAAAGTACAACACTTAATGATAGTCCAGGTACAAATAATTAATCAAATCACATTAGGAACCAGTCAGTATAAATCGTAAGGATGCAAGCAACAAAGTTACAGCCAGTCATTTATGGGAAGAGATGGGTGATGGGAACAATGCGAAGATTAATAGTAGTGCAGATTTGGTGAATAGTTTGACAGTGTTGAAGGAATTATTTGTTTAGCAAAGTGATGGCGTTTGGGGAAAAATTGTGTCTAGTTGTACTGATGTGCAGTGCTCAAGAGCTTCATTTTGAGGGTAGGAGTTGAAACAGTTTGTGTCCAGAATGTGAGATGTCTGTAAATATTTTCACAGCCTTCTTTTTGACTCGTGCAGTACACAGGTCCTCAAGGGAAGGCAGATTGACAGCAATTGTTTCTTCTGCACTTCTGATTATCCTCTGAAGTCTGTGTCGGTTAAAAGAAACAGCACTCTCTTTTCTCCAAAATCAGTGTAGCCTGAAAGTTATTTGCAGTGCAAGTGGTCCCTTGACTATTGACTATCAACCTTTTTGTTTAGTGACTGTTTGAACTTACAATGGCACTAAAAAAAAGGAGATTTAGGACCGTTTTTCATACTTACGACCATTTGCAGCATCCCCATCGTCACATTATGAAAATTCCAATGTCTGGCCACTGGTCCATATTTATAATGGTTGCAGCCTCCCAGGGTCACATGATCACCTTTTGCCGCCTTCTGATCAGGGGTGAAATCTCACGGTTCGCTCCTGCCTGTCAGTCATTGGAGAGCCAGTCACGAAGGCAGAGTGAGGCTCCGCCCAGACGCCGCCATTTAGGTTCTTTTACCTTCTGCGCATGTGCAAAGCGTTCTGTGCATGCGCAGAGTGTAAAAGAACCCAAATGGCGTCGGGTAGGCGGAGCTTCTCGATCGGCTTTCCGGTGACTGACAGGCACGGGCAAAGTAGGGACATTATACCCCTGCTTCTGACAAGCAAAGTCAGTGGGGGAGCCAGATTCAACGACTGCGTTACTAACTTAACAACTTTATTGATTCGTTAACAACGGTATTAAGAAAATGGGACAAAAATCAGTTAACAACAGTTTCAACAACTGGTTGTAGTCGTAAGCTGAGGACTTATTTTATTTATTTATTTATTTAATTGGATTTGTATGCTGCCCGTCTTCGAGGACTCGGGGCGGCTCACAGCATATACAAAAAATACAGTTTATCCAATTAATATACTAAAAAGATCCTTAAAAGTTCTAACTTTAACACATTTATTAACCTTCACTCAATAAATCACACTAAAGACATTCATTGGTCAGGAGGAAGATCTAATGTCCCCAGGCCTGGCAGAAACGATGTGTTTTTAAACTCTTTCGGTATTGTTTTTAAACTCTTCCCGTATTCCATCCCGGGCAAGTTAAAATAAGTGACTCTTAGAGGATTGTGAGCAGAAATGAAGCCGCTGGACAGTAGATTAAGATAAAAAGCCTGTTGCCCTTAGTTCAGTGATGGCAAACCTATGGAGCCATAACCGAGGGCACGCGAGGCATTGCCTTGTGTCAGTTCCAGTGCGCATGTGTCAGCCGTTTCACTCTCTGGAGGCTTCAGTATGTGAAAAATAGCTCAATGGGCAAACCAGAAGTTTGGAAAATTGGACTTCCGGTTTACCCGTTGTGCTGTTTTACGCACTCCAGGGCTTCAGGAAGCTTCTCTGTGCGAAAAACAGCACAACAGGCAAACTGGAAGTCCATTTTTTCACCATCCCATGCTTCAGTGAGGCCCATGCGTGGCGGAGGGTTGCGCACAAGCGCAGGGGGCAGCACGGTAGGGCACGCATGCGTGAGGAGGAGGGAATGCCTGCACTCCCTTTTGTCACACAAATCACTGCCTTCGTTGATTTGAGTTTCCATTGTCTTCCATTGTCAGTGATTTCTGACAGTCTCAAAATGGATGAACAGTGCAGTCAGGCGGTAGGGAAAGCAAGTAGGATGCTTGGCTGCATAGCTAGAGGTATAACAAGCAGGAAGAGGGAGATTATGATCCCGCTATATAGAATGCTGGTGAGACCACATTTGGAATACTGTGTTCAGTTCTGGAGACCTCACCTACAAAAAGATATGGACAAAATTGAACGGGTCCAAAGATGGGCTACAAGAATGGTGGAAGGTCTTAAGCATAAAACGTATCAGGAAAGACTTCATGAACTCAATCTGTATAGTCTGGAGGACAGAAGGAAAAGGGGGGACATGATCGAAACATTTAAATATATTAAAGGGTTAAATAAGGTCCAGGAGGGAAGTGTTTTTAATAGGAAAGTGAACACAAGAACAAGGGGACACAATCTGAAGTTAGTTGGGGGAAAGATCAAAAGCAACATGAGAAAATATTATTTTACTGAAAGAGTAGTAGATCCTTGGAACAAACTTCCAGCAGACGTGGTAGATAAATCCACAGTAACTGAATTTAAACATGCCTGGGATAAACATACAGTGATCCCCCGGGTATTGCGATCCCGATCATTGCGAAACGGCTATATGGCGATTTTGCAACCCGGAAGTAAAAACACCATCTGCGCATGCGCGCCCTTTTTTCTATGGGCACGCATGCGTAGATGGCGCCGGGCAGATCAGCTGCTGGGCGGCTTCCCTAGGTCTTCCCCCTCTTGCTGGCGGGAGGGCGAGCGGCGGGCATCAGCGAGGAGTTTCCCCACCGCCCACGCAAACTCCTCGCTGCCGCCCCGCCCGCCCTTCGCCCGCCCACGCCGTTCATTCTCGCCGCTTCCCAGCTGAGTCCTGAAGCGAATTGGCTTCAGGACTCAGCTGGGAAGCGGCAGCGAGCGAGCGGCGCGAGAGAACGGCTTGTCCGCCGCTTGCCTGCCCGCGCGCCCACGCGCCTTCGCCCGCCCACGCCGTTCATTCTCGCCGCTTCCCAGCTGAGTCCTGAAGCGAATTGGCTTCAGGACTCAGCTGGGAAGCGGCGCGAGCGAACGGCGTGGGCGGGCGAAGGGCGGGCGAGCGGCAGCGAGGAGTTTGCGTGGGCGGTGGGGAAACCCCAATCTTCGGCTCCTCGCTGCTGCGGAAGTAAAAACACCATCTGCGCATGCGCAGATGGTGTTTTTACTTCCGCAGCGCTACTTCGCGAAAACCCGATCATTGCTAGGGGTCCTGGAACGGAACCCTCGCAATGATCGGGGGATCACTGTATATCCATCCTAAGATAAAATACAGAAAATAGTATAAGGGCAGACTAGATGGACCAGGAGGTCTTTTTTTGCCGTCAGACTTCTATGTTTCTATGTTTCCAACATGGTCAAGGCAAGAGCACTTGTGAATCCAGAGGGCTCTCTAGGTCAATGTTTCCCAACCTTGGCCACTTGAAGAGATTTGAACTTCAACTCCCAGAATCCCCCAGCCAGCAAATGCTGGCTGGGGAATTCTGGGAGTTGAAGTCCAGATATCTTCAAGTGGCCAAGGTTGGGAAACACTGCTCTAGGTTACCCATCTGCATATTAGAATGACTAGTGGGAGCATAAAATTTGGAAGGGCCCCAAGTTTATTTTAGTGGAGTGTGGGAATGTCAAGGTTTCAGTGATTATTCTGCACTAAATTAGAAACTGTGAATAAAGAGCCAATTTCAGATGCAACCCACATGGACTTAATTAAAGTCGAACTATTAAATATGCTGAGGCGAGTGAGCTCTGGAAAGGTCAGAGGAGGATATTGTAAAGCTACAGGAGGTTTTGGATAGTGGAAGATATTGCAGGGGGAAAGGCCACGTTCATCTATAATCATCTACCAAAAAAATCAGAAGGAATCTGACGGCACCTTTTCAGGCTAACAGACTGGATTGAAAGGCATAAGACAAAGGTCAATCTGGTAAAGTGACCTGCAGTTTACTGAAAGCTATGAGTTTTAATTTGTTATATTCCTTTGAAAAGGTGTCTTTAGACTCCTTTTTATTTTGCAATATTAAAATTTCAAAGAAAATGTCCCCTAGAGATATTTGATATCTACAGCAGAGGCGTCCAGCCTTGGCAACTTTTAAGAATTGTGGCTGGTTGGAAAATCCTAGGAATTGAAGTTCACAAGTCTTAAAGTTGCCAAGGTAGGATGCTCCTGATCTAGAGAAAAGATATCCTCAGTGGTGGAGGTGGCAAAAAGTCAACGGGCTGAGCAAAGATGGGGCTTAGTTCAAGAGGCTGCACGTTGTCCAAGAATTGTGGGTTTCTATCCAGAATCACAAGGATGGAAACAATCAAACAGAGATGATGGATATGAGCCATTGGGATCTTTCCAGATCTCCTTTCAAGAGTGAGACAGAAGAAAAAATCTTGCAAGCTTGTGTGAGATGTATAGTGGTACCTCTACTTAAGAACGCCTCTACTTAAGAACTTTTCTAGATAAGAACCGGGTGTTCAAGATTTTTTTTTGCCTCTCCTTTGCAAAATAAATCTACCTTTTCTGTTGTGGTATCTGTTGTTAACCCCCTAGTATTTGTATGTTTGGTGGCTTCTGTATTTTACAGAAACCCTACATGACTTAGGACCAATCTATTTACAGGACCACCTGCTACCTCATACTTCCCAGTGGCCAATAATGGCCCACGGAGTTGACCTTCTCCGGGTCCCGTCCACCAAACAATCCCAGCTGGCGGGACTGCGGGGAAGGGCCTTCTCTGTGGTGGCTCTGATGTTTTGGAACTATAAGCACTATCCCTACCCTACCGGCTTTCTGGAAAGTGATTAAGACCTGGCTTTTCCAGTGGGCCTGGGGCCATGAATGATTGGGAGGATATATGATTTTAAGAGCGAAAACAGCTTTCCCCGTCCCCCGGAGGCCCTCTGGAGGCCGGAAATGGCCTGTTTCCCAAATTCTGGTGGACCAGTAGGCTTGTGTTTCTCCCTCCCCAGGTTCAAAAAGCTTCACTGGAGCCAGGGGAGGGTAAAAATGCCCTCCCCATCCCCCCGGAGGCTCTCTGGAAGCCAAAAGCGCCCTCCCAGAGCTTCTGTGCAAGCCAAAAACCAGCTGGCTGGCACACACATGCACGTTGGACTGAGCTAGGGCAACAGCAAATATGGCTCCATGTGTCACCTGTGGCACCCATGCCATAGTTTCGACATCACTGTCCTATAGGGTGCGCCTGGATGCTGGACGATTTAGGAGGCACCACATAAACCAGCTTTGCCAGCGAGTTCCCCGCAATGCAGCTCATCCAGCCGAACACTACCTCTGCCGCTGGCCTCACCTGGTCAGGGCCTCTCCAGCGCTGCACGGGCCTCCAAATATGGCACAGTCCAAGTCTCCAAGCAGTTTCACGGAGTAGCATTCCAGGTCCTCCTCCTCCTTCGGCTGCCAGCCCTCAGCTGAGGCGATTTGGTCGACGGCTGCCCGTGTTCCTCGTCAACTACGCATGTGCCATCTGGGGGGGGGGGGTGTTAAATCCTCACAGTTACAACCATGCCAGCTGCTAGTCGAGCCTGATTGGCTCTGGCGCAAGTAGCTGGCAAGCGGGAAAACAGAACCTTGTCATTGGCTCAGAGTTTGACAGCTCCACTATAAAAGGAGCTGTCACGACGTCCATTTTTTCTTCCGTTGTGCTGTTCATCTCAGAGTTTGCCTTCATTTCTGTCAGCCCTGATTCACTCATTTAATACCACATATATTAAGAACATGGGAAGGATCTTGGCAGATCAGATTATTATTTATTTATTTTATTGGTTTTTAAAAAGACAAAGACAAAACACAGTAATTACAGGAAACAAAAAAAGTTTGCAGCATAATCATTATACATGAAAACATATTTACAATTATATATTTGATTCTTCAGTTACTCCATTTTGGTTTAATTTACATTAATCCTATTTCTCACTTTCCATCAATCCAATTATAAAGTTTGTCTCACACAGTATAATATTCTCCTTCCTGTTTGTTCTGTAACTCAAAAGTGATTTTGCTCCATTTTGCGCATTCTAATATTTTTTTAATTACCAAATCCATAGTTGGTACATTTTCTTTTTTCCAATTGTGTGCAAAAATCAATCAAGCCGCCATTAATTCATGTACTATAAGATAATAGCTCACCTTTTCGTATTGTCCTCTGATTATCCCTAATAAGAATGTCTCAGGTTTAAATTATAATTCAAAGTTTACCATCTCTTTAACCATATTTTGGACCCTGATCCAGAATTTCCTGGTCTCTGGACACCAACCACCACATGTGGAAATAGGTACCATGCTTTGAATTACATTTCCAACAATTGCTTTTCAGATTTGGATAAATTTTTGCTAATCTTGCCAGGGCATAATGCCACCGGTAAAACATCTTATATTGGTTCTCTCTATAGGGGACTGAAATTGTTAATTTGTAGTTAATTTTCCAAATCTGTTTGGAAAGACAGATTTGGAAAGATTTGGCAGATCAGATTAAAAGGCCTGTTGGTAGTTTGTTTTCTTGACGATAGTATGGCGTTAGTTTGACATGGTTTTCTGGTTTGTTTGTCTTATGTTTTCTATGTTAGCATATACCTGGAATCGTCTACCGTCCAAGAGCTTATCTGCTCACCTGCGATAGATAATGTTGAGACTTTAGACAGTTGCTAAACATAATAGTTCCTGGAAAGCTAAAAACATTTACAAAGAAAGCAACATTGTCTCCTCTTTTTTTTTTTAATGTAAGAGAGAATCTAAGGTACACTGACACAAGAGCTGGAAGTTTAACCATACTAATTATTGTATTTTTTTAAAAATTTAATAATTTTTTTTAAATGATACATATATAGTGTATTTACAAAAATAAGTTATTTTTGTAAATACATAGAAACAGAAGATTGACGGCAGAAAAAGACCTCATGGTCCATCTAGTCTGCCCTTGTACTATTTTCTGTATTTTATCTTAGGATGGATCTATGTTTATCCCAGACATGTTTAAATTCAGTTACTGTGGATTTACCAACCATGTCTGCTGGAAGTTTGTTCCAAGCATTTACTACTCTTTAAGTACACTTTCAAGTAGTACACTATACATGTGTATCGTTTTTAAAAAATAAAATTTATTTTAAAAAATTTAAAATAATTATTACAATATATGTAATCATGACAATCATCATAAAAACAAGCAAGCAGGTAAACAAAAAGAGAGGAAAGAAAAAGGGAAAAAAAGACACACAAACACACACACACACACAAAGGGAAAAACAAAAGAAGAAACAGAACCAACACCATATAAAAAGAGAGAAATGTCTTATTTCTCTCTTGACTATCTCGGTCTTAATTATTTCTTGTCAAATTTTATGCAGTTGTTCCTATCCCTTAGCACAGTGTTTTTCAACCAGTGTGCCGTGGCACACTAGTGTGCCGCGAGACATGGTCAGGTGTGCCGCGAAGCTCAGAGAGAGAAAGAAAGCAAGAGAGAGAGAGAAAGAAAGAGAAAGAAAGAAAGCAAGAGAGAGAAAGAGCGAGTGAGTGAGAAAGAGAACAAGAGAGAGATAAAGAAAGCAAGAGAGAGAGAAAGAGAACAAGAGAAAGAGAGAGAGAGAGAGCAAGAGAGCGAGACCAAGAGAGAGAAAGAAAGCAAGAGAGAGAGAGAAAGAGAGGGAGGGAAGGAGAGAGAGAGAAAGACATAGAGGGAGGTAAGGAGGGAGAGAAAGAGAGCAAAAAAGAGAGGAAGGAAGGAAGAGAAAGAAAGAGGGATGGAGAGAGAGAGAGAAAGAAAGAGGAAGGAAGGGAGAGAGAGAGAGAGAATTTTTTTGTCCAAACTTTTTTTAGCCCCCCCGCCCCGCTCAATGTGCCCCAGGGTTTCGTAAATGTAAAAAATGTGCCGCAGCTCAAAAAAGGTTGAAAATCACTGCCTTAGCACACTAACGTTTCCTATTTGGTGTCATATAATTCTTTTATATTTCCTCTTCAATTTATTATTACTGATTACTTTATAATAACCATCCTGATTAGTATTGCCGTTGTTATTTCCTGATCTAGCTCAACTAATTTCCCAGCCCATTCTCTATCCGTGGAGCATTTTACGAGGGGGAATGCTAGATTGTTGTACTTGGACAGGAGTTAACAACACACACTCACTCACACACACACACAAACACAGCCTGTTTAACTTAGGCAGTAGCAGAGATTGTATGTGTTGCTGGCTTGGGGGATGGGGGAGAGTGTTCCCTGGGATAGAGATTTCCGAAGCACAATAGGGCAGAAGTTCCTCCTGCCGCCGCCTTCAATCTCTTCCCTGGACTTGGTTCAAATTTTACAAATGTGCATGTGTGTGTGTGACACACACACAGAAAGAGAGCGTGCGAGAGTATTGGTTGAAAGTTGGGAGAGGGATGAATTCCAGGCTTCTGTTCCCAGTACAGTGTGAACTTCTAATGCCCTTCTCTGCAGCGTGCGCCAAGTCCCTCCAGCCATTTTTTAAATAAAATGTCCTAAATAAATCCATTGTCGTACATTTTCTAGCCTGCAAGAAATCCTGAGAATTGGGAGCAAGAAAACCTGAGATATCTTAGCTTTAAAAAAGGGAGAAGAGTGAATAAAACTTGCCTTGTTCATGAAATATCGGTCTGGGAATTGAGAGGGATTTGCGTTGCAATTGAGGAATTCTATCCTTGATTTCAGAGATTCACCTGAGGACAAAACGGGTCAGGTCACTGGTCATTCCTCATGCACATCTGGCTGCTTTTATTTCCAATCTCCTGGACTCTTGTTAGTGTGCTTTGTGAAGCGAATTGCTGCTCTCCCCCTGGCCTAACAACAGGGATTGCTTGTTCTGAGAAACATACTTGGGATCAAAGTATCTCTTGGTTACCTCGGAGAAGTGTTTCTTATCTAGGTTTTCCTGGATGTTTAATATACCTGGGGAGAGGTTTCTGGCATCTAAGATGCTTATACAGGTACAGTGGTACCTCTACCTAAGAACGCTTCTACTTACGAACTTTTCTAGATAAGACACGGGTGTTCGAGATTTTTTTGCCTCTTCTCAAGAAACATTTTTTACTTACAAACTCGAGCCTCCGAAACTGTAACCGGAAAAGGCAGAGAGAAGCCTCTGTGGGGCCTCTCTAGGAATCTCCTGAGAGGAAACAGGACTGGAAAAGGCAGGGAGAAGCCTCCGTGGGGCCTCTCTAGGAATCTCCTGAGAGGAAACAGGACTGGAAAAGGCAGGGAGAAGCCTCTGTGGGGCCTCTCTAGGAATCTCCTGGGAGGAAACAGGGCCTCCACCCTCCCTGTGGTTTCCCCAATCGCACACATTATTTGCTTTTACATTGATTCCTATGGGAAAAATTTATTCTTCTTACAAATGTTTCTACTTAAGAACCTGGTCGTGGAACAAATTAAGTTCGTAAGTAGAGGTACCACTGTATTCCTTGACTTAACTACTGCAAATACCGTATTTTTTGGAGTATAGACGCATCTTCCCCTTCCCAAAAAAGGGTGTGTCTTATACACCGCCTACAATCATTTTTAGCCTCCCGAAGCCCCGCCCCTGCATCTCATTTTTTGCAAAAATGGGCCCGTTTTTTGCAAAAAATTGGCATGCACACAAAGCAAAAAATTCCAAAATGCTGAGGGGTGAAGATGGTGGCACCTTTAGATTTAGATTTAATTGGATTAGTATGCCGCCCCTCTCCGGGGACCTGGGGCGGCTCACAGCGTGTACAGAAAAACAAGAAACAATAATAACAATCCAATGAATACATTAAAAAACAATCTTTAAACTTCTAATTAAAAAAACTGTAAATATCATTCATTCAACAATCAAACTAAAACATTAGTTAAGGAACTCCAGGCCTGGCGGCAAAAATGAGTTTTTAAACTCTTTTGGAAGACGAGGAGGGTGGGGGCAGTGTGAATCTCCGGGGGGAGCTGATTGCAGTAGGCTCTTCCCCTAGGTCCCACTAGCTGTCATTGTTTGGTCAACGGGACCCTAAGGAGACCAACTCTGTGGGACCTCACCGGTCGCTGGGATTCGCACGGCAGAAGGCAGTCAGAGGAGCCTTTTGGTGGCGCTTAGTAGTAGCTTGGGAGTCCAGAGCGAACAAAGCATTTTCCTTGCTTTCGGAATAAACCTCTGCCAGCGCCCAGAGAAAAGAAACGCTCTCTTCACTCTGGGCAGCCAAGGAGTCACCACAGTGAAGGAAAGGCACCGGCTACAAGTCTGCAGAGAGGGGCGGCATACAAATCTGATTAAACTAAAACTAAGCTAAACTACAAAGCGAGCGAGCAAGAGGAGAGGGGAGGGGAGCCCTTCAGCATGGGAAGGAAGAGGAAGCAGGTAGGAGCAGCAGCAGCCAATGTATGGGAGGCAGCCTCGTGCCAGGTGTAGGGGAGGCACGTGCTCCTCCTCGCTGCTTCAGAGTCCCTCTTTTTTTTTTAAGCTTTAAAGTTTTGGATTTTTTTGATTCCCCTCACCTCACCTTCTTCCTTCAGCAGCGACTGTCCTCCTCCTCCTCCCCCCACCCAAATTCCAAGCTTTTATTTCTTTCCTAGTGGGTTTGCACGCATTATTTGCTTTTACATGGATTCCTATGGGAAAAAATGCTTCTTCTTCTTCTTACAAACATTTCTACTTAAGAACCTGGTCACAGAACGAATTAAGTTCTTAAGTAGAGGAACCACTGTATTAGCCCTCTTACTAAGGCAGCATTAAGTTTTTCTAAGTGACGGTCTCCCTTCCTTCACCTTTTCCAGAGTCCTGCACATCCCAACGTCTCCCCGACCATCTTTGAGACCCTGAGCTGCGGTTTTGCCTCTCCTGCCAGGACCACCTATAAGTGCTGGATTATGCTCGTCACGTTCTCCCTTTGCTTCATCATCTGGTTGAATCGTGGCTTCAAGTTACGGGAACGACGGGGCTGCACTTAGGGCCCGGCCGTCCATGCCAGCGGACCCAGGAGACTTTCAACTTCATGCAGAGCTCTTGAGAGGGAAGTGGGAAAGCCCCCTCCAGCCCACCTCTCTCTCCCCCTTTTCCCCTCGTCGGTGCATTCGCTTGGCCTTTTCCAAGGGACTATGGGGAGCACGGAAGGCTTCCAGTACCGGGCCCTCTATCCCTACCGTAAGGAACGCAACGAAGACATCGACCTGTTACCTGGAGATACCTTGGTGGTCAGCAAGGGGGCCTTGCAAGCGCTGGGCTTTAAGGATGGGGATGAGCAGATGCCGAACAAGATTGGCTGGATTCTGGGGGTCAACGAGCGCACCAAACAAAAGGGGGATTTCCCAGGCACTTACGTGGAATATGTGGGGCCGGTGAAAATCTCTCTCCCGTCCCATCGTCCCAGGGTCACCAGGCCCCTGCCCGCCACTCCTGGAACAGGGGCACCCCACGCTCTGGAGGAACAGGGTAAGTACCTGCGTCAGGGTGCAAAGGGAGAGGGAAGGCTTGCAAGAGGGAGGGAGGAAGTGAACTGAGTGGGGAACTCAGATCCAGGTTAAATGTGTCAAGGTTCCAGGTAACATCCGAACTAAATCAGAATCCGAGTCAAAGTACAGTGTTCCCTCGATTTCCGCGGGGGATGCGTTCCGAGACCGCCCGCGAAAGTCGAATTTCCGCGAAGTAGAGATGCGGAAGTAAATACACTATTTTTGGCTATGAACAGTATCACAAGCCTTCCCTTAACACTTTAAAACCCCTAAATTGTGGTTTCCCATTCCCTTAACGACCATTTACTCCCCATTATTATTGGTACTCACCATTGAATAAGACACTTAGTGATCCTGATATTTATAAACATAATTATTTATTAACAATAATTATTTTGTTTGTTATTTATTTTCAAAAATTATTAGTTTGGTGATGACATATGACATCATTGGGTGGGAAAAACCGTGGTATAAGAAAAAAACCGCGAAGTATTTTTTAATTGATATTTTTTGAAAAACCATGGTATAGGCTATTCGCGAAGTTCGAACCCGCGAAAATCGAGGGAACACTGTACTCCTCAAAGTTCCAATTTATTCCCAGAGCCATCCTGGCACCTAAACAAGGAAACCTGGATCTCAGTTTCCCACTCAGTTGAAAGTTCACATCCCTTGTCCCCCACTCACAAACTTGTCATGTTGTCCACTCAGATCGTGCCAGCGTGGCCAGCCCTTCCTTTGCTTCTGGCCCCAGTGGGTGGACATAAGGTGTCCTTGAGAAAGAATGCTTTATGGCAGTGTTTCTCAATTATTTTGTCTTATGCCCCGCCCCCACAGGAAGAAGAAAACATTTCGCGCGCCCCAACTGTCCGCTGGGACGATTTTTTGCAATATTCAGCACATTTTCTCTGAAAAAACTCAAGTGGCTTATAAGCATGATTTGGGTGCAATGTGTTTAAGAGATGCCTTAATTTATTTATTTATTTTATTTATTTATTTATTTATTCATTCATTCATTCATTCATTCGATTTTTATGCTGCCCTTCTCCTTAGATTCAGGGCGGCTTACAACATGTTAGCAATAGCATTTTTTAACAGAGCCAGCCTATTGCCCCCACAATCCTGGTCCTCATTTTACCCACCTTGGAAGGATGAAAGGCCGAGTCAACCTTGAGCCAGTGATGTGATTTGAACCTCTGACCTACAGATCTACAGTCAGCTTCAGTGGCCTGCTGTACAGCACTCTACATGCTGTGCCACCCCGGCTCATTTATTAGGCTTCATGCTGTCCACTACCAATATTTTTAGACACAGTAAACATACCGGTCTTTCCTCGTCTCCCACCGTGAAGCCAAGCGCTACATGTGCTTGCTCATATTTCCTCGTCTTAGCTTTTGGGAAACTTACATTTGTCTCGTTATCGCCGTCTCTCTCCTCCTTTCTTTTCATCCCTGTTAAATATTTTTCCATGGTGCCTCTTAAGGGTTTGTTATCTGCACTTCATATCTCCTACTCTGTGCTATGTGCTATTATTCGGTGCAAAAGGCCTTATTCCTCGTGGCAAAAAAAGCACGTTCCCTGGGGTCATGCATCCCCCCCCCAACTATTTCTCTGTTGCCCCCAAGGGGCCCCGCCCCACTACAGTAGTACCTCTACTTAAGAACTTTTCTAGATAAGAACCAAGTGTTCAAGATTTTTTTGCCTCTTCTTGAGAGCCCGGAAAAATTTCCCAGGAAATTTGAGAGCGGCATGAAGGCCTGGCCAGTTTCCTGCCATTCCCCCTTTAATCCCGGCCATCTCGGGCTTTTCTACGCTGCCAGAGGAATCTTTCGGTGGTGCTTAAGGAGGCTTTGGCAGCCCAGAGCGAACAAAGCATTTTCCTTTCTCTGGGCGCTTGGAGAGGGAATAAACCTCTGCCAGCACCCAGAGAAAAGAAACGCTCCCTTTGCTCTGAGCAGCGACTGTCCTCCTCCTCTTCTTCCTCCTCCCACCCAAATTCCAAGCTTTTATTTCTTTCCTAATGAGTTTGCACGTATTATTTGCTTTTACATTGATTCCTATGGGAAAAATTGCTTCTACTTACAAACTTTTCTACTTAAGAACCTGGTCACGGAACGAATTAAGTTCTTAAGTAGAGGTACCACTGTATTTGCAAAACACTGCTTTATGGCTGCATCCTTCTTGAAATCCCCCCTCCCAAGATCCCACAGAGTTGGCCTTCTCCGGGTCCCGTCGACTAAACAATGTCGTTTGGCGGGACCCAGGGGAAGAGCCTTCTCTGTGGCGGCCCCGACCCTCTGGAACCAACTCCCCCCGGATATCAGGGTTGCCCCCACCTTCCTTGCCTTTCGTAAGCTCCTTAAAACCCACCTCTGTCGTCAGGAATTGAGATATTCCCTTCCCCCTAGGCTTATAAAATTTATGCATGGTATGTCTGTTTGTATGATTGGTCTCTTAAATTGGGGTTTTTAAAATGACTTTTTATATTAGATTTGTTATATTTGTCTTTTTTACTGCTGCTAGCCGCCCCGAGTCTGCGGAGAGGGGTGGCATACAAATCTAATTAATTAATTAAATAAATAAATAAAATAAAATAAACATCAGGTCTTCTATGGATAATGTGGCAAGCCGTTTAATTCATCACCAACTTCTGCGCCGGCTTGACACTGGTGTGGCTTCGGGTCAGGCTTTGGAAAAAAACCATCCAGTCCAAGGAAGGCTACCAACAACAAGAACACACCAGTCATTGTTCTGCTCCAACCAGTTTCCTGGTTCTTGTTGGCTGCATGTGCCCCCCGCAGAGCGAGTAGGTAGGTCCGGCTGCTCTCGGCCTCTTGAGTTGGAACAGCCCAGAGGCTTTTAAGACGCCCTGCCCAGAATAAGGGACAGAGGTGATGCCTGGGCGCACACTTGAAGTCAGCAAGCCGTGTGGCCTCAAATTATGGGCTTCAGGGTCATGTGCAGGAACTACCACATCAAAGGGCAGAGAGGTTCTCTGAAAAGAAATCATAAGCTAAGCCAAGCGGAGACCATTTTTCTCATTAGGCTTCCCAGCATTTAGCCAGCGCAGGAGAGGAAGTCCTGCCAGGATGTGTTTTATGTTAAATCGTAAAATCTATTTATATGTGTTGTTTTTTTGTTGTTAAATGGACTAGCCAGGTACTCCCAACAGGGGAGCCGGGAATGTTAAAAGGGGAGGATGGATTTATTTTTGGTAAAAACGCTTATAAATAATGCCAGGAGCAAGGATCTTAGCCACATGAAATTAAATGGTTGATGGATAGAGACATCCCAATTTGGCAGTTTCCAAAAATAGGAGGGTTGGAGTTCCCAGCTAGCTAAAGAGGGATGCGGTCAAACACACATTGAAAAACAGGTAAGAGTTTGATTGTAGTCAATGTCTTCAGTGTTTTGACCCTATAGTATGGATATACAGTGATCCCCCGGTTATTGCGTCCCCGACCATTGCGAATGGGCTACATCGCGATTTTTCAACCCGGAAGTAAAAACACCATCTGCGCATGTGCGCCCTTTTTTCCTATGGCCACACATGCGTAGATGGTGTTCCCCGTCGGGCAGATCAGCTGCTGGGCGGCTTCCCTGGGTCTTTCCCCTCTTGCTGGCGGGAGGGCGAGAAGCCCCCCCCCAGCACCCGCTCGCCCTCCGTTTGCCCATCCTTCGCCCGGCCACCCGCCATTTGCTCGCTGCTCGCCCGGCCACCCGGGTTTGTTTGGCTTCGGGACTCAGTTGGGAAGCGGCACTGGTGTTTTAAAAGGTCTCCGCCGGCATGGGGGGCTTCTTAGCACCCCCCCAAACCCGGGTTGGGGGTTCGGGGGGGGTAGGAAGCCCCCCATGCCGGCAGAGACCTTTTAAAACACCTGTGCCGCTTCCCAGCTGAGTCCTCAAGCCAAGCGCAGAAGTTAGCCTTGAATCCCTTTGAATCCCGCCGCTTCTGCTGGATACGGGCGATGGGCGGGGCGAGCTGCCACAGCCCCTGGCTTCCGCGCCGCTCGTCCCACCCACCGCCTGTATCCAGCAGAAGCTGCTGGATTCAAAGTGCTGGGGTGGGTGGCTGTCGGGACACCCCCCACCCCAGCACTTTGAATCCCGCCGCTTCTGCTGGATACGGGCGATGGGGGGGCGAGCTGCCACAGCCCCTGGCTTCCACGCCGCTCGTCCCACCCACCGCCCGTATCCAGCAGAAGCTGCTGGATTCAAAGTGCTGGGGTGGGGGGCTGTCGGGACACCCCCCACCCCAGCACTTTGAATCCCGCCGCTTCTGCTGGATACGGGCGATGGGGGGGCGAGCTGCCA
Source organism: Erythrolamprus reginae (assembly GCF_031021105.1). NCBI lineage: Eukaryota > Metazoa > Chordata > Lepidosauria > Squamata > Dipsadidae > Erythrolamprus > Erythrolamprus reginae. The sequence goes on from NC_091950.1 coordinate 27,922,723, forward strand.
CAGCCCCTGGCTTCCGCGCCGCTCGTCCCACCCACCGCCCGTATCCAGCAGAAGCTGCTGGATTCAAAGTGCTGGGGTGGGGGGCTGTCGGGACAAGCCGCGCACAAAGGCCGAGGCGAGGCTGAGCAGGAGGAGAAGCCAACCAGCGAGGCGGTGGGCTGGGAGCCGCAGGTGAAAGGAGCTCGGGCATCGGAGCGCGGCGCCAGGCATTGTTCTCCGGACCCCGCCCGCTCAGCCCCGCGGCGGCCCTTTCCCTCTCCAGGCTGCGGGCGGGGTCCGGAGAACAATGCCCGAGCTCCTTTCGCCTGCGGCTCCCAGCCCACCGCCTGTCTCCTGCTGCCCGGTTTAGCCAGGACACGAGCGGCGAAATGACTTGGAGGAATGTGAAGCTGAAACCGGCCGGTTTCAGCTTCACATTGCTCCAAGTCATTTCGCCGCTCGTGTCCTGGCTAAACCGGGCAGCAGAAGACAGGCTTTGAGTTTTTGGCTGCGGGGGGAGAAGTAGGACTTTCCTAACTCCCTCGCCCCGCAGCCAAAACTCAAAGCCTGTCTCCTGCTGCCCGGTTTAGCCAGGACATGAGCGGCGAAGTGACTTGGAGGAATGGGAAGTCCAAATCGGCCGGTTTCAGCTTCACATTCCTCCAAGTCATTTCGCACCCCGCTTTAGGAGTCAGCGGAGAACGGCGCAACTGTTTTAAAACGATCGGAGCTTTCCAATGAGTCCCGAAGACAAACGTGTCTTCGGGACTCATTGGAAAGCCGCGCGGGTGTTTTAAAAGGTCCCCGCCGACATGGGGGGCTCGCTAGCACCCCCCCAAACCTGGGTTGGGGGTTCGGGGGGTGCTAGCGAGCCCCCCATGTCGGCGGCGACGTTTTAAAACAGCCCCGCCGCCCCCAATCTTCGGCTCCTCGCTAGCGCTGCGGAAGTTAAAAACATCATCTGCACATGCGCAGATGGTGTTTTTACTTCCGCAGCGCTACTTCGCGAAAACCCGCTCGTTGCGGGGGGTCCTGGAACGGAACCCTCGCAACGAGCGGGGGATCACTGTACACATTTTGGGAGTTATAGTATGGAGGACAGAAGGGAAAGGGGGGACATGATCAAAACATTTAAATATGTCAAAGGGTTAAATAAGGTTCAGGAGGGAAGTGTTTTTAATAGGAAAGTGAAGACAAGAACAAGCGGACATAATCTGAGGTTAGTTGGGGAAAAGATCGGAAGCAGCGTGAGGAAATATTTTATTGAAAGAGTAGTAGAAGCTTGGAACAAACTTCCAGCAGACGTGGTAAATCCACAGTAACTGAATTTAAACATGCCTTATTTATTCATTCATTCATTCATTCATTCATTCATTCATTCATTCATTCATTCATTCATTCATTCATTCCACTTCTATGCTGCCCAATCTTGAAGGACTCAGGGCGGCTTACAACAACAGTATAAGTACAATAAGAATAAAAGAGCCTGAAAATTTGAGTGTGTCTTATGGTCTGAATGTAGCTTTTTCTAAGCTTTTTTTCCTCCCAACTGTAACAAGGTGCTAACAATCTTAATAATAAGAATAATACTAATTTATTAGATTGGTATGCCGCCCCTCTCCGAAGACTCGGGGCGGCTCACAGCAATAATAAAAAACAATATTATAGCGAAACAAATCTAATATTAAAAAAGAAGCATATAAAACCCTAACATATTTAAAAATCAAACAGCACATACATACCAAACATAAAATATAAAGAGCCTGGGGGAAAGGTGTCTCAACTCCCCCATGCCTGGCGGTATAGATGGGTCTTGAGTAGTTTACGAAAGACAAGGAGGGTGAGGGCAGTTCTAATCTCTGGGGGGGAGTTGATTCCAGAGGGCCGGGGCCGCCACAGAGAAGGCTCTTCCCCTGGGGCCCGACAAATCTTCCCAGCTTGCAGGCCTTTTCATGGCTACTTTCTCCAAAAAAAAAGAGGTTTTTTTCTAACCCTAAATCTTTGCAGGCTTTTTTTTCATTGCTACTTGCTCTGAATAAGTTTTTTTTCAGCCCTAACCAGGGGATAAAATATTGTGCTGAAGCTGACCAGACTAAGGATGCTAACCAGATGAATACCTGGTAGGAAGAATTCCCCCTCTGTTTTCCTTCCCCCAAAACTAAGGTGCCTCTTATACTCCGGTGCGTCATATACTCTGAAAAATACGGTAGTATAAGTGCTTGCTAAAAAAAGAAAGAGAGAAAGAATAAGAGCACCAAAAGCAAAAAAAAAGTTTCCTTGGCCCATTTTTCTCCCATTTTCCCTTAAAAAAATTTTTTTTAATCAAGGTAGCTGATAACAGAAACATAATTCTTTACAGACAGCAGCCAAAATAAGCTTTCCTTCCCGTTAACTTTTGCATCAGCTAATTTTCATTGAAGAAGAGAGTCTCAAAGCTGAGCCATTGGAGGGGGGGAATGGCCTGCTTTACACGCACACAGAGAGAGAGTGAGAGAGATAAACGAGTGTGCGTGCATGCACACACTGTTTCACAATCAGGAATGTGCTGACTTGACATTCTCCGGCTGAGCCAGAGGATTTGACGCCGTCGGCTGTGGGGCTTGGGGGCCAGAACTGGCCTCAAGCCAGCATGCAAAGAAACAGTCCAGGAGGAGAAATTTCTGGCTTTTTTTGAATGGGGGTGACTGAGAGGGCTTACCAAGAGATAGGAATAGCTTTAAAATTTCTTTTTTACTTAGAGAGAAACATAGAAACATAGAAGATTGACGGCACAAAAAGACCTCATAGTCCATCTAGTCTGCCCTTATACTATTTCCTGCGTTTTATCTTAGGATGGATCTATGTTTATCCCAGGCATGTTTAAATTCAGTTACTGTGGATTCACCAACCACGTCTGCTGGATGTTTGTTCCAAGCATCTACTACTCTTTCAGTAAAATAACATTTTCTCACATTACTTCTAATATTTCCCCCAATTAACCTGAGATGTTGTTCTTGTGTTCACTTTCCTATTGAAAACACTTCCCTCCTGAACCTTATTTCACCCTTTTAACATATTTAAATGTTTCGATCATGTCCCCCCTTTCCCTTCTGTCCTCCAGACTATACAGATTGAGTTCATGAAGTCTTTCCTGATACGTTTTATGCTTAAGACCTTCCACCATTCTTGTAGCCCGTCTTTGGACCCGTTCAATTTTATCAATCTCTTTTTGTAGGTGAGGTCTCCAGAACTGGACACAGTCTTCCAAATGTGGTCTCACCAGCGCTCTATACAGCGGGACCACAATCTCCCTCTTCCTGCTTGTTATACCTCTAGCTATGCAGCCAAGCATCCTACTTGCTTTTCCTACCGCCTGACCACACTGCTCAGAAATCACTACCCTTAAATCCTTTTCTTCTGAAGTTTTTGCTAACACAGAACTGCCAATACAATACTGTGATTGAGGATTGAGAGTACAAAGTCGAGCCCAGGGCAGCTGCAAAGAGAAATTGGCACCTCTTTTACAAAGGAAGCCAACCGATTGCCAACGTGCCCAGTTGAGTCTGGAAAAACCAGACCTTATTTAAATAAAATCAGGAGAATTGGCAGGCCGTAGTGGAAGCTCCCTGCCACTTTTATGGCTCTTGGAGATTATAAATGTATAAATATAAAGATTAAAATTCTGCCCCTTAGCATCTGGACAGGTTCCATCTTTATTATCAGCTTTTTTAAATCATTATTTTTTACATTACGTTCGTTGAAAATGCGCGGAGCCTTTTGACTCCTTAGATCGGTGAGGGTGAACCTTTTTTGGTTCCCGGGCCAAAAGGGTGTGGGTGGGTGTGCCAGCTGTTTGCATGTGCCCACAACCCTACCCTCCCCCACACACATGTGCACAATCCCCCCCAATTCCCTCGCATGCACATAGGCCTCAACTGAAGCCTAGGATGTGAAAAAACAGCCAAACCGGAAGTTCAGAAAAATGGAGTTCCTGTTTGCCCATTGTGCTGTTTTTTTGCACTCCGGGGCATCAGAAAATTTCCCTGAACTCTCCAGAGTGCAAAAAAACCAGCACAACGGGCAAACTGGAAGTCCGTTTTCCGAACCTCCGGTTTGTCCATTGGATGGGTTTTTTACATTCCCTGAAGCCTCCGGAAGGCAAAACAGCCTTCCCAAGGCCGAAAATCAGCTGACCAGCCCATGTATGCACGCTGGAAATAGGGCAACACCCTCTGCGTGGCACACATGCCATAGGTTTGTTTGTTTATTTATTTGTTTGTTTGTTTGTTTCTATAGGTAGTGACCTATAAAGCCCAACATGGCATCGGGCCAGAATACCTTTGGGACAGTCTTCTGCTGCACGAATCCCAGCAACCGATTAGGTCCCACAGAGTCACATTTCTCCGGGTCCCATCGACTAAACCAGTGTTTTTCAACCAGTGTGCCACGGCACACTAGTGTGCCGTGAGACATGGTCAGGTGTGCCGCGAAGCTCAGAGAGAGAAAGAAAGCGAGAGAGAGAGAAAAAGAACAGGAGTAAGAAAGAAAGAGAGAAAGAGAGAGAGAGCAAGAGAGAGAAAGAAAGCAAGAGAGAGAGAGAAAGAGAGGGAGGGAAGGAGAGAGAAAGACATAGAGGGAGGGAGGGAGAGAGAAAGAGAGCAAAAAAGAGAGGAAGGAAGGAAGAGAAAGAAAGAGGGATGGAGAGAGAGAAAGAAAGAGGAAGGGAGAGAAGGAGGGAGAGAGAAATAGAGTGAAAGGGAGGAAGAGAGAGAGAGAGAATTTTTTTGTCTAAACTTTTTTTAGCCCCCCGCCCCGCTCAATGTGCCCCAGGGTTTTGTAAATGTAAAAAATGTGCCGCGGTTCAAAAAAGGTTGAAAATCACTGGACTAAACAATGTCATCTGGCGGGACCCAGGGGAAGAGCCTTCTCTGTGGCGGCCGCGGCCCTCTGGAATCAACTCCCCCCCAGAGATTAGAACCACCCCCACCCTCTTTGCCTTTCTTAAGCTACTCAAAACCCACCTATGTCGCCAGGCATGGGGTAACTGAGTTACCCCTAGGCTATATTAGATTTGTGTATGGTATGACTGAGTTGTATGGTTTTAATAATGGGTTTTTTTATGTGCTTTTTTAACATATTGGATATGTGATACTGTATTTTGTTGTGAGACGGTCCAAGTCCTTGGAGGGGGGCGGCATACAAATCTAATAAATAATAATAATAAATAATAATATTTAATTAATTATTATTTTTATTTTTTAATGCTACCCTTCTCCTTAGACTCAGGGCGGCTTGCAACCTGTTAGCAATAGCACTTTTTTCACAGAGCCAGCATAAGGTCCCACAGAGTTGGCCTTCTCTGGGTCTCGTCAACTAAACAATGTCGTTTGGCGGGCCCCGGGGAAGAGCCTTCTCTGTGGCGGCCCCGGCCCTCTGGAATCAACTCCCCCCCGGAGATTAGAACTGCCCCCACCCTCCTTGTCTTTCGTAAATTACTCAAGACCCACCTATATCGCCACGCATGTGGGAGCTGAGACAGGTCCCCCAGGCTTTTATATTTTATGTTTGGTATGTATGTGTTGTTTGGTTTTAAATGATGGGGTTTTATATGTTTTTTCTCTTTTAATATTAGATTTGTTCCACTGTAACATTGTTTTTATTATTGTTGTGAGCCGCCCCGAGTCTTCAGAGAGGGGCGGCATACAAATCTAATAAATTATTATTATTATTAATTTATTATTATTATATTGCGCTCCCAATCCGGGTCCACATCCTGGCCTCAGATCCTTTCAGTTATGCCATCGATAATCTTTGCAACAGTTGTTCAAAAAAACCCAAACCCCATGCCAATGTTATTATTCCAAAATACAGTTGGAAGGATCCTAGTCCCAGAGTCGCTGATTGTCTGTGTTTACACCAGTGTTCCCCAACCTTGGCAACTTGAAGATATTTGGACTTCAACTCCCAGAATTCCCCAGCCAGCGAATGCTGGCTGGGGAATTCTGGGAGTTGAAGTCCAAATATCTTCAAGTTGCCAAGGTTGGGGAACACTGATTTAAACAACATACTTCACCCTAAATTTGACATAGCAATGTCCTATACTTGCTTGGGTCACAGACTGCCCTCATATATAAAAAAAACCTTTTGCTTACTGCGGTGACCTTGTCACACAAGTCATTAAGACAATCGGTGGATCATGTCCCATATCACGATCAATCACAAACTTTGCACGTCATTTGAACCTAATGTCATGAGTTGTAGGAAGTCAGCCTTGTTTCTGTTCATTCCTTTCATTGTTACTCTGTATTAATAATAATGGGTCACAGTAGCTGTATTAATGATAGGTTTATCACTGGACGTATTTGTCTAAATTTTTCATACGGCTGTAAATAAACCTGCAATTTTGGCCGTAAGTCGTGACGGTCATAAAGCAAGTTTCCATGTGACCACACCTGATTGTACAGCCTTTATTTCTTTTTAATTTTTGGCAGTAGTTGTAAAGGAAATGTTATGGACATTAAACAAATGCCACAAGCAAATCCATTGCTCATGATGTAGATTTTCCTTTTCCCAAGACAAATTCCTAGTGTGTCCAATCACACTTGGCCAATAAAGAATTCTATTCTATTCTATTCTTTCTATTCTATTTCCTTTTGCCAGAAGCATTACTACTTCAAATTAAGGGTAAAATATGTTGTGTAAGCATAGCCCAAATGATGGATTTTGACAAAAATATTATAAATTGCATGGACAGAGCCATAAATGTGGTCCAATTGGCAAGCATGCCAAAAATGGGCATGTAACCATGAGGGGTACAGATGTTGGAACTTGGAATTCAGATTAGATTTTTAAATAGCTTTTTTGGGGTCTGCTAAAACTTAAAAGTTCACTAAGCAACTAGTTGATGGTGCACTGTTGTCATAAATAATAATAATAATAATAATAATAATAATAATAATAATAATAACAATAACAATAATAAGTTTATTATTATTATTATTATTATTATTATTATTATTATTATTATTATGTCTATACAACACAGCAAACGAAATCACTATGCTGGATTTCGTATTTCATCACCAGTCGGGTGCTTCCCAAGCACCTAGGACTGCGTGATGTAGTAATGAATTATGTTTGCCGATCCCAGTAAAGCGGCCTTTTGCAATTGACAGGTGGAGATTTTGTCAATTCTGATGGTTTTCAAATGTCCGCTGAGATCCTTTGGCACTGCGCCCAGTGTGCCAAGTACCACTGGGACCACTTTCACTGGCTTATACCAGAGTCGTTGCAGATTATTATTATTATTATTATTATTATTATTATTATTATTATTATTATTATTATTACCGGTAATTAGATTTCTATGCCGCCCTTCTCCAAAGACTCAGAGCGGCTTATAACAGGATATATAAAAATATATAAGAAATCTAACATTTAAATACTAAAAACCTCAAGTCTAGAATTACATTTAAAATCTAACACAAATTATGTTCTAAAACCCCTAATTCATTTAAAAACCAATCATCTACATTCCATTCACTCAAGGGGGTGGTGATTATCTGTTAAAATTCAATGACCCCAAGCCTGTCAGCAGAGGTGTGTTTTTAGGGCTTTACAAAAGTCAAATGTGACTAGGCAACATATAGTTCATAATTTGTATAAACCATTAGAAACAATTAAACATATCCCTTTTTGTCATTTAAAAATACTTGCTGCTGCTGACATAATTTATGGGATATAACAGGTGAGATATTCAAAACGTACCAAAACTGTACTTGAATATACAATTATCAAATGCAATTTCTTATCAGGTACAGTTCATTCCCCCCAAAAATGATTCTCATAAATACTTGCTTACTAAAAATCAAGGAAAAACTGGGGGAAATGGAAGAGAGTTCCATGTTGTTTTCAAAGTGTATTATTTTTTTATTTAACTAGATTTTGGTACTAGCCAAGATGAGAATACCTCTGACCCTTCAAGGTCACTACTGTTAACGGCGTCTCCATTTTTATCAACATTTTGGATTGAGGAATTTTGCTAAGCCACAAGCAACTCAAGGCCACGAGTCCAGAAATTGTCACTTAATCACAAGGATTGTGGCTTCCTGTTATTGCTCCCTCATTTTGAGCCCAGAGCAATTGCTTTGGGCATTATAAAAATATTAAAAAATACATGATTTTTTCTTTTATTTCCAGAGTTGCCTTGGAGAGAGAGAGAGAGAGAGAGAGGGAGGGAGGGAGGGAGAGAGAGAGATGGAAAACATATAAATTTAATAAATTTATTATTTAAAAAAGTTTTCACTTTTGAAACCTGCTTTTGTTTTTCCCCAATTATCTCAGGCCTTTTGCTGACCAGTCTTTCTGTCCATGTTTCAGGGGTGACACTTCCAGAACTTTCTGAGCAGTTTGCCCCACCCGAGGTCGCCCCACAGCTGCTGTGTAGACTGGTGGATGTGATTGAGAAGAAAGGTGAGCCAAAGGAGGTAGCAGGGCGGTGTTAGATTTTGGCCCAGAGGCAAGTGCCTGAAAGCTACACAGGGCAGTGCACAGACAAATGCACAGAAGTGGTTGAACACAGGAATATATCGGCAGGATACCATATGGAAAAGCTCTCTTCCCTCCCTTTTTGGAAGGGTTGATTCCGCCCCCACCCTACCGCTCCCGGGATGCTGGCGCTACCAAGATTTCTGCTCTGCCACCATGAGCCAATCTGGTGGTAATGATTGGAGAGGCCAGATTCAAAACTTGAGATGTGAAGGCTCATTGTCCCAATCAATCTCCTTCTGCCCATCCTAACAAGGTCTTTTGGGTGCAGGAATGAAACCCGGGGTCCTGAGCATTTTAAGGAAAGAATGGGATAGCGAAGTATAAATATGAAAGATGTGCAGGTGGGCATACAGGAAAAAGAAAACAGTTCCTTTTCCTAAGCATTGTGCCTTACTCCTTCCCCTTTTTTAATAGGAAAGTGAACACAAGAACAAGGGGGCGCAATCTGAGGTTAGTTTTGGGGAAAGATCAAAAGCAGCGTGAGAAAATATTATTTGACTGAAAGAGTAGTAGATGCTTGGAACAAACTTCCAGCCGACGTGGTTGGGTAAATCCGCAGTAACTGAATTTAAACATGTCTGGGATAAACACAGATCCATCCTAAGATAAAATACAGGAAATAGTATAAGGGCAGACTAGATGGACCATGAGGTCTTTTTCTTTTTGGACAAATTAAATAAATAAATGAATAAATCTTTTTTTTTTTTGTCCAATACACAATGAGAGTTTTAGTGGGTATGTCACATGTTTTTTTGCTGATTTTGAAAATTAAGGGAGACTAGGATAGATCTATTTCGGCCTTATTTTGGCCTCATCAGCTAGCCATACCCACTGGGACTTGAACCTGCAACCTTTGCCTTGTAAGGCAGAGAATTATCCTCTAGGCTACAGCATCCAATCCCTTCAGCTCTGCACCAGGGAAGGGTTACATATTTTTGTGTCAAATCACCCTGGTGTATTGAAGGAACATCACAGCTCCTTATTTGCCTCTCGGCCCAATCCAGGGCCATTTCCAAGGCAGTTATTTTTATTGATAGCCGACAATTCTATCTGTATGTGTCACATGTTTTTTTGCTGAATTTGAAAATTAAGGGAGACTAGGATAGATCTATTTCGGCCTTATTTTGGCCTCATCAGCTAGCCATACCCACTGGGACTTGAACCTGCAATATATACATATAGTAAAATACATGATGAAGGTTATAGAGGAGGTACTCATAGTAAAATATATCTAAGAAAGAATAGAAAAGAAGATATAGTAATAGAACATATCAATGAAAGAATAGAAGAAGAGATATAGGAATAGAAGAAAGGTATAGGAGATATAGGAGAGCAATAGGACAGGGGACGGAAGGCACTCTAGTGCACTTGTACTCGCCCTTTACTGACCTCTTAGGAATATGGATAGGTCAACCGTAGATAATCTAAGGGTAAAGTGTTGGGGGTTTGGGGGTGACACTATGGAGTCCGGTAATGAGTTCCACGCTTCGACAACTCAGTTACTGAAGTCATATTTTTACAGTCAAGTTTCTATGTTTCTATGTTTTATTTCCCTGCCCCCAAAGTACAGCGTCCCCAGCTCCCTGCCCCCCTCTCCAAACCAGGAAGAGAGAGAGAGAAATCTCCTTTGTGAATCTAATCCAATCTGCTGTGTGTTGCTTTCGCAGGGTTAGACAGCAAGATGCTCTACAGAACATCTGGCTCCGAACTAAGGCAAGCGCTGAGAACCGGTAAGAACCAGTTCTGTGGGGAGCAAGCGAGGCTGATCAGATGGAAGAGATTAGAGGCTGCAGCAGCAGCAGCAGCAGTGCCTGGATTCAGAGCGTCCTGGATTCCAACCCAGGCAGGGAGGGCAGAAACAAGGGGAGGAGGGTGGTCGAAAGGGGCCAAGCCTCCCGGGAAAGCGCCCCATGAATCGTGAGCCCACTTAGTTAACTCACTCTAAATTCAAAAGCGATGGGAAGCCAACCAACTGCAGTGCTCTGGAATATACTTTTTTTTTACTGTGGGTTTGGGTGGCCTTATGTTCTGCAGGCAGAAGATTTTCGGACATTGCCAAGTTGGCCATCTCACCCTAAGTGGACTGTTTTGACTGGCAGGAGGCCACTCTTGTTCAAGATCTATTGGGATTTTCTGTACGCGTAGGAAGAGGAAATAAAATTAGGGAAACGCTGGACATGTTTAAATTTGGGAAGCATATTTTGGGCCCCTGTTCTTGCAGAATGGATGCCGCGGGGGGAGGGGGCGGTCGTACATTCACAACATGGCTGCCACAGTAGGGATAGTTAGTCACCAATCAAATAATAATAATAATAATAATAATAATAATAATAATAATAATAATAATAATAATAATAATAATAGTCCCCGAGTCTTTGGAGAGGGGCGGCATACAAATCTAAATCTAAATAATAATAATAATAATAATAATAATAATAATAATAATAATAAAGTCCCCGAGTCTTTGGAGAGGGGCGGCATACAAATCTAAATCTAAATAATAATAATAATAATAATAATAATAATAATAATAATAAAGTCCCCGAGTCTTTGGAGAGGGGCGGCATACAAATCTAAATAATAATAATAATAATAATAATAATAATAATAATAATAATAATAATAAAGTCCCTGAGTCTTCGGAGAGGGGCGGCAAAGAAATCTAAATAATAATAATAATAATAATAATAATAATAATAATAATAATAAAAATAATAAAAATAATAAAAATAATAATAATAGAGTTGGAAGGACCTTAGAGGTCTTCTAGTTCAACCTCCTGCTTAGACAGGAAACCCTACACTATTTCAGACAGATGGTTATCCAACATCTGCTTAAAAACTTCCAGTGTTGGTGAGGAAACTTACCAGAAGAAAACCAGATAAGCTTGCTTTTTACACCATCCCTAAAATCTCCCCAAATTCCTGGCTATCTTGGTTTATCTTTGTCAGGAAATGGTGATCCTAGACCAGTGTTTCTCAACCTTGGCGGTTTGAAGATGTGTGGACTTCAACTCCCAGAATTCCCCAGCCAACTCTGCTGGCTGGGGAATTCTGGGAGTTGAAGTCCACAAATCTTCAAACCGCCAAGGTTGAGAAACACTGTCCTAGACACATTCCCATCCCCGTTTTTATTTTCTAAACTCACATTGGGTTAATTTTTTTTTTTTAAAGCAGCTGATACTTGATGTTGCTTTTTCCTGGATTTCTTCTGAAAGTCAACTTTTGCTCAGATGGGCTGCCACGGGCGTGGATGCCAAAACCACCAGCAGCCACGCTGGTGCTTCTCTGAACTTTCCAGCTGCCATGTTTTGAATTCCTTCCGTTGACTTTAGCCCACGCAAGTTAGTTTACGTCATCTGGGAAGTGCGTGTGTTAAAAGCAACTTTAAGGCGATTGGAGAGTCAAAAGGCCTAGGAGGTGTCGAAAGAAGGTCTACAAGCAGTGTCTGTTGTTCAGGGGTGGGATTCAGCTGGTTCGCACCAGTTCAGGTAAATTACAACCCCTGCTATCAAAGTGGATGTCAAGCTTCCAGGTGGCATCCAAACTAAATCAGATTCTGAGCCAAAGTACTCCTCAAAGTTCCAATTTATTGCGGGAACTATCCTGACACCTACACAGGGAAACCCGAGTCTGAGTTTCCCACTCAGTTGAAAGTTCACATCCCTTGTCCCCCACCCACAAACATGTTGCCCACTCAGATTGTGACAGCATGGCAAGTCCTTCCTCCGCTTCCGCCCAGGTGGGTGGGTGTAGGATGGCCTTGAACCCCTCGGAAGAATGCTTTGTGGCTACATCTGTTCCCTCTTGAAATCACCCCTCCCAAGTTCCCATAAACATCAGGTCTTCTATAGATGGTGTGGCAAGCCGCTAATTTATCACCAATTTCTACACCGGCTTGACGGTTGATCCTGGGTGCTGGATTGCAATAAAGAAATGGGCAACAGAGCAGCCGGGGCAAGGGAAGAAGGCCGCTTTCCCTCTTATTTTATTTATTATTATTATTATTATTATTATTATTATTATTATTATTATTATTATTATTTATTGGATTTGTATGCCGCCCCTCTCCGCAGACTCGGGGCGGCTAACAACAGTGGTAAAACAACATGAACAGTCCAATTAATAAAAACAACTAAAAAACCCTTATTATAAAAAACCAAACATACACACAAACATTCCTTCTCCCTGCTCTGCCTTCCCTCTGGTGGGGCCGCACCGTTGCCTGTTTCTCCATTGCAGTGCAGCGTCCGGGATCTACTTTGATAGTGGGTTCGACCAGGGTCAGATTGGCCGTCGCAGGAGGCTCAACCTGCATTTGCAGCGGAGTTAGAGGGCGGGGATGGGCCACGCCTCTCATGACAACCAACCTGACCCTGGGCGAACCAGTTGTTAAATTATTTGAATCCAGCTACTGCTGCTGTTGGTAGAGGGTGGATGAAATAATGAGCCAGTAATGAACCAACAGTAGTCCAACATGCCATATTTAAGATCTGTAGAGTCAAGGTGTGAGAAAGTGATGGTTGGAGCCCTTGGGTTGTGTCCTGCCAGCAACCAATGCAGTTGATAGCAGATCCCATTTGAGAGGAGACCGACTTGGTGATGCGCCGAATCGGACAATGGGGAGGATAGTGAGGACCCCATGCCAGAGGCAGAGGCTCAGCCAGAGCCTTCGGAACCTCCAGCACCTCTTGGCAATGATAAGAAAGAAGAGACTTCACCTCTTCTTGATGCAAGTGCCCACGGAGCTACCAATAGACAGGAACGGTTACTCTAGAGAAGGTCTCCTCGGGAGTAAGACTGGGGGTTAATTGGCCACTCTCCTAGGCAACTTGAGAACATTAGACGCAGCTGAAAAGCTGCAGGAAACAAAACAGTTTAGACTCCTGTATCTGTTGTGATTGTCTTGTGAAAATCTCTACTCCGTTTTTCTTCCTTGGATTGCTTTTGGAGGAAGATTCCTAGGCATTTTGCCAAGTCTTTGGACACTATGTGAAATAACAAATACTGTAATTGCATTGCTTTGAGTTAAGACTTTGCTGAACCTACGCCATGTGCTAATGAAGATTAATTAGCAGCTGACTTTTTGTAAAGAAATGATTGATTTTAGATTGGTGTGTGGGTCTCCACTGCTAAGCCAGTTTTTAGGAGTGGTTCTTTGATTAAATTAACCATTCAAACGGTGTGTTTTGATATGTTCGTAGATGGGGGAGAACAGAACACCTTGTTTGAGTCTTGTTTCCCATTGCCAGCGTCATCGGGAGGGTCAAAGCTATACGCTGGGAGATGGAAACCCAAGGTCAGCTTATGAGTCACTTCCTGGAACAAATCCTCTCTCGCTGTTTCTGTCCTTGCAGACTGGGCTGTGACTGGCGATTTGGAAGCGTTAGATGTGCATTCTCTGGGCGAGGCTCTCAAGGGCTACCTGCAAGACCTGCCAACCCCCGTGGTGCCCCCTTGCGTGCAGGGCGAAATCCTACGAGTGCTCCAAGGTGAGAAGAGCTTCTGTAGGGAAAGGAAAACTTCAGAGCTGGAGGTTTGGGAAGAGAGAAGCAGAAATGGCTGCAAGCTGGGACAAAGACCAGGAAGTATGGGATGGGCAGAAGAAGGAGAGCCTTTTTTAAAAAAAGCCAAAGCACTGACTTAAATCCTTTTTACCCGCCTTGTACCAGGAAAGGCTTTAGAATAGCTTATGTAAAAGCAGTAAGAGAGAGAGATTCGTCCCGGCATGTAAGCTTACAGCAGTGGTTTTCAAACTTGGCAACTTTAAGACTAATAGACTTTAACTCCCAGAATTCTCTAGCCAGCATAGCTAATCTACACTGTAATCCAGGGGTCCCTAAATTTGGCAACTTTAAGACTTGTGGACTTCGACTCCCAGAATTCTCTAGCCAGCATAGCTAATCTACACTGTAATCCAGGGGTCCCTAAATTTGGCCACTTTAAGACTTGTGGACTTCGACTCCCAGAATTCTCCAGCCAGAATAGCTAGTTTACAATGTAATCCAGGGGTCCCTAAATTTGGCAACTTTAAGACTTGTGGACTTCGACTCCCAGAATTCCCCAGACAGCATGGCTAGTTTACACTGTAATCCAGGGGTCCCTAAATTTGGCCACTTTAAGACTAATGGACCTCAACTCCCAGAATTCCCCAGCCAGCATATTCTGGGAGTTGAAGTCCACAAGTCTTAACGTTGGCAAGTTTAGGGACCCCTGGATTACAGTGTGAAATACACAGCATAAAAGAGAAACGACTGAGAAAGGAGATGTGGGGGCGGAAAAGAAGCAATCGGTCAATCCGGCCACCGAATCTTGAAGTTCCATAAGCCGCCCCTGTTTCCTCAAACACCCCACAGTCGTTCGCCCTGTTAACTTCTGGAAACCCCCCCCCCCCTTGCTTTCTTCTCCCATTTCATTCGAATGCTTGGTGGGGTTCTCGGTATGCAAGGAGTGCCCGTCTCCCGGGAGTCCTTCCTAGCAGACGTAGACATGTTTTGGTATGCCCAAACCTTCTTTTTGGCGCAAAAGTGCACAGATTTATCAAGCCTCGCTCTTTTTTCCTGTTTGGGAACCTGACTCCGTCGCCTCTCTAGATGTTACCCAGCCAGAGCTTTGTCAAAAGCAGCTGCTTTCGGTGTTGGAATCGCCAGCCATGCCTCTGCCGCACCTCCTCACTTTCCAGTTCCTGCTCCGGCATTTTTCCAAAGTGGCTGAACAAGCCGAAAGCAATGGATTGTCGCCTCGGGCCCTGAGTGAGATCTTCGGCGGTCTGCTCCTTCGGTTCCCTGCAGCTGCCAGGTGAGTGGCTCCAAACCCCCCCTCTGCCTTGGGGCACAGATGCTCCCTTTAATCGGCACTCCTAAAAACACAACCGCGGGCTGGGCCAGAGGCAATCTTCGTTCATTCATTCATTCATTCATTCATTCATTCATTCATTCATTCATTCATTCATTCATTCATTCATAGATTCATTCATTCATTCATTCATTCATTCAATTTTTTTATGCCGCCCTTCTCCTTAGACTCAGGGTGGCTTACAACATGTTAGCAATAGCACTTTTTAACAGAGCCAGCCTATTGCCCCCCACAATCCGGGTCCTCATTTTACCCACCTCGGAAGGATGGAAGGCCGAGTCAACCTTGAGCCGGTGATGAGATTTGAACCGCTGACCTGCAGATCTAGCAGTCAGCTTTAGTGGGCTGCAATACTGCACTCTACCCACTGTGCCACTCTTGCTCAATCCTCCTTTAAATTGGAGCTGAAGTCTGTTTGACTTTCGTCGTGTTAATGCTTCCTATGTTTATCATTACTTTTCTAGTTCTACCAATTTTTTGCACTATTCATTATTTATTTATTTATTGGACTTACGTGCCGCCCTTCTCTGAGGACTCAGGGCGGCTTACAACATACAAAAGCACAAAATACAAAAACAGCTTCAAAAAGTCCAATATTAAATAATCTAAAAACCCAATTGATAAACTAAAAGATCCATTTAAAAAAACCATGTACTCACACATTCATACCGCAATCAAATTCAAATTAACATCCGGAGCAAGAATGATAAAGCTCAACAGCCCCAGGCCTGCCGGTACAGAGTGGGGGCAGTGCGAATCTCCGGGGGCAGTTGGTTCCAGAGGGTCGGAGCCACCACAGAGAAGGGCCTGCCAGCCGGCACTGCTTGGCTGACGGGACCTGGAGAAGGCCGACTCTGTTTTGCTCTGAGTGACACTGTAGTGACCCAAAGTGGCACTCTTGATGATTGTCATAGGGGTCTAATAAGCAATGAAGAGGTCTAATGTCATAGAGGTCTAATAAGCAATTAAAAAACAATCAACATTAATAAAAATCTTAGGATACAAGCAGCAAGTTACAGTTATGCAGTCCTAAGGGGAGGATGATAGGAATGATGAGAAAAAACTAGTAGAAATAGAAGTGCAAACTTAGTAAAACGTTTGACAAACTAAAAGTTTTCCCCATCCACTCCGATGCATAACCTTTGTCCTGTTCCTCACGCAGCTCTGAGACAACACCAGATGTTCCAAACCTCTTCCTGGAGACCCTTCTGCAGACAAAGGACACTGAGTCAGACCTTCCCCCTCCAGGTAGGGTATGTCTTTGTGTGTCCAGCAGGAGAAGGGAGTGTGAGGATGGGATGCTTGGCCAAGGAGACAAGCGGGTGGAGTTGGAACATGGCAGCCGCCTTCCTTAGCGATTCCTCCCTATGTCCCGAACAGCCTCATTGGCTGTTGAAGATCAACACATCTGGAGAACAACAGGCGGACGAAGGCTAGAAAGGGTGCAGGTGTATGCAGAAGCTGAGTGCCAAGGCCCCCAGTTGGTTAAACCCCTTCAGGGTGGGTTGATTCTTCTGCATATGATTGAGAGGAATGGGGGGACTTCCTTGGAGTGGTGCAGGGGCCCAGAGCCATGATGCTGAACCTATTGCCTGTGTGCCACAGGTGCCATACAGAGTCATATCTGAGGGCATGTAAGCCATTGCCCTAGCTCAGCTCATGCATGTGCGTGCTGGCCAGCTGATTTTTGGCTCACAAAGGGCCTCTGGGGAGATGTGGGAGGGTGTTTTTGCCCTTCCCAGGTTCCAGGGAAGCCTCTGGAGCCTGGGGAGGGTGAAAAACGGGTCTGTTGGGCCTAGTTGGGCCTACCAAAAGTTGGGAAATGGGCCTGTTGGGCCTAGTTGGGCCTAGCAGAAGTTGGGAAATGGGCCTGTTGGGCCTAGTTGGGCCTAGCAGAAGTTGGGAAATGGGCCTGTTGGGCCTAGTTGGGCCTACCAGAAGTTGGGAAATGGGCCTGTTGGGCCTAGTTGGGCCTACCAAAAGTTGGGAAATGGGCCTGTTGGGCCTAGTTGGGCCTAGCAGAAGTTGGGAAATGGGCCTGTTGGGCCTAGTTGGGCCTACCAGAAGTTGGGAAATGGGCCTGTTGGGCCTAGTTGGGCCTACCAGAAGTTGGGAAATGGCCTCCCCTCTGAGGGGCAGGGGAGGCAATTTTTGTCCTCCCCAGGCATTGAATTATGGGTGTGGGCACTCCTGCAACGCACGTATGTGTGAACACACTTTCAGCACCCAAGGGAAAATAAAGATTCGCCATCGCTGGCCTACAGATTGATCTCTCTCCTCACAATAAGGAGTCTGTGAGTTCGATCTTAGGTAGAGGCAGACATTTTTATCTTTTGGGCACAATTGAGAATAGATGTGCTGGACAAAACTCTGCATTGGTGACAGGAAGGGAATCCGGCCAGTAAATATTCTGCTCAGTTGCCCCAAATTCCACCCCGCAAAGGATTCTGGGGTTGTTAGAAAAAAGATGATGGCAAATAGGAATTCTCCCTTGATGAGATACCGTTGGGTCTCTGTTCTGTCGGGCTCTCTGGTAGACTCCTCCTGAAAATTAAAGGTACAAATTTCAGACACACACACGTTTGAAAATTCAAAACAATGTTCTTTATAATGAAAATTCACTTAAACTAAGCCCTCTTTTGGTATAGCAAAGAGCACTGGTCTCCAAACAAACTGGTAATTTGTACAAGTCCCTTATCAGTTCTGTGATACTTTGCTTGCAGCTGTGAGGCAATTCACAGGCCTTCTTTCACAAAGTGAAACACACTTTGCTCTGGTTTAGTTTCAAAGCGGGGAAAAATCAGCACACAAAAGGTCAGTAAAGTCAGTAAAGCAGTCATGAAACACAACGATCAGATAATCCTCCACAATGGCCAAACCCACAGGCTGCTATTTATAGCAGCCTCACTAATTACCACAGCCCCACCCAACCACAGGTGGCCTCATTTTCTTTGATAATAATCTCTCTGTTGTTGCTGCCTATGCATCACTCTCCGCATGCGTGGCTGTATCATTAACTCTTGTTCTGAATCCAAGGAGGAGCTAGATAATTGATCTCCTTCTGAGCTGTCTGCCACACTCTCCTCCTCCCTGTCACTCATGTCTTCTTGGTCAGAGAAGCCTTCATCAGCAGATTCCACCGGGGGGGGGGGGGGCAAAACAGTCCTGCAGCATGTGGATGTCTCCCCCACATCCACAGTCCTTGGGGCAGGAGCTGGGCCAGAGCTAACCACAACAGATCTCCATGCTCCTTTTCAAATAGCATGGTGGTCTTCCAGGATAAGAGTTGACATGATCCCTTTCAGCCATCCTGATCTTCTCTTTTCTAGCTCTGCCTCCGAAGCCGCCCAAAGCGAAACCTGCAGTAGTCTCTCTGACCAACGGGAATGGCACAACCCTGCAGGATGCAGAGTGGTACTGGGGAGACATCTCCAGGTAAAAGGGCGGGGGGAGGGAACCAAGTGAACTAAACCAGTGGTCTCAAACCTTGGCAACTTTAAGACTTCTGGACTTCAACTCCCAGAATTCCTCAACCAGCAAAGGAGGGAGTTGAAGTCCACAAGTCTTAAAGTTGCCAAGGTTGGAGACCTTGTCTGTAGTCATGTGGGGGGGGGAGGGTATGTGGGAAGAACACTTTGGTCAGAATGGGACGTTCGGGAAGTGGGATGGAAAATGTTGAGACTCTAGAAAAAGTGCAGAGAAGAGCAACAGAGATGATTAGGAGACTAAAAGCTAAAAGATATGAAGAACGGTTGCAGGAGCTGGGTATGTCTGGTTTAATGAAAAGAAGGACCAGGGGAGACAGGATAGCAGTGTTCCAATATCTCAGGACTTGTCACAAAGAAGAGGGAGTCAACCTATTCTCCAAAGCACCTGAGGGTTGAACAAGAAGCAATGGTGGAAACTAATCAAGGAGAGAAGCAACTTAGAACAAAGGAGAAATTTCCTGATAGTTAGAACATAAGCCCTACATGGCATGGGACCAGATTATTTAGGGGACCGTCTTCTGCCTCACATGTCCCAGCGACTGGTTAGATCGCGCAGAGTTGGCCTTCTCCGGGTCCCGTCGGCCAAACAATGTCAACTGGTGGTTCCGCGGGGAAGAGCCTTCTCTGTTGCGGCCCTGGTCCTCTGGAACCAACTCCCCCTGGAGATTCACACCGCCCCCACTCCTCGCCTGCCAAAAGGCGCTAAAAGCATATCTAGGCCAGCAGGCCTGGAGCCGTGAGCGATAGTTCTGCTCCGACCAATAGTATAAATGGGTGGTGATTACCGTATTTTTCGGAGTATAAGACGCCCCGGAATATAAGACGTGCCTTAGGTTTTTTTGGGAGGAAAATAAGGGAAAGAATCTGCTTACCAGGTATTCATCTAGCTAGCGTCCTTAGTCTGGTCAGCTTCAGCACATTACTTTATCCCCTGGTTAAGGGCTTAAAAAAATTATTCTGAGAGAGTAACAATGAAAGAGCTTGCAAGCTGGTAAGAGCTGGGAACATTGTTAGCACCTGGTTAGGGCTGGAAGGAAACATCTGGAGCAAGTAAAGCAATGGGGGGGAAAGCCCTACAAAAACAGGGTTTGGAATATATTCTTGGCAGAGAGTAACAATGAAAGAGCTTGCAAGCTGGTAAGAGCTGGGAACATTGTTAGCACCTGGTTAGGGCTGGAAGGAAACATTTGGAGCAAATACAGAATGAAAAAAAAATCAAAGACAGGGTTTGGAAAACATTATTCGCAGAGAGTAACAATGAAAGAGCCTGCAAAGTAAGAGCTGGGAAGATCGTTAGCAGCTATTTAGGGCTGGGAGGGGGGAGCTACATCCAGAGTATAAGACACACCCTGATTATCAGCTTCTTTAGGGAAGAAAAAGTTGTGTCTTATACACCAAACAATACGGTCACTGTTTTACATGGGTATTTACTTCTACTTTTTTAATGTTTTAACTGTATTGTACAATTCTTTATCGTTGTTTTATTTTATCTTGTAAGCCGCCCAGAGTCCGCAAGGAGAACGATGACCTATAAATCTAATAATAATTAATAATTAACAATAACAACAACAACGTTCGTATAGGTTTGTGTGCGTGAAGATCGTAAGTATTGATCCAAATCTTCTCGCCTCTTTTTCAGAGAGGAAGTGAATGAAAAACTCCGAGACACTCCTGATGGTACCTTCCTGGTGAGGGATGCTTCCAGCAAGATCCAGGGTGAATATACATTGACCCTCCGGTGAGCCCCAATTTAACTTTGTTGGAGGGCAGATGTGATGGAATAGGTACCTGGAGGGGGAGGGGGAGGACGACACACAGAGCTTTCCCAAATAATGGCCCGGGTTAAGAGATCTGCATAGTTCCAGTCTGGAAAAGAGAACAGGGAAAAAGACTTAGAGTAGCCACAGCCTAGAATTTTTCAGGATATATCTAATAGGTTAGAAAATTTATAGCTTTAGTTTGGCAAGATTCTGTCCATTAGGTGTAAGTAATAAAGGATTGGACTTGACTACACTAAATATACTGTACATCCGATATGTAAGAAAAGATTGTGATGGATTGACAACAAGGGACAGATAAAGTGTGAAAGGACATATAAAAAACCGAGAAATACATAAACATGTAATATAATATATACTGCTCAAAAAAATAAAGGGAACACTTAAACAACACAATATAACTCCAAGTAAATCAAACGTCTGTGGAATCAAACTGTCCACTTAGGAAGCAACACTGATTGACAATCAATTTCACATGCTGTTGTGCACATTCAACTTTGTACAGAACAAAGTACTCAATGAGAATATTTCATTCATTCAGATCTAGGATGTGTTCTTTGAGTGTTCTCTTTATTTTTTTTGAGCAGTGTATATATCTATAAAGAGGTGATATAAGAAATGTTACAAACCTAAGGAATCGGGGATAGATCTGTATTAAACTATAGTAATGTTGTTTTTAAAACTTGGAAAAACTAATAAATATTATTACTGTTGTGAGCCGCCCCGAGTCTACAGAGAGGGGCGGCATACACATTTAATAAATAAATAAATAAAATAAATTATTATTTCTAAAAAAGGATTGGACTTTACTGCCTCTCACTGTCCCTTCTCTGGGTTTGGGCTTCAGAGAGGATGAGAAGCCCAGGTGTGCACTGAGGAAGGAGACAAGACGGAGGAGTGATGTGTTGCTGCCAAGCCTGGATGGGCTGAATGTCAGTTTGTCTGTCTCTCTCTCTCGACAGGAAAGGGGGAAACAACAAACTGATCAAGATTTTCCACCGGGAAGGCAAATACGGCTTCTCAGAGCCGCTGACTTTTGGCTCTGTGGTGGAACTCATCAACCACTACCGGCACGAGTCCTTGGCCCAGTACAACGCCAAGCTGGACACTCGGTTACTGTACCCGATCTCCAAGTACCAGCAGGTGAGGAGGGGTTGTTACTCACTGCGCACCGACGGAACGGGCCTCCGTCAGAAACAGGATGCCAAATAACCGGAGCGCTTCCTGAGGGGAAGGAAGTCGCCTGTTCTGAAGCGGGTAGAGAGGTTGTTTTATGGCGGCTGAGGGAAGTGTCTTCCTCAGGAAGCAGCCTGACGCTGGATTTTAAGAACTCAAGCGGAAGATACTGTAACTATCTCCATCTTTGGTGTCCGGCCCATTGGAGCACACAGCTGGCCTACAGGCCGAATGGAACTCTTGTCTCAGCGTTCCAAATGGCATCCGAGAAATAAATTCTCAGTTCTGTGTTAGCAAAAAAGTCAGAAGAGAAGGATTTAGGGGTAGTGATTTCTGACAGTCTCAAAATGGGTGCGCAGTGTGGTCGGGCGGTAGGAAAAGCAAGTAGGATGCTTGGCTGCATAGCTAGAGGTATAACAAGCAGGGAGATTGTGATCCCCTTATATAGAGTGCTGGCGAGACCACATTTGGAATACTGTGTTCAGTTCTGGAGACCTCACCTGCAAAAAGATGTTGACAAAATTGAACGGGTCCAAGGACGGGCTACAAGAATGGTGGAAGGTCTTAAGCATAAAACGTATCAGGAAAGACTTCATGAACTCAATCTGTATGGTCTGGAGGACAGAAGGAAAAGGGGGGACATGATCGAAACATTTAAATATGTTAAAGGGTTAAATAAGGTCCAGGAGGGAAGTGTTTTTAATAGGAAAGTGAACACAAGAACAAGGGGACACAATCTGAGGTTAATTGGGGGAAAGATCAAAAGCAACGTGAGAAAATATTATTTTACTGAAAGAGTAGTAGATCCTTGGAACAAACTTCCAGCAGACACGGTTGGTAAATCCACAGTAACTGAATTTAAACATGCCTGGGATAAACATATATCCATCCTAAGATAAAATACAGAAAATAGTATAAGGGCAGACTAGATGGACCATGATGATGCTGAATGTAATTTCACCGAAACGTCGCATAGACACTCAAAATATTACACGGGTCAAAACCCGAACTCAGAACAATCTACATACATACACATAAATCCACAGTAACTGAATTTAAACATGCCTGGGATAAACATATATCCATCCTAAGATAAAATACAGAAAATAGTATAAGGGCAGACTAGATGGACCATGAGGTCTTTTTCTGCCGTCAGACTTCTATGTTTCTATGTTTCTATGAGGTCTTTTTCTGCCGTCAGTCTTCTATGTTTCTAAATCAGAGTCCAAGGTTTCGCCTTCTTCAAAGTGCCAGTTATTAACAGGGCCATGTTAGCACAACTGGAGAAACCCGAATCTGAAGTTACAAGAGTATCTTCCCCCGGGTTAGAGTTCATTTCCTTGCATCTCCTCCCACAAGTCCATCACATAAACCATACATCTTCTGTCAGCGGTATCCTGCAACTCCTGTCAGCTTCCGGCCAGGTGCTGAACAAAGGCTGACCTTGAGAACTTAAAAGGAATTTTTCATGGCATGCAGCCACCGCCCCCTCCTCCCAAATTCCCACAGCAAGAAGCATTCCAAAAGAACATAGCATAATGTGGCAGGCCAAAATCTCCAAGCATTCTGACTTGGATACTCTGGGCTGGATTTACGATCTAAAGATTAGGCAAGTTCATAGGAGAATTTAACTCTTTTTCAACAAGGCCCCAAAGGTCTTTTTTTAAGAGGCAACAGGACTTTCTGGTTTTTTCTTTGAAGATGTTTCATTTCTCATCTAAGAAGCTTCTTCATAAATGCATGGCACAACACAGGAGAACAAACCCATCAGGATTAGATTCCGATGTCTATCTGCCTTTAAAAAACAAAGGCCATTCTCTTGAAGACAGCAAAGTCCACGTTTGGATTGAGAGGATGGCTAAATAGGGGTCAAAGAGGCCTTTTGAACAGCCTTGTCTCAACGAGGAGTGGGGGCGTGGGGGTATACGACATAATAAGAACATAAGAAGAGCCATGCTGAATCAGGCCAAAGCCCATCGAGTCCAGCATTCTGCGTCACACAGTGGCCCACCAATTGTCCATGGGGATCTTGAGCAGAAAGAGAAGGCAAGACCCTCCCTTTCCAAACAACTGGTACCCAAGGGAATCCTGCCTGCCTCAACCAACATAGAGATGGCATTTGGACATCCGTTCCAATAACCATCGATACACTTGGCATCCATGAATCTGTCTAATCCTGCCTTGAAGCTACTATCCAGGCTGACAGCTGTCACGACCTCTTCTGGAAGTGAATTCCATAAACCAACGACCCTCTGGGTGAAGAAATATTTCCCTTTATTTGTCCTAACTTTCTTACCTATGAGCTTTAGGGAGTGCCCCCTCGTCCTAGTATTGTGTGACAGAGAAAAGAATTTTTCTCTATCCACCTTTTCTGTCCCATGCATGATCTTATACACTTCGATCAAGTCACCCCTTAAACACCGTCTTTCAAGGCTGAAGAGACCAAGGTGTTGCAACCTGGTTTCATAAGGGAGGGGCTCCATTTCCTTGATCATACTTGTTGCCCTTTTTTGCACCATAGAGAGAATTTGTTTGTTTGTTTGTTTGTTTGTTTGTTTATTTATTTATTTATTTATTTATTAGATTTGTATGCTGCCCCTCTCCGTAGACTCGGGGCGGCTCACAACACAATAAAACAGTTCATAACAAATCTAATAATTTACAATTTAAAATATTTTAAAAACCCCATTATTAAGCAGACATACGTACAAACATACCATACATAAATTGTATAGGCCCGGGGGATATATCTCAGTTCCCCCATGCCTGACGACAAAGGTGGGTTTTGAGGAGTTTACGAAAGGCAAGGAGGGTGGGGGCAGTTCTAATCTCTCGGGGGAGCTGGTTCCACAGATTCGGGGCCGCCACAGAGAAGGCTCTTCCCCTGGGGCCCGCCAAACAACATTGTTTAGTTGACGGGACCCAGAGAAGGCCAACTCTGTGGGACCTAACCAGTCGCTGGGATTCATGCGGCAGAAGGTGGTCCCAGAAATATTCTGGCCCAATGCCATGAAGGGCTTTATAGGTCATAACCAACACTTTGAATTGTGACCGGAAATTGATCGGCAACCAATGCAGTCTACAATACAGTCCTTTCAGCAGTTCCAAGAAGGCTCCACACCCATTTGCACTATTCAGGTGACTTTGACAATACAGATAAATGTCCAGGTGGCTTCAACAGCTCTTTGAAAGAATGCAAATGCCCAGCTGTCTACAAGGAGCACAAATCCTTCCATTCCCCACTATCTTGTCAGAGCTGAAGAAGCTTCTTGGATGAGAAGCGAAACGTCTTCAAAAGAAAAAACCAGAAAGTCCTGTTGCCTCTTGAAAAAAAGCACCTTTAGGACAACTATGACCTGGATGATTGAGAATCTCCATAGACGCTCCTACCAGTATCAACAAGTCGAGGTAGCTGAGCAAAGCCTCCATATCTAGCAGCAGTCTGCCTTGTATAAACTAATTGTGCAGAACAAGCAACACAAAGGGAAAATAATAATTTCCTAGATTTATGTGCTGCCCTATGCTGTTTCTTTACTGCCTTCCCTGCTTTGGAAAGAGAATGTTGAGCTAGTTATCTCGGCTGCTAGAGCTGCTAAATGTTTTTAAAAATGGATTTAGATTAATATATCAGAAAACGACATTCGGCAGCAATTAACCACGGCAGATCCTCACTGTCCCAGCAACCTGGAGGTTTAATCTGCAGCTATTTCCATTATTTCCACATTTGGAAAGCAGCAGACTGGAGAAGACTGCCTTGGCTTGACCAGACATTAATCTTCAATTAATCAATGGCAGAATTGGTCTGCTGGCCTCGCTAATTTACCAGAAAGAACATGGGAAGGGAGGAATATACAAGCAATTCACTGTTGGAACAAAGAAATGGAAAGTGGCTTTCTCCGAACTAAAGAGGAGCCAAGAATCTTAAAACCCAGGAAGGTTAAATTACCGAAAGTTGCCAACTCTGCTTTTCCCAGAGCAGTTAAGCTAACTGTCTTAAGGAGGTTTTCTTTCTTTAAAGAAAAAAACTTGGCAAAATATTTTGGAGTGTCTTGTTTTGGGGGAGGATGCTGCCTCTATGAATGTCTGTTGTATCATTATCAAGGATGGTAATGGTCATTCTCTTTATCCAGGGGTTCCCAAACATGGCAGCTTTAAGATTTGTGTACTTCAACTCCCAGAATTCTCCAGCCAGCATAGGTGGCTGGAGAATTCTGGGAGTTGAAGTCCATAAGTTCAGAGAATTCTTTGAGTTGAAGTCCACAAGTCTTAAAGTTGCCAACTTTGAGGATCCTTACTCTAGGCACAGGATAACCAGCACATCAGACAAAATTTGATCTCTACTGTCCAGTAGACAGCTAAAATATTTTCAGAGGACAAAAACCAGACCAACCAATGCAGTGGCTTGGTGGGAAAGGAGAGCCTGAACTGGTGCCACCTTATGCTGTTGGCACTGAAGGGAAGTATTTTGAACAAAATACTAGCCGCCCCGAGTCCACGGAGAGGGGCGGCATAAAAGTACAATTAAATAATAAATAAATAAAAGGAGGGCATGAGAGCCAGTGGTGGTGGGTCGAGTAAGGAGTACAGATAGTTTGTTCTTCTTCCGTGTCTAGATCAAACTTTAAACTTCCAGGATGAAGCCACCTTCTTGGCTCTGATGTTGGTCCATAGCTAGCTGGAGAATTCTGGGAGTTGAAGTCCACAAGTCTTAAAGTTGCGGTGTTTGGGGACCTCTCTCTTAAGCCTTTGCTCTGTTTTGGCAGGACCAGGTGGTGAAGGAGGACAGCGTGGAGGCAGTTGGGGAGCAGCTGAAAGTCTATCACCAGCAGTACCAGGACAAGAGCCGCGAGTACGACCTTCTGTATGAAGAATACACACGCACCTCGCAGGTACTTGGAGCCTGCCCGCTTTAAAATCCTCTTTAAAGACTACAGGCGGTCCTTGATTTACAACCTAATCAAGCCTATAGAACAGCGGTCCGCATCTCCAGCCTTTCCGCCATTGCAGACTGGTGGTACGGAGGGAGGGGATCAGGGATGGGCCACTACCGGAGCAGTCAGGTGCTCTGCTCCGGTGGCGATTTTCAGGATGACCACGCAGCTGCACATTCCCAATGTGTGCATGCGCGCCCCTGCGTGAGATTTGGCTTCTGCGCAGAAAGCTAAATGTGTGAACGCGCTCACGCAAGCGAGATTTTGGCAATTTTCGCCGATTTTTTGCGCATGCACAGAAGTAAAAATATCAGCGAAAATCTCCGAAATCTCATTTGCATGAGCATCTTCGCATGAGATTTGGCTTGCTGTGCATGCACAGAAGCCAAATCTTGCATCCCTGGGCGCATGTGCACCTGCAATGGCCTCAGAGGATGCACCGGTAGTCTGCATGATGAACTTAAAGGGATAACAGCAGTTTGCCAGCAAAGCATTTCTGGACCCTTGGATCTAGGACCTCCACCATTACAATGTTGATTCTTGACACCTCTTTACCCATAAACTTTCACTAATATACTGTCCGGGTGTTGTCAACTGTTTCCAAGAGATAAACTTTCTTCCCTAGAGATTCAGCTTCTAGAACATTTTCCATAAAGATATTCCCCATCTGCTTCGTGACCTTCTAATAGGGGCTCCTGGTCCCCAATCTCCTCCTCCTCCTCCTCTGAGTCAGATATTACCATAATTCGGGTTTCTACAGTCACTGGTGGTTCCCCAGGTTCCAATTCTCCCTCACTCTCACTCTGTGACTCAGCTGTCAAGAACAAGCGTAGGGTACCAAGATGGACCCAGTTCATCCTCCTCAGAACCTGTGACTAACTGAACTGGTCGTGGACCACTCACATCACTTTGGTGCAGTAGAATAAGAAGTTATATCCAACCTCAACTTGTTATTTTTACATAGCAATGTCAACTAGCCATTTCTATAACAAGGTCTAACTAATCAGCAAAACTCAGAATCAACGTTTCAGGTTTGTTCCTGCTTCAAGCACAAAATCCAGAAGGGGTTTCCAAGTAGAAACAAAAGTACTTCTGTGTTTTTTTTTTTTCCTTTTATCAAAGAAGTCAGTTTAGCCATCATGATTTACAAACGTAACGGGTGGGCTCCATTATAGTCATTCAAAACTTCCTATACCTGCTACCTATTTATGGTGGGCTTCCATAGTACTTCCTCTTGACTCCATCGTCCTCTCTCTCCCTCCTGCTCAGGAACTGCAAATGAAACGGACGGCCATTGAGGCCTTCAACGAAACCATCAAGATCTTTGAGGAGCAGTGCCAGACGCAAGAGAAATGCAGCCGGGACTACGTGGAGCGCTTCCGAAGGGAAGGGAATGAGAAGGAAGTGCAGCGGTGAGACCCTTTCAGAATACACCGTATTTCTCAGACGCACCGTAGTATAAGACAAACCTTAGTTTTTGGGGAGGAAAATAAGGGGAAAAAAGCAGATTGTGAGGTGGATGGCCTCCCTGGATATCCTCAATCTGCTGTTCCCAGAGGTGAACTTTAGGAACAGGTTCATTGGTTGTAAATTTTGTGCCTTGCTTTTCCAGCTGTGAAACCTCCTTTTCGGAGGCTTTTTCTTCAGCCTGTGAAACCTCTTTTTCAGAGGCTTTTTTCCGGCCTGTGAAATCTCCTTTTCAGAGGCTTTTTTCCGGCCTGTGAAACCACCTTTTCAGAGGCTTTTTCTTCAGCCTGTGAAACCTCCTTTTCAGAAGCTTCTTTCTGGCCTGTGAAATCTCCTTTTCAGAGGCTTTTTCCGGCCTGTGAAACCACCTTTTCGGAGGCTTTTTCTTCAGCCTGTGAAACCTCCTTTTCAGAGGCTTCATTCCAGCCTGCGAAACCTCCTTTTCAGAGGCTTTTTCCAGCCTGCGAAACCTCCTTTTCAGAAGCTTCTTTCTGGCCTGTGAAACCTCCTTTTCAGAGGCTTTTTTCCGGCCTGTGAAATCTCCCTTTCAGAGGCTTTTTCCGGCCTGTGAAACCACCTTTTCAGAAGCTTCTTTCTGGCCTGTGAAATCTCCTTTTCAGAGGCTTTTTCCGGCCTGTGAAACCACCTTTTCAGAGGCTTTTTTCCGGCCTGTGAAATCTCCTTTTCAGAAGCTTTTTCCGGCCTGTGAAACCACCTTTTCAGAGGCTTTTTCCGGCCTGCGAAACCTCCTTTTCAGAAGCTTCTTTCTGGCCTGTGAAACCTCCTTTTCAGAGGCTTTTTTCCGGCCTGTGAAATCTCCTTTTCAGAGGCTTTTTCCGGCCTGTGAAACCACCTTTTCAGAAGCTTCTTTCTGGCCTGTGAAATCTCCTTTTCAGAAGCTTCTTTCTGGCCTGTGAAATCTCCTTTTCAGAGGCTTTTTCCGGCCTGTGAAACCACCTTTTCAGAGGCTTTTTTCCGGCCTGTGAAACCTCCTTTTCAGAAGCTTCTTTCTGGCCTGTGAAATCTCCTTTTCAGAAGCTTTTTCTGGCCTGTGAAATCTCCTTTTCAGAGGCTTTTTCCGGCCTGTGAAATCTCCTTTTCAGAGGCTTTTTCCGGCCTGTGAAACCTCCTTTTCAGAGGCTTTTTTCCGGCCTGTGAAACCTCCTTTTCAGAGGCTTTTTTCCGGCCTGTGAAACCACCTTTTCAGAGGCTTTTTTCCGGCCTGTGAAACCACCTTTTCAGAGGCTTTTTTCCAGCCTGTGAAACCACTTTTTCAGAGGCTTCTTTCCAACCTCTAAAACCTCCATTTCAGAGGCTTTTTTCCCTCACCCTTTGAAACCTCCCTTTTAGAGGGTTTTTTTCCCCAGTCTCTGAAAGCTCCTCTGAAATGGAAATTTCAGAAGCTGAGGAAAAACAGCCTCTGAAATGGAGGTTTCACAGGCTGGATAAACCCCTCTGAAACCTCTCTTTGAGAGACTGGGCAGGGCTACATTCGGTGTATAAGACTCACCCAAATTTTTACCCTCTTTTAGAGAGGGAAGAGGTGCATCTTATATTCCACAAAATACAGTAGTTACATCTTCTCCTCTTTTCCCACTGGACTACATTTCACAAACAGAAGAGAGAAGAGGGTGGGCCCCCCAGAAAAACACCAATTTCCAGTTAATTGAAATGAATGAAGTACAGTTAATAGGGTTAATCCCTGTGTGTTTAATTTCCCCCAGCTGTCAAGTTAAAAGCTAGAATTTGCAGCCAATTCTTGGCGCTGTTCTGTGGCCTTTCCAAATGCTTTTATTGTGGGCCTCCATTATTGATTTTGAAAAACCTCAGCAGGACTAGACCTGGTATTTGAATAGGAAAGCACCAGGAAACTCAGAATTGTAGGTTAGACTGGATTTTTTTTTTTCTTTTGTAAATGCTGGGAAAATGCTGAGACAAACCACTTCTGTAGTGTTGTCAAGAAGGCAATGTGGTTGCGTCTAAACTTGGGGGGAGAATTTCTCATATTTACTATGTTCTCATTTTGTCAAACCTCACACCAAAAAAGACATGTAATTCTTCCAAGCTGTGCTATTTATTATTTCACACCTGTGGGCAAAATCTGGCCAGGTTAAAGACTCTACTATCGGCCTCTGCAATACTGTGAACCATTAAGCACGGGCTATTTTCACCCTCTTTCTCGCACACATAATATTTGGACTAAATTGTTCCTTACCCCTCTGGAACGCAGCCGCTGAGGATCTATTATTTATTATTTATTTATTTATTTATTAGATTTGTATGCTGTATCTCTGTAGACTCGGGGCAGCTAACAACAATAATAAGACAAAATAAACAAATCTAATATTCAAGTTAATTTAAAAACCCTAATTTAATAAACCAATCATACATACAGACATACCATGCATAAGTTTTTTGTAAGCCTAGGGGGAGGAGAATATCTCAGTTCCCCCATGCCTGACGACAGAGGTGGGTTTTAAGGAGCTTACGAAAGGCAAGGAGGGTGGGGGCAACTCTGATCTCTGGGGGGAGTTGGTTCCAGAGGGTCGGGGCCGCCACAGAGAAGGCTCTTTCGCTGGGTCCCGCCAAACGGCATTGTTTAGTCGACGGAAACCAGAGAAGGCCAACTCTGTGGGACCTAACTGGTCGCTGGGATTTGTGCGGCAGAAGGCGGTCCCGGAGATATACTTACTTACTTACTTACTTACTCACTCACTCACTCACTCACTCACTCACTCACTCACTCACTCACTCATTCAATTTTTATGCCGCCCTTCTCTTTAGACTCAGGGTGGCTTACAACATGTTAACAACAGCACCTTTTAACAGAGCCAGCCTATTGCCCCCACAATCTGGGTCCTCATTCTACCCACCTCGGAAGGATGGAAGGCTGAGTCAACCTTGAGCCTGGTGATGAGATTTGAACCGCTGACCTACAGATCTACAGTCAGCTTCAGTGGCCCTGCAGTACAGCACTCTACCTGCTGCGCCACCCCGGCTGTTATTTATTAGATTTTTATCCCCGTCTTCATTACTTTATAAGGTATAACAAGGTATAACAAGCAGGAAGAGGTAGATTGTGATCCTGCTGTATAGAGCGCTGGTGACACCACATCTGTGGAGAGGGGCGGCATAAGAATGCAATTAATTAATTAATTAATTAATTAATTAATTAATTAATTTGGAAGACTGTGTCCAGTTCTGGAGACCTCATCTACAAAAAGAGATTGATAAAATTGAACGGGTGGAAGGTCTTCAGCATAAAACGTATCAGGAAAGACAATCAACTCAATCTGTATAGTCTGGAGGACAGAAGGAAAGGGGGGGGGGGGACATGATCGAAACATTTAAATATGTTAAAGGGTTAAATAAGGTTCAGGAGGGAAGTGTTTTTAATAGGAAAGTGAACACAAGAACAAGGGGGCACAATCTGAGGTTAGTTGGGGGAAAGATCAGAAGAGACGTGAGAAAATATTATTTTACTGAAAGAGTAGTAGATGCTTGGAAGAAACTTCCAGCAGACGTGGTTGGTAAATCCACAGTAACTGAATTTAAACATGCCTGGGATAAACATAGATCCATCCTAAGATAAAATACAGGAAATAGTATAAGGGCAGACTAGATGGACCAGGAGGTCTTTTTCTGGCGTCAATCTTCTATGTTTCTATGTTTATAAGTAACCCAAGATGGCAAAGATATCTAAACCTCCCTCCTCCTATGTTCCCCACAGCAACTCTATGACATGGGTTTGGGTTGAGAGACAATGACTTATTTGTTATTTTATTTTATTTTATTAGATTTCTATGCCGCCCTTCTCAACCGACTCAGGTTGGTGTACAACATGATAAATACGATACAAAGTATATAAGAAAACTAAAAAACAAAAAAATTCTAAAACCTTATTTATCCTAAAACACAATCACCCATATTTATCCAGCTAGATCAAGCCAGTCACAGCATCGGCCGGAGTTAACTTTCAACAGACACGGCCCCCATGCCTGCTGGCAGAGATGGGTCTTCAAGGCTTGGTGAAAGGCCAGAAGGGTGGGGGCTGTAAGTATTTCCAGAGAGTTTGTTCCAAAGGGCCGGGGCCACCACAGAGAAGGCTCTTCCCCTAAGCCCCGCCAGATTACTTCTATAGGACCTGATTGGTCGCTGAGATACATAAAGAAGAAGACTGGTAATCACCAAGCCAGCTTCTGTGCCTAAGGTAGGACTAGAATTCACAGTCTCCTGGCGACTGACCCAAAGTTACCCACCTGGCTTTCATTCCTAAAGCAAGACTAGAACTCGCTGTCTCCGGGTGATTGGCTTACGTCATCCAGTCAGATTTTTAGTCCCTAAAATGGGATTAGGATTGAATCTCCTGGTGATTGGCCCACAGTCACCCTGTCAACTTTCATGCCTAAGGCAGGGCTATAACTCACACTCTCCTAGTTTCTAAGCCATCACTTCACCAAGCTGGCTCTGCTTAGGCAACTTCTGAGCCTTTCTAGTTTCTCTAACAGCCTCTCTCTGTCTTTTTTCCCCCCTAGGATCATGATGAATTCAGAAAAGCTGAAGTCTCGCATTACCGAAATCCATGACAGCAAGATGAAGCTGGAGCAGGACCTCAAGCAGCAGGCCTCCGAAAACCGGGAGATCGACAAGCGCATGAATAGTCTTAAACCTGACTTGCTGCAGCTGCGCAAACTTCGTGACCAGTACTTAGTGTATGTGCTCTTCATAAGCATCCTGAGAAATACAAGCATAAATGCGGTTTAAAATCTGCCTTCCCTAAGCAGATGGGTTGGATGTCTGTACAGGTAGTCCTCATCTTATCTCTTAGTGACCAGTTGAATAAAATCTAGAATAGAATATAATAGAATAGGAATACAGTGTTCCCTCGCTTTTCGCGAGGGATGCGTTCCGAGACCGCCCGCAAAAGTCGAATTTCCACGAAGTAGAGATGCGGAAGTAAATACACTATTTTTGGCTGTGAACAGTATCACAAGCCTTCCCTTAACACTTTAAACCCCTAAATTGCAATTTTCCATTCCCTTAGCAACCATTCAGATTATTACTCACCCTGTTTATTTATTAAAGTTTATTAAAAAAAATATTTATTAAAGGCAGACAAAAGTTTGGCGATGACATATGACGTCATCGGGTGGGAAAAACCATGGTATAGGGAAAAAACCCGTGAAGTATTTTTTAATTAATATTTTTGAAAAACCATGGTGTAGACTTTTCGCGAAGTTCGAACCCGCGAAAATCAAGGGAACACTAGTTCAAAGGGACCTTGGAGGTCTTTTAGTCCAACCCCCTGTTTAGGCAAGAAACCCTACACTACTTCAGACAAATGATTATCCAATCTGTTCTTTGAAAACTTCCAGTGTTGGAGCATTCACAACTTCTGGAGGCAAGCTGTTCCACTGATTAATTGTTCTAACTATCAGGAAATTTCTCCTTGGCTCTAAGTTGCTTCTCTCCTTGTTTAGCTTCCACTCATTGCTTCTTGTTCTACTCTAAGGTGCTTTGGAGAATAGGTTGCCTTCTTCTTCTTTGTGGCAACCCCTGAGATATTGGAACAGTGTGATCATGTCTACCCTAGTCCTTCTTTTCATTAGACATACATAATTCCTGCAACTGTTCTTCATATGTTTTAGCCTCCAGTTCGCTAATTATCTAGATTCAAAGTTATAATGCCCCCTACAGACAAACAGAGAGTCACGTGGCACCTTTTGGGTACTTAACAACTGGCCCTTTGAAGTGTATTGAGTTCACATGACTGTAATTTGCAACCTTTTTTTTTTTTTGCCAGAAACCAGCATTTTCTTACAGTTTCATGCAAGAAATAAACCCAACCCTATTGCAGACAGTGGGGTTGCTTAACAATGGCTACATTTGCTTAACGACTGCTGCAGAAAATGTCATAAAATTGGGTCAGCCACGTGGGTGCCTTGATGTATCATCATCCTGATTTTTGATGGAAAATTCTGGGTTCAATTATTTTCTGTTACACGCCTCCCCACTCCCCCAGGAAAGAAGTAAACATTTCGCACACACGCACACCCAATTCTCCGATCTGGGCCCCAATGGAATTTTAGTGTTAATATTTATCATTTTACTTATTATAAGCTGCAGGCAAACTATTGGCTGGGGAAGGCTGCTCTACCCACTTACCTGGGAGTAAGTCACCCTAAACTCAGTGGAGCCTGTTTTCGGTTAGGTAGGCATAGGCTGCCGTTGCTACTCTTTGACAAAGGGCCAGGACAACTTAATCAAGCAAATATTTTGGGGTTGCCGGCCTGGCCCATAAGCGCTGCCTCTGCCAGGCACTCACAGCAAACGGTGGGGAAGGAAGCTTCAGGGTGCCCTTCGGTGCTTTTTCCCATCAGCAGGTTCGCCACACCATTCATGGCTATAAAGCCCTTCATGGCACTGGACCAGAATATCTCCGGGACCGCCTTCTACCGCACGAGTCCCAGCGACCAGTTAGGTCCCACAGAGTTGGCCTTCTCCGGGTCCCGTCAACTAAACAATGTCGGTTGGCGGGGCCTAGGGGAAGAGCCTTCTCTGTGGCGGCCCCGACCCTTTGGAACCAACTCCCCCCAGATATCAGAGTTGCCCCCACCCTCCTAGCCTTTCGTAAGCTCCTTAAAACCCACCTCTGTTGTCAGGCATGGGGGAATTGACATGTTCCTTCTCCCTAGGCTTATAAAATTTATGTATGGTACGCTAGTGTGTATGATTGGTTTTAACTTGTGGGGTTTTTAAAATTAATTTAAATATTGGATTTGTTGTACATTGTGTTGCTGTTGCTGTGAGCCGCCCCGAGTCTGTGGAGAGGGGCGGCATACAAATCTGATTAAACTTAAACTTAAACTACTGCGGCGCCCACCGAGAACAATAAAAACTCATGCAGCCAGCACGCCCCGCTTGGCCGCCTTCTCTTGTGGGCTCGGAGCAGCGTGCAACTGGGAAAACACTCCCCATCTGGGGGAATCAATTGAGAGGGACCACGGGGTCACACGTGCCCCCCCCAGCATCACTCTGTGCCAATTAAGGGCTACCAAAATTTTTACTACCATGCAAGCCGTAGCTTATGCAGGACGCCTTGCATTTTCTTTCAACATCTTTTCAGTGCAAATTGGGTGCTCTGGGTTGGAGCTGCATTTTTGCTACCCCACTGCGTTCCCCCCCCTCCTCGGCCAGACAATAGCCCACTTCTGCTCTGCCCCCCCCAGGGCACCCCCCACTATTTGAGAAGCAGTGCGTTAGGGTCAAAAATCGAGCTACTTTGATTTCCAGTTGCCTTTTTGATAGTGTAATCCTGCCCCCCAGTGGCCTGCCCACAAAATGCATGTGCTCTCATCATTCAGTGCTAAAGCAAGTACGTACTGTACAGACTTACAAGGCTTTCAACCTGATTGTGTAAAATAGTTAAAAGCTTAAGAAAGGGGCTGACGAAAGCTATCCAATGAGTGGCTTTGCTTATCTGAAAGGGGGGGTATGATCTCCTTCTAAAATGTTATTTTTCTGGTTAGATAACAGAACATTATATTAACATGTTCTTGGGACAGCTAAGTTTAAAATAACTATTTAATGATTTTTTTTAAAAAAATGTTCTTTTAACATTAGAATTTTTTAACCCACTAGGGCTGAATGCAAATATTTATTTATTTATTTATTGGATTAGTATGCCGCCACTCTCTGGAGACTCGGGGCGGCTAACAGCAATAATAAGACAGCATATAACAATAATCCAATACTAAAAACAATTTAAAAACCCATTATAATAAAAACCAAACATACATACAGACATACCATGCATAAAAATTGTAAAGGCCTAGGGGGAAAGGGTATCTCAGTTCCCCCATGCCTGACGACAGAGGTGGGTTTTAAGTAGCTTACGAAAGGCAAGGAGGGTGGGAGCAATTCTAATCTCTGGGGGGAGTTGGTTCCAGAGGACAGGGGCCGCCACAGAGAAGGCTCTTCCCCTGAGTCCCGCCAAGCGGCATTGTTTAGTTGGCGGGACCCGGAGGAGACCCACTCTGTGGGACCTAACTGGTCGCTGGGATTCGTGCAGCAGAAGGCGGTCCCTGAGATAATCTGGTCCGGTGCCATGAAGGGCTTTATAGGTGATAACCAACACTTTGAATAATTACCCTTTTATAATTATGCACCAAAGCCTTCTTGATGTGGTCACAATTGTCATCTTAATTTACTAGGCCTGGAAGAACAATTTCGTGAACGTCCCTTAAGTGCTGTTTAAAAATATGCCATTTTTGTTTCTTTTTTTTTTAATGCCTCCAGATGGTTGACCCAGAAGGGGACTCGTCAGAAGAAGATCAATGAATGGCTCGGTATCAAGAGTGAAACTGAGGAGTAAGTGGCTCCATTCTTATTTTGCTCCGAGATAGTTTACCATCTATGTCTACAGGAGATTGTTTTGTATTCAGAAGGTTTCAGATTGAAACTCTGGTGTGTTCAGTTAATACAGTGGTTCTCAACCTGTTCTGTCGGGCTCTCTGGTAGACTTCTCCCAACAATTCACAGGTACAAATTTCAGACACACACACGTTTGAAAATTCAAAACAATGTTCTTTATAATGAAAATTCACTTAATCTAAGCCCTCTTTTGGTATAGCAAAGAGCACTCGTCTCCAAACAAACTGGTAATTTCTACAAGTCCCTTATCAGTTCCGTGATACTTAGCTTGCAGCTGTGAGGCAATTCACAGTCCTTCTTCTTTCACAAAGTGAAACACACTTTGCCCTGGTTTAGTTTCAAAGCGGTGAAAAAGCAGCACACAAAAGGTCAAAGTCAGTAAAGCAGGCACGAAACACAAGGATCAGATAATCCTCCACAATGGCCAAACCCACAGGCTGCTATTTATAGCAGCCTCGCTAATTACCACAGCCCCACCCAACCACAGGTGGCCTCATTTTCTTTGATAATAATCTCTCAGTTGTTGCTGCCTATGCATCGCTCTCCACATGCGTGGCTGTATCATTAACTCTTGTTCTGAATCCAAGGAGGAGAGAGATAATTGATCTCCTTTTGAGCTGTCTGCCACACTCTCCTCCTCCCTGCCACTCATGTCTTCTTGGTCAGAGGAGCCTTCATCAGAAGATTCCACCGGGGGCAAAACAGGCCTGCAGCATGTGGATGTCTCCTCCACATCCACAGTCCTTGGGGCAGGAGCTGGGCCAGAGCTAATCACAACACAACCTTTGGGGGTCGAATGACCCTTTCACAGGGGTCTCCTAACCCCATGGGAAAAGACAAATTTCCCATAGGAATTAAAGCTTCAATTCTGGCGCTTTGGAACATATTTTTACAATCCAACCAATCAGGTGTTTACAGTGGGTGTGTCCCTTTGACCTTCCTGCCAGTCAGCTTAAAGCTTTGTTGAGAGAATTGGCGCTAGACTTATGGTTGGGGGTCACCACAAGATGATGAACTATATTAAGGGGGTTGCAGCATTAGAAAGGTGGAGAACCACTGAGTTAATAAATGGACAACTAGCAGGGGATTGGAAAGGCATCTTTGTGGCAGAGTCTTCAGTGAGCTTTCCAAGATTTTAAATAAGCTCACCATAAAATCAACAAAAGATCGACATATGATCTTGGACCGAATTCTGAGTTCTGGATCTTTTTGTTTTACATAGGCCTGGAATTCCATCATATCTATTGTCCTCTTAAGGAAGGAAATTGCTACTTCATAACAGGATAATAGCATTTATAGCATTTATTTGTATTTGTATTATTTGTATTTATTAGATTTGTATGCCGCTCCTCTTCGAAGACTCGGGGCGGCTAACAACAATAAAAAGACAATGTAAACAAATCTAATATTAAAAATAATCTAAAAACCCCCAATTTAAAGAACCACTCATACATACAAGCATACCATGTATAAATTCTATAAGCCTAGGGGGAAGGGAAAAGTCTCAATTCCCCCATGCCTGACGACAGAGGTGGGTTTCAAGGAGCTTGCGAAAGGCAAGGAGGGTGGGGGCAACTCTGATGTCTGGGGGGGAGCTGGTTCCAGAGGGTCGGGGCCGCCACAGAGAAGGCTCTTCTCCTGGGTCCCGCCAAACGACATTGTTTAGTCAACGGGACCCGGAGAAGGCCAACTCTGTGGGACCTAACCGGTCGCTGGGATTCGTGCGGCAGAAGCCGGTCCCAGAGATTTAGACTTATATACCACTTCACTGTGCTTTACAGCCCTCTCTAAGCAGTATACAGAGAGTAAGTATATTGCCCCCAACAATCTGGGTCCTCGTTTTACCGACCTTGGATGTTCTTTAATAATATCTCATCTCGAAAGTGGAGAAGAGAGAGTAGTCTTTGGTATTTTGGAGGCCATTGTCAGGGTTCCAAGTAACAGACCCACAGCTGGCCTGACTGAGGCCATTTTGAGACTTCACTGCCGACAGATGTAACCACAGCACTGTGACTTACATATCACTTCACTGGAGTTTTACAGTTCTCTCTAAGCAGTTTACAAATATCAGCAATTGGCCAAACAATTTTACATTTTATTGACTTCGGAAGGATAGAGGTCCGAGTTAACCTTGAGCTCCATCTGGATCAAACTCCAGGCTGTGGGCAAATTTGCCTGCAGTACTGCATTTTAACCACTGCGCCACCACGGCTCCCTATAGCAGTGTTTCCCAACCTTGGCTGCTTGACGATATTTGGACTTCAACTCCCAGAATTCCCCAGCCAGCATTTGCTGGCTGGGGAATTCTGGGAATTGAAGTCCAGATATCTTCAAGCGGCCAAGGTTGGGAAACACTGCCCCATAGCAATGATGGCGCCTGCCCACACCCATCCCCTCCCCCCTTGCATCCGCATCCCCGTGCAGCCCCTGCGCATGTACACAATTCCGCCCTCACCCCATCCCCACACATGCGATGGGTCTCACTGAAGCCTGGGACAGTGAAAAAAATGGGGAAACGGGAAGTTTGGCAGAGGCTTCAGAAAGCTTCCCTGAAGGCTCCTGAGTGTGAAAAACAGCACAACAGGCAAACCGGAAGTCCCTTTTTCCCGAACTTCCAGTTTGCCCATTGGGAAGGGTTTTTTTCACTCTGGGACTTCACAGAAGCTTCCCTGAAGCCTCTGGAAGGAAAAACGGCCTTCCCCAAGACCAAAATTCAGCTGGCTAGTGTGTGCATATGCGTTGGAGTTGACATAGGGCATGTGCCATAGTTTCGCCATCACGGCTCTATAGGAAGTACAGTGGTACCTCTGCGTATGAACTTAATTCGTTCCGTGACCAGGTTCTTAAGTAGAAAAGTTTGTACGAAGAAGCAATTTTTCCCATAGGAATCAATGTAAAAGCAAATAATGTGTGCAATTGGGGAAACCACAGGGAGGGTGGAGGCCCTGTTTCCTCCCAGGAGATTCCTAGAGAGGTCCCACAGAGGCTCCTCCCTGCCTCTTCCGGCCCTGTTTCCTACCAGGAGATTCCTAGAGAGGTCCCACGGAGGCTCCTCCCTGCCTCTTCCGGCCCTGTTTCCTCCCAGGAGATTCCTAGAGAGGTCCCACGGAGGCTCCTCCCTGCCTCTTCCGGCCCTGTTTCCTCCCAGGAGATTCCTAGAGAGGTCCCACGGAGGCTCCTCCCTGCCTCTTCCGGCCCTGTTTCCTCCCAGGAGATTCCTAGAGAGGTCCCACGGAGGCTTCTCCCTGCCTCTTCCGGCCCTGTTTCCTCCCAGGAGATTCCTAGAGAGGTCCCACGGAGGCTTCTCCCTGCCTCTTCCGGCCCTGTTTCCTCCCAGGAGATTCCTAGAGAGGTCCCACGGAGGCTTCTCCCTGCCTCTTCCGGCCCTGTTTCCTCCCAGGAGATTCCTAGAGAGGTCCCACGGAGGCTTCTCCCTGCCTCTTCCGGCCCTGTTTCCTCCCAGGAGATTCCTAGAGAGGTCCCACGGAGGCTTCCCCCTGCCTCTTCCGGCCCTGTTTCCTCCCAGGAGATTCCTAGAGAGGTCCCACGGAGGCTTCCCCCTGCCTCCTCCGGCCCTGTTTCCTCCCAGGAGATTCCTAGACAGGCCCCACGGAGGCTTCCCCCTGCCTTCTCCGGCCCTGTTTCCTCCCAGGAGATTCCTAGACAGGCCCCACGGAGGCTTCCCCCTGCCTTCTCCGGCCCTGTTTCCTCCCAGGAGATTCCTAGAGAGGCCCCACGGAGGCTTCCCCCTGCCTTCTCCGGCCCTGTTTCCTCCCAGGAGATTCCTAGAGAGGTCCCACGGAGGCTTCTCCCTGCCTCTTCCGGCCCTGTTTCCTCCCAGGAGATTCCTAGAGAGGTCCCACGGAGGCTTCTCCCTGCCTCTTCCGGCCCTGTTTCCTCCCAGGAGATTCCTAGAGAGGTCCCACGGAGGCTTCTCCCTGCCTCTTCCGGCCCTGTTTCCTCCCAGGAGATTCCTAGAGAGGTCCCACGGAGGCTTCTCCCTGCCTCTTCCGGCCCTGTTTCCTCCCAGGAGATTCCTAGAGAGGTCCCACGGAGGCTTCTCCCTGCCTCTTCCGGCCCTGTTTCCTCCCAGGAGATTCCTAGAGAGGTCCCACGGAGGCTTCTCCCTGCCTCTTCCGGCCCTGTTTCCTCCCAGGAGATTCCTAGAGAGGTCCCACGGAGGCTTCTCCCTGCCTCTTCCGGCCCTGTTTCCTCCCAGGAGATTCCTAGAGAGGTCCCACGGAGGCTTCTCCCTGCCTCTTCCGGCCCTGTTTCCTCCCAGGAGATTCCTAGAGAGGTCCCACGGAGGCTTCTCCCTGCCTCTTCCGGCCCTGTTTCCTCCCAGGAGATTCCTAGAGAGGTCCCACGGAGGCTTCCCCCTGCCTCTTCCGGCCCTGTTTCCTCCCAGGAGATTCCTAGAGAGGTCCCACGGAGGCTTCCCCCTGCCTCCTCCGGCCCTGTTTCCTCCCAGGAGATTCCTAGACAGGCCCCACGGAGGCTTCCCCCTGCCTCCTCCGGCCCTGTTTCCTCCCAGGAGATTCCTAGACAGGCCCCACGGAGGCTTCCCCCTGCCTTCTCCGGCCCTGTTTCCTCCCAGGAGATTCCTAGAGAGGCCCCACGGAGGCTTCCCCCTGCCTTCTCCGGCCCTGTTTCCTCCCAGGAGATTCCTAGAGAGGTCCCACGGAGGCTTCTCCCTGCCTCTTCCGGCCCTGTTTCCTCCCAGGAGATTCCTAGAGAGGTCCCACGGAGGCTTCTCCCTGCCTCTTCCGGCCCTGTTTCCTCCCAGGAGATTCCTAGAGAGGTCCCA
Organism: Erythrolamprus reginae; assembly: GCF_031021105.1. Classification (NCBI taxonomy): domain Eukaryota; kingdom Metazoa; phylum Chordata; class Lepidosauria; order Squamata; family Dipsadidae; genus Erythrolamprus; species Erythrolamprus reginae. The sequence continues at coordinate 27,964,165 of NC_091950.1, forward strand.
CGGAGGCTTCTCCCTGCCTCTTCCGGCCCTGTTTCCTCCCAGGAGATTCCTAGAGAGGTCCCACGGAGGCTTCTCCCTGCCTCTTCCGGCCCTGTTTCCTCCCAGGAGATTCCTAGAGAGGTCCCACGGAGGCTTCTCCCTGCCTCTTCCGGCCCTGTTTCCTCCCAGGAGATTCCTAGAGAGGTCCCACGGAGGCTTCTCCCTGCCTCTTCCGGCCCTGTTTCCTCCCAGGAGATTCCTAGAGAGGTCCCACGGAGGCTTCTCCCTGCCTCTTCCGGCCCTGTTTCCTCCCAGGAGATTCCTAGAGAGGTCCCACGGAGGCTTCTCCCTGCCTCTTCCGGCCCTGTTTCCTCCCAGGAGATTCCTAGAGAGGTCCCACGGAGGCTTCCCCCTGCCTCTTCCGGCCCTGTTTCCTCCCAGGAGATTCCTAGAGAGGTCCCACGGAGGCTTCCCCCTGCCTCCTCCGGCCCTGTTTCCTCCCAGGAGATTCCTAGACAGGCCCCACGGAGGCTTCCCCCTGCCTTCTCCGGCCCTGTTTCCTCCCAGGAGATTCCTAGACAGGCCCCACGGAGGCTTCCCCCTGCCTTCTCCGGCCCTGTTTCCTCCCAGGAGATTCCTAGAGAGGCCCCACGGAGGCTTCCCCCTGCCTTCTCCAGCCCTGTTTCCTCCCAGGAGATTCCTAGAGAGGCCCCACGGAGGCTTCTCCCTGCCTTTTCCGGTAACAGTTTCAGAGGCTCAGGTTTGTAAGTGGAAAATGGTTCTTGAGAAGAGGCAAAAAAATCTTGAACACCCGGTTCTTATCTAGAAAAGTTCATAAATAGAGGCGTTCTTAGGTAGAGGTACCACTGTCTCAGATACTTAAGATACTTAGGATTCACAGTAGGAAATACAGAGTGTCCAGCAAACCTGGAAAACAGAGAAATCAGGGAATTATCAGGGAAATCGGCGGTTTGGAATCGGAAATATCAGGGAATTCGTAAAAAAATGGAATAAATCAGGAAAAAGCCCAAACTGTATTAAAATGTTTCAAAGTCAGGGGAAAATCATGTAAAAAAAACCCCCGAATCGCACTGCCTAGCAGAGTCAAGCAAAAATGAGCATAACTGTGGCAACAACTTGCTTCCTCAGCTACCGATATTTCTCCACGGCTTAGCCATTTGGTATGACGTCATCTACGACCGCGCTTTAACTAAATCGCATGTTACAAGGAAATGCCAGGGAATTTTCAAAATGCTTTCCCCTTGGACACCCTGGAAATACCTTAAGACAAATCAAGATGTAGGATTATGCCAATGGTTCAGGGCTCTGGCAAGAAGGCGGTGGGACTCTGTGTTGGTAGTGGCAGTGTCGTTGGAGGGCAGTCTTCTACAGAGCTCCTTTTCAGGGAACTGGACAGCTTCCCCTTTGTATTCTCACCATGATTGCGAGAGCAATCATGGGCTTTCCCAAAAATGCCCATGTAACACCAACACTCCGCAGTCTGCATTGGTTGCCGATCAGTTTCCGGTCACAATTCAAAGTGTTGGTCATCACCTATAAAGCATTTCATGGCACCGGACCAGATTATGTCAGGGACCGCCTTCTGCTGCATGAATCCCAGCGACCAGTTAGGTCTCACAGAGTGGGCCTCCTCCGGGTCCCGTCAACAAAACAATGTCGTTTGGCGGGACCAGGGTATCTACGAGACCACCTTCTGCCGCACGAATCCCAGCGACCAGTTAGGACCCACAGAGTGGGCCTCCTCCGGGTCCCGTCAACAAAACAATGTCGTTTGGCGGGGCCCAGGGGAAAAGCCTTCTCTGTGGCGGCCCCGGCCCTCTGGAACCAACTCCCCCTGGAGATTAGAATTGCCCCCACCCTCCTTGCCTTTCGTAAGCTCCTTAAAACCCACCTCTGCCGTCAGGCATGGGGGAACTGAGATATTCTTTCCCCCTAGGCCTTTACAATTCATGTATGATATGTTTGTTTGTAGGGATGTTTAGTTTTATAATAAGGGTTTTTTAGTTGTTTTAGTATTGGATTTACCTGCTGTTTTTTTTGTTACTGTTGTTAGCCGCCCCGAGTCTACGGAGAGGGGCAGCATACAAATCCAATAAATAAAATAAAATAAAAATAAATAAATTCGTTCTTCCCTGCAGCCAATACTCCATGATGGAGGATGAGGAAGAGCTGCCCCATCACGATGACCGGACATGGTATGTAGGCAAGATCAACCGCAACCAGGCAGAGGAAATGCTGGTGGGCAAGCGCGATGGAACCTTTCTTATTCGGGAGAGCAGCCAGCGAGGGTGCTACGCCTGCTCGGTGGTGTGAGTCGTCTTATTAAAGTTTTTTGTTTCCTGTTCATTTAAAAAAAAACAATCAAGCTTAGTTAAATTTAGTTGACTTGCTTGATCAGCTGACCTGAATCGGTTGCTGCCTGTGTTATGGTGAAACCTGGCATGACGTGCTGTATTTTTCACTCCATAATAAATGCAGGTGGTCCTTCCTTAGCGAACGCTTCATCAGCGACCATTTGAAGTTATGATAGAAACATAGAAACATAGAAGACTGACGGCAGAAAAAGACCTCATGGTCCATCTAGTCTGCCCTTATACTATTTCCTGTATTTTATCTTACAATGGATATACAGTGATCCCCCGGTTATTGCGTTCCCGACCATTGCGAACAGGCTAATTTGCGATTTTTGAACCCGGAAGTCAAAACACCATCTGCGCATGCGTGCCCTTTTTTTCTATGGGCACGCATGCGTAGATGGCGCCAGGCAGATCAGCTGCTGGGCGGCTTCCCTAGGTCTTCCCCCACTTGGCGGGCATCAGCGAGGAGTTTCCCCACCGCCCACGCAAACTCCTCGCTGCTGCTGTTCGCTCGGGCCGCTTCCCACGCCATTCGCTCCCCCTCTTGCTGGCGGGAGGGCGAGAAGCCCTCCCCAGCACCCGCTCGCCCGCCCTTCGCCGCTCGCCCGCCCTTCGCCCGGCCACCCGCCGTTCGCTCGCTGCTCACCCGGGTTCGGGGGGGGGGTGCTGGCAAGCCGCCCACGCCGGCGGCGACGTTTTAAAACAGCCGCGCGGCTTTCCAATGAGTCCCGAAGACAAACGCGGAAGTTTGACGTTTGTCTTCGGGACTCATTGGAAAGCCGCGCGGCTATTTTAAAACGTCGCCGCTGGCATGGGCAGCTTCCTAGCAGCCCCCCAAACCCGGGTTGGGGGTCCGGGGGGGTGCTGGCAAGCCGCCCATGCCGGCGGCGACGTTTTAAAACAGGAACCCCAATCTTCGGCTCCTCGCTAGCGCTGCGGGAGTAAAAACACCATCTGCGCATGCGCAGATGGTGTTTTTACTTCCGCAGCGCTACTTCGCGAAAACCCGATCATTGCTTGGGGTCCTGGAACGGAACCCTCGCAATGATCGGGGGATCACTGTATGTTTATCCCAGGCATGTTTAAATTCAGTGCTGAATGGGGGAGGCTTAGAGTTCTGAGTTCTGGAGACCTCACCCACAAAAAGACTGTTGCAGTTGGGAAAGCAAGTAGGATGCTTGGCTGCATAGCTAGAGGTATAACAAGCAGGAAGAGGGAGATTGTGATCCCGCTGTATAGAGCGCTGGTGAGACCACATTTGGAATACTGTGTTCAGTTCTCGAGACCTCACCTACAAAAAGATATTGACAAAATTGAACGGGTCCAAAGACGGGCTACAAAAATGGTGGAAGGTCGTAAGCATAAAACGTATCAGGAAAGACTTAATGAACTCAATCTGTATAGTCTGGAGGACAGAAGGAAAAGCGGGGACATGATTGAAACATTTAAATATGTCAAAGGGTTAAATAAGGTTCAGGAGGGAAGTGTTTTTAATAGGAAACTGAACACAAGAACAAGGGGGCACAATCTGAGATTAGTTGGGGCAAATATCAGAAGCAACGTGAGAAAATATTATTTTACTGAAAGAGTAAGTAGATGCTTGGAACAAACTTCCAGCAGACGTGGTTGGTAAATCCACAGTAACTGAATTAAAACATGCCTGGGATAAACATATATCCATAGAAACATAGAAACATAGAAGACTTATGCACGCCCCTTGCTGACCTCTAAGGAACCTGGAGAGGTCAATCGTGGATAGTCTAAGGGAAAAATTGTTGGGGGTTAGGGGTTGACACTACTGAGTCAGGTAATGAGTTCCACGCTTCGACAACTCGGTTGCTGAAGTCATATTTTTTACAGTCAAGTTTGGAGCGGTTAATATTAAGTTTGAATCTGTCGCATGCTCTTGTGTTGTTTCACGAAGCGTTCACTGTTAGAAACAGAAGACTGACGGCAGAAAAAGACCTCATGGTCCATCTAGTCTGCCCTTATACTATTTCCTGTATTTTATCTTACAATGGCTATATGTTTATCCCAGGCATGTTTAAATTCAGTTACTGTGGATTTACCAACCACGTCTTCTGGAAGTTTGTTCCAAGGATCTACTACTCTTTCAGTAAAATAATATTTTCTCACGTTGCTTTTGATCTTTTCCCCCAACTAACTTCAGATTGTGTCCCCTTGTTCTTGTGTTCACTTTCCTATTAAAAACACTTCCCTCCTGGAGCTTATTTAACCGTTTGACATATTTAAATGTTTCGATCATGTCCCCCCTTTCCCTTCTGTCCTCCAGACTATACAGATTGAGTTCATGAAGTCTTTCCTGATACGTTTTATGCTTAAGACCTTCCTGTTGATTCAGTTCTTCATTTACTTGTCCTTGCAGGGTGGACGGAGACACGAAACACTGCGTGATCTACAAGACGGCGACAGGCTACGGCTTTGCAGAACCTTACAACCTCTACGCCTCGCTGAAGGAGTTGGTTTTGCACTACAAGCACACCTCCCTGGTGCAGCACAATGACTCGCTCAACGTCACGCTGGCACACCCCATCCTTTCCCAACCTCCCCCAAGATGAACGCTCCCCTGCCAACTTCCCACTCCCTACCCTTCCAGAACCTCCGGTGAATGGCCTGCATTTCCTTTGGCGGCCCCAGGGGATCAAAAGCGCTGCAGAGATTTCCTGCTCGCGTTCACCGTTAATTCTGCCTATTGTTGCTCCTGCACTCCTCTTCTTTTTCCCTTTTCCTGCCTACCTTCCTTTCTCTCAGCTGGAATTTCTTTTTTTCAACCTTGCTGACAATGTTAAGATACTTGGGACTTCGGCTCTGCACGCTGGCTGGAGAATTCTGGGAACCAAAGTCCATGGATCTTAAAAGTGGTCAAGGTTGAAAAATCACTAATCTAGGCCGGTGATGGCGAACCTTTTTTTCCTCGGGTGCCGAAAGTGTGCGAGCGGTTTCACACGTGCACGAGTGAACGCACCCATATTTCAATGCCTGGGGAGGGTGAAAACGGCCTCTCCTGCCCCCCTGAAGGCTGGAAACGGCCTGTTTCCCAACTTCTGGTGGGCCCAGTAAGCCTGTTTTTCGCCCTCCCCAGGCTCCTGAGCCTTTGTGTGAGCTGAAAATCAGCTGGCCGGCATGCACGTGCGTGTTGGAGCTGAGCTAGGGCAACGGCTCGCATGCCGGCAGATATGACTCCGCGTACCACGCGTGCCATAAGTTCGTCATCACTGTTCTAGGCTCACTTCTTTTTACATCCGCTGATGCATTTTGAATCCCTTCTTCATTTTCTCCTAGCGGCTTTTATTTTTATTTTTTATTTTGGTGCTAGGGATCCTTCCTTATACCGCTGTGCACAATCTCAGCAGAAAAGCTATTCTTGGGGAGGGAGGGAGGGGAGGGTGGGTGGTATGGCGCTTCTGCAGGCTGGCAATTCCTCAGAACTTGGGAAGAAACCATTACAGTGATACCTTGTCTTACAAACTTAATTGGTTCCCGGACGAGGTTCTTAAGGTGAAAAGTTTACAAGATGAAACAATGTTTCCCATAGGAATCAATGGAAAAGCGATTAATGCGTGCAAGCCCAAAATTCACCTTTTTTGCCAGCCGAAGCACCCGTTTTTGCGCTGCTGGGATTCCCCCGAGGCTCCCCTCCATAGGAAACCCCATCTCCGGACTTCCGTGTTTTTGCGATGCTGCAGGGGAATCCCAGCATCGCAAAAACGAGTGTTTCGCTGGCAACGGAAATCCGGAGGTGGGGTTTCCCAGCGAAGGGAGCATCACTGAAATCGCAGCATCGCAAAAACACCGAAGTCCTCGAAACTCCACCTCCAGACCTCTGTGTTTTTGCGATGCTGCGATTTCACTGAGGTTCCCCTCGCATCACAAAAACACGGAAGTCCGGAGGTGGGGTTTCCCACGGAGGGGAGCCTCAGGGGAATCCCAGCAGCGTAAAAACAGGTGCTTCGCTGGCAACGGACGTCCGGAGGCGGGGCATCCCAGCCGCGGCGGTGGGTTTGTAAGGTGAAAATAGTTTTGTAAGAAGAGGCAAAAAATCTTAAACCCCGGGTTTGTATCTCGAAAAGTTTGTATGACGAGGTATCACTGTATTTCCTTTCCTTGTTTTCTGCCTCCCGGTTTTGCCTGGGAAAAGGGCCGGATGAGATGATTTAATAAACTCTTCAGCCCTTGCAATCCATCTGTGTTCGCATTCACCTGGCAAAACTTTAGCCTGCTTTGCGGTAACTCCACACCCACCTCCTTTCCCTGTGCCAGCTTTCTTTTTCCTTCCCTGGTGTAGAATGATATGACAAGTACTTCGTTTTTAGCTTTCCTATGCAGCTGCTTCTGTTCTTAAAATATGCAAAAACGGAGAGCGGAGAAGAAAACTCCATGATCCGTGGTCTTTGGAAGCTTCTCCCCCTCCTCTCACACACCCACTCCTTTCAATCTGCCTTGCTTTCCAAGCACTTTACCTGCTGCTGAATGAGTGGGGAGGGAGGGGGGGGGGGATGACGCCAGTTCAATTGCCCACCCACTTCTGCCTTCTTCCCCCACGGCTCCATTTAACCAGGATGGAAAGCCTGCCTCTTCTTTGAACCCTGAGGCTGAGGCTGGTAAGCCATTGCTGGAGATCCTAGGCCTTCCCGTTGGACCGGGTACATCCCTTCTGATAGGGCTCCGTTTCACCACCCTTCCGCTCCCCCCCCCCCCCCTAGTCAGTCCTGCTTCTCAGGGCTGTGCCTGTCCATATATCCAGATAAAACCTGGAGATTTGGTGGCAGCTTGCATGCTCTTTGGCATAAAGCCATAAACTCATTTCCCAACTTATGCCAGAGAAGGACGGGGATGGAGGAAGTTCTTGGTAATTCTCACTCAAAGACGGGGGTGTTGGCTGCTATGGGTTTTCCCGGGGTTCGGGAGAACCCACAGCTAACATGGCTGGTTCCGAGAACCGCCAAATCCCACCCCTGTCTGGCTCACCCCACCCCTCCCAGGAGTCTCCACGCGGCCCATTTTGAATAAGAGGTAAATGCAAGGGGGTAAACGGGTATCTTGGGATATCCAGAGGGCCTCCACAGCCTGGAGGAAGGAGTTTTTGCCCTCCAGAGGCTCAAGAAAAGCGTCCAGAGCCTGGGGAAGGCGAAAATGCCCCGCTATTGTGCAGAAAACCAACTAGGCCATGGCCACGCGCCTCCAGCAACCGAGCCGAGAACCTGTTGCTGAAGTTTTTGAAGCCCACCCCTGCCCCTAAGCTACCTGTATTACCTGGCCTGCTTTAATGTAGTGCTGGCTTCCATTTCCAAAGAAAGGGCTGGTCTAAAGCCATTTGATCCATGCAACCCATATCGCACACAAAACCTTGTGATTTTATTTTTGTTTTGTTTTTTCCTTTTGTCTTCCTATCACAGCCCCCATTTGATGCCATTGCTGACCTCCATTAAAGAATGGAATTGTTATTATTTTCATTTTCATCGTTCTTTTCCAGTGAGTAAGGAGGAGGGCTCTTTCTTGGTCCATGTGCCCCTCTGGATCTGTGCAGAATAGAGCAAGCTGGAATGAGTGGATTCCAGAAGCAAAAGTTGTGTGTGTGTGTGATTGTGTGTGTGTGTGTGTGTGTTCTCATCCTAGTTATATGCAATAATACCAACCACCTTCTCTTTATTTCCCTTCCTCACATCATTCCAGCCATACTTTCCAGGCTCCTTCACTTTAAAAAAATTAAAAAAAAGGAAAGAAATGTTTATTACATCATTGTAAGCTCCAGTATTTGCGTCAGAATTTGTTACTGTAAGATAAAAAGAAAATGAAAAGTTTTGTACGGTACTTCGAACATTAAAAAAAATAATAAAATGAAATGTGTTAATGCAATGGTGCACATACTTTTGTTTCTCTCTTTGCTCATCAAATGTTTGATTCTTAAAATGGAAAAAAAAATAATTCAAGGGGTATTTTTTTTAAAAAAACAAACCCTGCAGGGTTGGAGGGTTGAAGGCCTGTCAAGCAAGACCGAGACAGAGCAGTAATAACCTTTAAAGAACATTCTTTCTTTTTTTCCTGAGAAGGAAGTGGGTAGCCTGATGCTTTTTGTAGAAAGAAGAAGTGAAAAACGATTGCACATAAATCAGGCTTTTCAAACCACGAGAGTAACAACCCCTGAAAACTGCAACCCTAGCGTCTTTTAATAACTTGATACACAAGTTAAATAGAATAGAATAGAATTTTATTGGCCAAGTTTATTGGCCCCGAATCTTCGGAGAGGGGCGGCATACAAATCTAATAAATAATAATAATAATAATAATTATTATTATTATTATTATTATTATTATTATTATTGGACACACAAGGAACTTGTCTTTGGTGCAGATGCTCTCAGCGTACATCAAAGAAAAAGATACATTTGTCAAGAATCATGTGGTGCAACACTTGATTGTCATAGGGGTCAAATAAGCAATGAAGAAATAATATTAATAAAAATCTTAGGACACAAGCAACAAGTTACAGTCCTACGTGGGAGGAAAAGGATGATATGAATGACGAGAAGAACTAGTAGATTAGAAGTGCAGATTTAGTAAAAAGTCTGACAGTGTTGAGGGAATTATTTGTTTAGGAGAGTGATGGAGTTCGGGGAAAAACTGTTCTTGTGTCTAGTTGTCTTGGCGTGCAGTGCTCTATAGCGACGTTTTGAGGGTAGGAGTTGAAACAGTTTGGCTCGTGCAGTATACAGGTCCTCAATGGAAGGCAGGTTGGCAGCCATTGTTTTTTCTGCAGTTCTGATTGTCCCCTGAAGTCTGTGTGGGTCTTGTTGGGTTGCAGCACCAAACCAGACAGTTATAGAGGTGCAGATGACAAACTCAATGATTCCTCTGTAGAACTGTAGAACAAAACAAAATTAATCAAGGCCTAGCATGGACTTTGACTCTTGGAAATCCCCCAGGCAGTACACCTTAAAGTTGCCATGCTCCTCAAGTTGGTAGCAACAACATTGATTTGTGGTGGCACAATATTCATTGCTTCCTTTCTTCTAAACTACCAACTCTTCTCCCCCCCCCCCTCCAGCTACAAAAAAACAGGCCACCTCTTCACAAAACAAATAGGCGACGTGACTCCTGTGACATACAAAATCAGAATATTTTTTAAAATGAACTTGGTCCTATTCACAAAAAATGCTTACCTACACTGTAAACAAAATATACTGCTCAAAAAAAAACAAAGGGAACACTCCAAGAACACATCCTAGATCTGAATGAATGAAATATTCTCATGGAATACTTTGTTCTGTACAAAGTTGAATGTACACAACAGCATGTGAAATGGATTGTCGATCAGTGTTGCTTCCTAAGTGGACAGTTTGATTTCACAGAAGTTTGATTTACTTAGAGTTATATTGTGTTGTTTAAGTGTTCTTTTTATTTTTTTTTGAGCAGTGTATATCACCTGTGGAAAGCGAGATTCACTTAACGGTGCTACTAGCTTAACAACTGCAGGGATTCACTTAACATCTGGGGCAAGAAAGGTACAAATGGAGCAAAGCTCATAACAAATTCGCCCACGTATCTACAACACTCTGTGGCCCTGCGTTGGCTGCCGGTCAGTTTCCGGTCACAATTCAAAGTGGTTGGTCATGACCTTTAAAGCCCTACATGGCATTGGACCAGAGTACCTTCAGAACCGCCTGCTACCGCACGAATCCCAGCGGCCGCTAAAGTCCCACAGAGGTTGGCCTTCTCTGGGTCCCGTCGACTAAACAATGTCATCTGGCGGGCCCCAGGGGAAGAGCCTTCTCTGTGGCGGCCCCGGCCCCTCTGGAATCGAATCCCCCCGGAGATTAGAACTGCTCCCACCCTCCTTGTCTTCCGAAAACTACTTAAGACCCACCTATACCGCCAGGCATGGGGATTTTGAGACATCTTTCCCCCCAGGCTTATTATAATTTATGTTTGGTATGTATGTGCTGTTTGGTTTTTTAATTATGATAGGGTTTCTATTTTTCTTAATATTAGATTTGTGCCATTATAATATTGTTTTTATCGTTGTTGTGAGCCGCCCCGAGTCTTCGGAGAGGGGTGGCATACAAATCTAATAAATAATAATAATTATTATTATTATTATTATTGTTATTATTATTATTTATAGCGACATAATTTATTGGCTCAATTGGGGTCATACCTCAATTATTACCTATATTGACTTTGCTTGTTGGAAACCGTCTGGAAAGGTTACAAGTGACAATCACATGACCCTGGAATAGTGCAATTGTTATAAATATATGTCAGTATGCCAAGCACCCATATTTTATCATGTAACCCTGGGGATGCTTCTACAGTTGTATGAAAACCAGTCGCACAAGTCCCTTTTTTTGGGCTGTTGTAACGTCAAATGGCGACTGAATAAATGGATGTAAGTCAAGAACTACTTGTACTGTCCTGGAGGACAGAAGGGAAAGACGGGGACATGATTGAAACATTTAAATATGTTAAAGGGCTAAATAAGGTTCAGGAAGGAAGTGTTTTTAATAATTACTTTTTTTAATAGGAAAGTGAACACAAGAACAAGGGGGCACCATCTGAGGTTAGTTGCGGGAAAGATCAGAAGCAACATGAGAAAATATTGTTTGACTGATAGAGTAGTAGATCCTTGGAACAAACTTCCAGCAGACGTGGCTGGTAAATCCACAGTAACTGAATTTAAACATGCCTGGGATAAACATATATCTATCCTAAGATAAAATACAGGAAATAGTATAAGGGCAGATTAGATGGACCATGAGGTCTTTTTCTGCCGTCAATCTTCTATGTTTCTATGTTACTTATGTGCCAAAGCCAAAATGTTGGATGTGACCATGTGAACAAAGCCCCATCATTATTTATATCAAGAATAGAATTAGAATTAATAGAATAGAATAGAATGGAGTGGAGTGGAGTGGAATGGAATGGAATGGAATGGAATAGAATACAGAGTTGGAAGGGACCTTGGAGGTCTTCTAGTCCCTGTATGGCAGGAAACCCTACACCAGTGTTTCCCAACCTTGGTAACTTGAAGAAATTTGGACTTCAACTCCCAGAATTCCCCAGCCAGCATTCGCTGGCTGGGGAATTCTGGGAGTTGAAATCCAAATATCTTCAAGATGCCAAGGTTGGGAAACACTGCCCTACACTGCATATTTCTCCTTAGTTCTAGGTTGTTTCTCTCCTTGATTGGTTTCCACCAGTGGTGGGTTGTAAATAATTTTGCCACCGGTTCATGCACACGCACGCACATGAGACTTCTGTGCATGTGAAGAAGCATTCCGGGGGTAGGTGGAGCCTCCCACCACCGGCACCCATTCTACCCATTTTAAGAACTGGTCCAAACTGGGGAGCAATCCATGGTTTCCACCCATTGCTTATTGTTCTATCTTCAGGTGCTTGGAGAATAGTTTGACTCCCTCTTCTTGGTGGCAACCCCTGAAATATTGCTGTCATGTCTCCCCTAGATCTTCTTTTCATTAAACCAGACATACCCAATTCCTGCAACTGTCCTTCATATGTTTTATCCTCCAGTCCCCTAATCATCCTTGTTGCCCTTCTCTGCACTCTTTCTAGAGTCTCAACATCTTTTTTTACATCACGGCGACCAAAATTGGATGCAATATTCCAAGTGTGGTCTTACCAAGGCATTATAAAGTGGAATTAATACTTCACATGATCTTGATTCTAACCCTCTGTACAGGGGTGGGTTCTAACTTACCTCGCTGTCAGTTCACTTCCTCCTCCTGTGCCGTATGTATGTGTGTATGTATGTATGTATGTAACATATTTTTGCTGATAATGAAAAGGAAGAGAGAGTACTGTACTGTAGATCTATTTTGAGCTTATTTGCTTTGCTCAGGTAGCCATATGCTTGCTGGGATTTGAACCTGGGCCTCTGCCTTGTAAGGCAGTGGCCTTAGCCTCTAAATATGTATACAGTATATTTAAAAAGCTGAAAATAAGATGGCCAGCGTATGCACAGTTTAATGTTTCCAAATGTAAAATAATGCACTTGGGCAAAAGTAATCCTCAATCTGAGGATTGACAGTTCTGTGCTAGCAAAAACCTCAAAAGAGAAGGAGTTAGGGGTAGTGATTTCTGACTTCATACTTATGAGTCTACGGAGAGGGACGGCATACAAATCTAATAAATTATTATTATTATTATTATTATTATTATTATTATTATTATTATAAGACATAAAATAGTCACAATTTAAAAATAATATAAACAAGTCACACAAAGGATGATATTAACCGCACTAACATAACCGTTGCAAGCATCACATGCAACATACATTTAAAAAAAATAATAGTTTCAATTCTGCAGTTTCCATCTTGACTTTTTTGGGGGTTGGATTTATTGAATTATATTTAAAAAGGGGGAAGTCATATGGATAACTTCCCCCTTTTAAAAAAAAGTGTTAGAATTTTTCAGTTCAATAAAGCTAGAAACAGTTAAAGGAAAAAAAGGAAATAAGAAAAAAGATGCAGAGAGAAAGAAAAATAGAATTATAATTTTTTACCCTTCTATTCATCTGGTAACTGCCATCTTATTCTTTCTTTTTCCTCTTTAAACCTCTTTAATCCCCAAATCTATAAGTATGAATTCAAACCTTTCTCCTGTCCACAAAAAGTCCAGATAAATCTTTTATTAGCTTTGCCATTTCTGCAAGCTCTGTTAATTTTATAATCCAATCCTCTCCTCTGGCTACTCCATTTTTCTTCCATCACCATCTTCATTTTTAAAAATATTTTTAGTTGTTCTTTTATCTTTAAACATCATATCATTTTTACACTGATCTACACCCGAATCTTATACATTGTTCGACTACTGCAACGCTCTCTACATGGGGCTACCTTTGAAAAGTGTTTGGAAACTTCAGATCGTGCAGAATGCGAGAGCTATTGTGGGGTTACCTAGGTTTCCCCACATCTCTCCAACACTCCGTGGCTTGCATTGGCTGCCGATCAGTTTCCGGTCACAATTCAAAGTGTTGGTAATGACCAATAAAGCCCTACATGGCATCGGACCAGAATACCTCTGGGACCGTCTACTGCCACACGAATCCCAGCGGCCAATAAGGTCCCACAGAGTTGGCCTTCTCCGGGTCCCGTAGACCAGAGGTCCCCAACCGCCGGTCCGCGGACCGGGACCGGGCCGTTGGAGCTTTTCAGCCGGTCCGCGGCGCCAGGGCCCCCTCGGCCTTTCCGCATCACCAGCGGCGCTCCCCCCGCCAGCCAGCCAAGCCCCGCGCCCGCCGGAACCGGCTCCTCGCTCTCCCCCCCGCCGCCCGCCGCGTTTGCAGGAGGTGGGGAGGGTTGGGCGGCCCGCCAAGGCCAGGAGGGACGCCGCTGCCCCCCCCTCCTTCCCTCTCTCCGCCCGCCGCTGCGCCTCCTTGACAACGAGAGGAAATGCCGGCAAAGGCTTTCCTCAGCGGAGGCCGGCGAAGGTGATATTGAATGTCGGGGGAGAACGGGTATTTGCACGCGCTCCCTATCTCCCTGCTAGCCCACTCGGAATATTCAAAATAAGAAAAACCTTTGCCGGCGAAGGCTTTTCTTATTTTGAATATTCCGAGTGGGCTAGCAGGGGGATAGGGAGCGCTTGCAGCCGCCCGTTCTCCCCCGACATTCAATATCACCTTCGCCGGCCCCGCCTCTCCTCCAAACCCCCTTGCTGAGAGCCCGGGGCGAAAGTGCTCTCGCAAAGGTGAGGCGGGCAGGGCGTGCGCGCGTCATCGCTGAGAAGAATGGAGAGAGAACGAGAGTGAGTGAGAGCAACAGACAGCAAGATAGAGAGAAAGTGAGAAAGAGAGAGTGAGAAAGGGGGGGGAGAGAAAGAGATAGCAAGAGAGAGAACAAGAGAGAGAAAGAGCGTGAGAAAGAAAACAAGAAAGAGTGAGAGAGAGAGAAAGCAAAAGAGACAGAAAGAAAACAAGAGAGAGAAAGTGAGAAGAAGAGAGAGAAAGAGGGGGAGAGAGAGAGAAAGAGAGAGGGGGGAGAGAGAGAAAGAGAGGGAGAGGGAGAAAGAGAGAGGGAGAGGGGGGAGAGATAGCAAGAGAGGGAGAGAGGGAAAGGGGGAGAGAGGGGGAGAGAAAGAGAGAGGGAGAGAGAGAGGAGATAAAGGAAGAGGAGAGAGAGAAAGGAAGAGAAAGAAAGAAAGAGGGATAGAAAGAGAGAGAGAGTGAGAGATGCTCAGTGAGCCTTTCTTTGAAGTTGCCTTTCTTTCTTTCTCTTTCTTGCTTTCTTTCTTGCTCTTTTTCTTTCTCTCTTTTACCTTCCCTTCCTCTATTTCTTCTTTTCTTTCTCCTTCCTACCTTCTTCCCTTACTCTCCCCTTTCATAAGTTTCCTTGCTTCCTTCCTCTGTTCCTGTCCCTTCCCCCTTTCTTTCTTTCTTTCTTTCTTTCTTTCTTTCCTTCCTTTCCTCCCTCCATTTCTTGCTTTCCTTTTCCTTCCTCCCTTCCTTCCTCCCTCATTCCCTTCTTTCACTCCTTCCTCTCTTACTCTCCCCTTTCACACCTTTCCTTGCTTCCTTTGCACCCTTCTTTTGTTCCTGTCCCTTCCCTCTTTCCTTCCTTCCTTCCCACCCTCCGTCCATTCATTCACCCATTCCTCTATTGATCGCCCCTTTTACGGCGCCGCTGACAGCTAGCTCCCCCCCCCCCCCCCCCCTCCCCCCTCACCGGGCCATGGAAAACTGGTCTAGCTTAAAGCCGGTCCCTGGTGCAAAAAAGGTTGGGGACCTCTGCCGTAGACTAAACAATGTCATCTGGCGGGACCCAGGAGAAGAGCTTCTCTGTGGCGGCCCTGGCCCTCTGAAATCAACTCCCCTCAGAGATTAGAACTGCCCCCACCTTCCTTGTCTTTCATAAATTGCTTAAGACCCACCTATATCGCCAGGCATGGGGGAATTGAGACATCTCCCCAGGCTTATACAGTATAGTTTTATGTATGGCATGCTTGTGTTGCATGGTTTTCAAATGTTGGGTTTTTAATGTGTTTTCTTTTAAACATTAGATTTGTCACATTGTACATTGTTTTATTATTTTTGTGAGCCGCACAGAATCTGCGGAGAGGGGCAGCATACAAATCTAATAAATAAATTATTATTATTATTATTAATAATAATAATAATAATTATTATTATTATTACATTACTTCATAAATTTTCATTATCCCATTTCCTGGTCTTTTCCCCACATTTTCTCATGTTTTTTTTTCTCTCTCTTTTTTAAATCCAAATGTATCATTTAGTCCAAACATTGTAGTTATCCTTTTATCCATTTAATTCTATTGTCACTTTGTCCATTTCCGCACACCTATATATTTTATCAATCAATACGCTATCTAATGGAACACTATCCTCTTTCCAGTATTGAGCATAAATGATTCTTGCTGCCATGATGATATGTAGTGATAAATATTGTATGTCTCTCGCAGTGAAGGGATACCAAAATTTTTACTACCACACTGTGAGCATGGCTTATGCAGGATGCCCTGCGTTTTCTTTCAACTTTCAGTGCAAATTGGGTGCTCTGGGGTGGAGCTCCATTTCTGCTACCCCACTGCGGCCCCAATCCGAGCAGCAGCCCACCCGTGGTCCCTCGGTTGTTGTTTTCTTGTTATACCCAATAAAAAGGAGCATATCCTATTTTCTTTTCTGTAACCTGTTACAGCCAGTCATGAAACTTTTTCCAGTAACTTTTTGCTGTGGGACATAACCACCACATGTGAAAGAAGGTGTCTGCATCTTTATTGCATTTCTAACAGGTCGAATTTGTATTTGGATATATCTTTGCCAATCTTGATGATGCTAAATGCCATCTACCATCTTCACTTCCATCTACCATCTTCACTTTTTAGAAACACCCCAGCAAGTGCTTCCATTTATTTATTTATTTATTTATTTATTTATTTATTTATTTATTTATTTGGTTGGTTGGTTGGTTGGTTGGTTGGTTGGTTGGTTGGTTGGTTGGTTGGTTGGTTGGTTAGTTAGTTAGTTAGTTAGTTAGTCCAATACACAATGAGAGTTTTAGTGGGTATATATATATAAAGCTAGCTGATGAGGCCAGAACAAGGCCGAAATAGTGCTATCCTAGTCTCCCTTAATTTTAAAAATTCAGCAAAAACATGTGATACATACAGAACATAGTTTGTTGGCTATGAATAAATTAACTGCCTTGAAATGGCCCTGGGTTTGGGCCTAGAGGCAAAAAAGGAGCTGTGACGTTCCTTCAATATACCAGGGTGATCCGACATAAAAAACATATAGCCCCTCCCTGGTACAAAGCTGAAGGGATCAGATCTGGTGGCCTAGAGGTTAATTCTCTGCCTTACAAGGCAGAAGCTGCCGGATCAAATCCCAGTAAGGGTATGGCTAGCTGATGAGGCCAGAACAAGGCCGAAATAGTGCTATTCTAGTCTCCCTTAATTTTAAAAATTCAGCAAAAACATGTGATACATATATATGTATCACATGTTTTTGCTGAATTTTTACATAGTAAAATACATGATGAAGGTTATAGTCTGTGGAGAGGGGTGGCATACAAATCCAATAAATAAAATAAATAAATAAATATAGAGGAGATACTCATAGTAAAATATATCTATGAAAGAATAGAAAAGAAGGTATAGTAATAGAACATATCAATGAAAGAATAGAAGAAGAGATATAGGAATGGAAGAAAGGAATAAGAGATATAGGAGAGCAATAGGACAGGGGACGGAAGGCACTCTAGTGCACTTGTACTCGCCCCTTACTGACCTCTTAGGAATCTGGATAGGTCAACCATAGATAATCTAAGGGTAAAGTGTTGGGGGTTTGGGGATGACACTATGGAGTATATAGTTAATTCTTGACTTACAACCATTCCTTTAGTGACTATTTGAAACTACAACGGTACTAAAAAAAAGTGACTTATAACTCAGCAGTCCACAACTTTTCCAGCGGTCCACAACTTTTCCTCCGTGGTGGCACAGACAGGGGAAGATTCTGTTTGAGTGGCAGGTGCCAACATGCCCACCTCCATTTATGTGATCAGAGCTTTGGGCATGAGTGCAAATGTTCACTGCTCATGCAAGTGGAACTTTGTGAGTGCAAGCACCCGTCACTCAACAAGTGGAGCATCGTTCATGCCTGCTCGCTCAGTTACACGGTTCATTTCCTAACAGGTTTCACCCAAGGGACCTCAATTATAACTGATATTTGCACTTCCAACCACTGGAGTATCCCTAGACCCATCCTAGGCTACTGCTCATCTGTCTGGAACCCATACCACATCTCAGACATTAACACCCTTGAAAACGTCCAAAGATATTTCACCAGAAGAGCCCTTCACTCCTCCACTCGAAACAGAATACCCTACGAAAATAGACTAACAATCCTGGGCCTAGAAAGCCTAGAACTACGGCTCCTAAAACACGATTTAAGTATTGCCCACAAGATCATATGCTACAACGTCCTACCGGTCAATGACTACTTCAGCTTCAACCGCAACAACACAAGAGCACACAACAGATTCAAACTTAATATGAACCGCTCCAAACTTGACTGTAAAAAATATGACTTTAACAATCGAGTTGTCGAAGCGTGGAACTCATTACCGGACTCAATAGTGTCAACCCCTAACCCCCAACATTTCTCCCTTAGACTCTCCATGATTGACCTCTCCAGATTCCTAAGAGGCCAGTAAGGGGCATACATAAGTGCACTAGTGTGCCTTTCGTCCCCTGTCCAATTATCTTTCCTTTCTCTCACATACCCCGTTTCCCTGAAAATAAGACGTACCCTGAAAGTAAGACATGTCAGAGGTTTTGCAGAATTTGCTAATATAAGGCACCCCCCGAAAATAAGGCGTAGTCAAGTTTACATACGGTACGGTGGAAAAACATATGGTACCATTCAAAGCTGTTCATAGCGGTACCGTAATAATGTGGCGTCCCCTGCTGGCCCCTTCCATCGCTTTGTACCATCCAGTACAACAGTCACAGTCTGCTGCTGTCTCACCGCCATTACAGTCTCCACTCCAGTGCGTAGACTGTAGTTCCTCGGGTGGCTGGAAGCTGCAATAGAGGGAGTATACTGTTGTACCATATAAGTGCCGTCGTTTGTGTGTGTGGGTGCCATACTGACAGGTACCGTACCATAATCAGTGTACACTTTCTTTGGGGCTGTCAGCTTTTCTGCCTGTGAATTTGTCTTATTTGAGAAATATAAGGCACCCCCTGAAAATAAGACGTAGCACAACTTTTGGAGCAAAAATTAATATAAGACGGTGTCTTATTTTCGGTGAAACACGGTATCATATATATATTCTTCCTTTCATATATCTTCTCCTCTAAGTTCACTTTTACCCTTATATATATTACTACATGTCTATTTTTCTTCCTATGTATTTGTGTATTGGACAAATGAATAAATAAATTTTAAAAAATAGTCATCGGATGAAAATTTGAGTGCATGGCATGTGTTTACAATGGCTGCAGTGTCTCAATACTAAGTTGTGACTTTTCCAGCCAGCTTCTGAGAAGCAAAGTCAAAGGGGAAAAGACGTATTCACTTAATGACCATGCGATTCACTTAACAGCTGCCTTGGTTCGCTTAAATGTAGCCAGAAAAGTTGGCAAACACAGGCATGATTCATTTATATCCTAAGATTTTCGGATTCTAGTAGTGTGGTTTGTTAGCTGCCAAATCTTGCCATGGGGAAATTTCAAAATATCCCATCTTGAATGGGTTTTCTATGGATCTGTTTGCTTGTTTGTGTGAATGGAGCCAAATATCAGGCTTCCACTTTCTATATGGTCATTATCCATCACTCTACTAAACAAATAATTCCTCAACATTGTCAGACTTTTTACTAAATCTGCACTTCTATCTACTAGTTTTTCTCATCATTCCTATCCTTTTCCTCCCACTTAGGACTGTATGACTGTAACTTGTTGCTTGTATCCTAAGATTTTTATTAATATTGCTTCTTCATTGCTTATTGACCCCTATGACAATCATTAAGTGTCATACCACATGATTCTTGACAAATGTATATTTTATTTTATGTACGCTGAGAGCATATGCACCAAAGACAAATTCCTTGTGTGTCCAATCACACTTGGCCAATAAAATTCTATTCTATTCTATTCTATTCTATTCTATTAACAACTGCCTTAGTTAGCAGCCGAAATTCTAGTCTCAGCCTTTTACAACTAGAGAAGAGCACTGCAAGAGTTTGTCTCTGATTCACAAAAAGATCGCAAGAAACCTGGACAGGATTATATCTGGTTAGTGTAGACCCGACTGGGAACAAATTAGTAGCAAACCCTCTCAGTGGTATGTTTCCATTTGAAAACAATATGAAAATATCCATAGGGGAAATGTCCATCTTTTATTTTATCTTACACAACTAGACTTTTTTTCCCCATTTGCTAATCTAATTTTCATAAACTGGGGGTAGGTAACAATTTATGAATGAATTTACTGTGGAATAAGTTTTTTAAAAGTGTGCTGCTGTTGCCCTGTTATATGTTCCATCCTTCCAAGGTTGGTAAAATGAGGACCCAGATTGTTGGGGACATGATCAAAACATTTAAATATGTTAAAGGGTTAAATAAGGTTCAGGGGGAAAGTATTTTAATAGGAAAGTGAACACAAGAACAAGGGTTAGTTGCGGGAAAGATCAGAAGCAATGTGGTAAAATATTATTTTATTGAAAGAGTACTAGATGCTTGGAACAAACTTCCAGCAGACGTGGTTGGTAAATCCACAGTAACTGAATTTAAACATGCCTGGGATAAACATATATCCATCCTAAGATAAAAGAAAAAAGTGCAGAAAAGAGCAACCAAAATGATCAGGGTCTAGAAACCAAGACTTACGAAGAGAGACTGCGGGAACTGGGCATGGATAGCCTAGAGAAAAGGAGGGCCAGAGCGGACATGATAGCAGTCTACAGGTATACGAGGGGTTGCCACAGAGAGGAGGGGATCACTTTATTCTCCAGGGCACTGGAGGGCCGGACGAGGAACAACGGCTGGAAGCTGACCAAGGAGAGATTCAACCTGGAAATAAGGAAGAACTTCCTGATGGTCAGAACGATCAACCAGTGGAACAACCTACCAGCGGACGTTGTGAACTCCAATACTCTGGACATTTTAAAGAGGAAATTGGACTGCCATTTGGCTGGAATGCTATAGGGTTCCTGCTTAGGCAGGGGGTTTGGACTTGATGACCTGCATGGTCCCTTCCAACTCTAACAATAAATAAAATAATAAAATAAATAAAATACAGGAAATAGTATAAGAGCAGACAAGATGGACCATGGGGTCTTTTTCTGCCGTCAATCTTCTATGTTTCTATGTTTCTATATGCTTTTTCTCTGTAAACTGCTTAGAGAGGGCTGTAAAGCACTGTAAATCGGTATATAAATCTAAATGATATTGCTACTGCTATTTTAAAGAACACATTGGTTTCTTATTTTCAAATGTCCATCTTGTTGACAGAATTGTTGGCAGAAGTGTGCTTTTTTTAAAAAGAAACTGTGGGTTGGGTGATTCAGAACAATCTACATTCAGTTCCAGATTTTAGAGTTGTGAAAAGTGATGTGATATTTTCACTTCAACAAACACCAGAGGTTTGGGTTAGCCAATCAATAAACTTACATTTATGAAATAACTGCAGGAGACTGTAGCTTGTCCTATTAACTTCAGTTTTAGATTTTCTTCTGGAGTCCAAGCATAACTGAGTCGATTAGGCGTGCTTCCGGGTTTTCGAAGCGGCATTTTGACAGCACGGTTCTTAGGCGCGTAGCGTATTGGTTGATGCTTTCAGCTTCCAGCTGGCCCATTCTTGAAAATTGGTGTCTGTAGACGATCGCCGGCTTCGTTGGTTGGAAATGGGCAGACAGCTTCGTTTTCAGGGAATCCCAGGAGATTGAATTCGCTGGTGCCGGGTCGGTTAAAGTCTGGGCAAGATCGAACATCTCTGAGCCACAGTAATTTAAAAAAAATTGCTCTCTTTCGGTCGTTATCAGCGTCTCTCATGCCGGCAGCCTCGAGGAAGACGTCGAATTTCGCGAGGTAGGCGTCCCAGGTAGACTTCTCCGGGTTGAAGTATTCCGGAGCTCTTCCGACCGGCAGGGAATCCATTGCGGCAAGCGAAGGCTCGTTCTTCCGTCGTCGCCAGGTGAAGAGTCTTGAGGCAGCAGCTACGAGACGGTTCTTTATTAAGCTCTTTTTGCAAGTGACTATCAGCTGGAACGCGTCTCAGCTGGGCAAAGAAAACCGGCTCTATTTATACAGTTTTTCTTCCCGCTCAAAACGAGCTGTCAGCGCCTTAACCAATCAGGCGCAAGCTATTAGCATACTTTCCCTGGTAACAGTTTCCACAGACATAAACGGAGTTTTAACAATAACTGTCTTGGAATTAGCAAAATTGTCCCAAAGCAAAGGTGCTTTTTCAAAAGGCAGCTGGACTCTGTTTTCCTTGAAGACGTTTCACTTCTCATCCAAGCAGCTTCCTTCAGGTCTGAAGTTTGACCTTAGGGATAATAATGAACTGGATGATTGAGAATCTCTGTAGACAATCAGCAAAAATAAATCAAATTTTGCTCTACATCTTGCGAGTTCAATATCTAGTAGTTCAGCAGTGCCAAAGCCCACTGCAACAATATCGCCAAAAAGGCTTCTAGAGTTGTTAACCTGATCCTATGCAGCTTCTGCTCTGGCAATCTCACACTACTCACCAGAGCCTACAAAACTTTTGCCAGACCCATCCTTGAATACAGTTCATCTGTCTGGAACCCATACCACATCTCGGACATCAATATCCTTGAAAATGTCCAAAAATACTTCACCAGAAGAGCCATTCACTCCTCCACTCGAAACAGAATACCCTACGAAAGCAGACTATCAATCCTTGGTCTTGAAAGCTTAGAACTACGATGCCTAAAACACGATCTAAGTATTGCCCACAAGATCATATGCTGCAACGTTCTACCTGTCAATGACTACTTCAGCTTCAACCGCAACAACACAAGAGCACGCAACAGATTCAAACTTAATATTAACCGCTCCAAACTTGACTGTAAAAAATATGACTTCAGCAACCGAGTTGTCGAAGCACGGAACTCATTACCTGACTCAGTAGTGTCAACCCCTAACCCCCAACATTTTTCCCTTAGACTATCCACGATTGACCTCTCCAGGTTCCTTAGAGGTCAGTAAGGGGCGTACATAAGTGCACCTTCCGTCCCCTGTCCAATTGTCTCTCCTTATCTCATTTATCTTTTCTTCCTTTCAAATTTGTTCACCTGTACAGTACTTTTATATCTTATCTTCTATTCTTTTCTTTACTTATATTATTACATATCTTTCTCTTCAATGTGTATTATGTTTTGGACTAAACAAACAAACAAACAAACAAACAAACAAACAAACAAACAAATAAAATCTAACATCCCTCCTTTGGTTTCCACAGACAAGTAGTATTAATTGTTAATTGTGTGAATGTGGAGGAAAACAGGTCATTTCACATACTGTATTTTTCAGAGTATAAGACACACTCTTTCCTCCCCTAAAATGATGGAGGCTCTCTGGAAGCCAAAAATGCTCTCTCAGATCCTCTGTGCGAGCCAAAAACCAGCTGGCTGGCACACACATGCACACTGGAGCTGAGCTAGGGCAATGGCTCGTGTGCCAGCAGATATGGCTCTGCGTGCCACCTGGGGCACCCGTGCCATAGGTTTGCCATCACTGTTCTAGGAGCTCTGGAAACACAGGGAGAGGGGAAGCACAACACAACATGGTAATGATCTAAAACACAACAATCTTTGCCTTATTCACATCCAGTGTATTTGTGCTGACTTGTGAAACACAGTGTCGTATTTTGCTGAGCCATAATACTGTAGTTATAATCTCATGTCAGTCAGACCACATGATACTTGGGGCTTCGGACATGGCTAAAGATTGCATAGAACATATTGTGAAAGCATAAATGTTATCATCACCACTCGCAAACTCACATTTTTTTCTCGGGTTTGATGATTTAGGTGTCTATATATCATGTTTCCCTGAAACTAAGACTTCTCCGGATAATAAGCCCAATTGGGCTTTTGAGCGTATGCCCTAAAGTAAGCCCTTCCCCGAAAATAAGGCCTTTGAAGTGCCTGCGCACACACTGGGAAGCAAAAAACCTCAGCAAAACATGCACACATGTGCATCCCCATACAGGATTTTGCTATCTGCACAGGTGTGGGAAGTAAAACTGCACTCGATTCCACATTTGTGCACCAGAACCGCGAAGCTGCATGCAATGTTTGCCCAAGTTCGCCTGGTGCACCAGTTGCGGCCCTATTTGGACTGGGAGTTACTGCTCACAGTCACTCATGCCCTCATCACCTCGAGGCTCGACTACTGTAATGCTCTCTACATGGGGCTACCTTTGAAAAGTGTTCGGAAACTCCAGATCGTGCAGAATGCAGTTGTGAGAGCTATCATGGACTTCCCTAAATACAGTATGCCCTTGTTACTTCAACACTCCGCAGTCTGCATTGGTTGCCGATCTCAATTGGTTTCTGGTCACAATTCAAAGTGTTGGTTATGAGCTATAAAGCCCTTCATGGCATCGGACCAGAATATCTCCAGGACCGCCTTCTGCTGCACGAATCAAAGCGACCAGTTAGGTCCCACAGAGTTGGCCTTCTCCGGGTCCCGTTGACTAAACAATGTCGTTTGGTGGGCCCCAGGGGACACCCCCCCAAAAAATTAGAGGGAACACTGCCAGAGTGGTTAGAAAACTAGAAAACTATCTTCAGCAACAGAGCGATCAACACCTGGAATGCACTACCTGACTCTGTGGTTTCTTCCCCAAACCCTCAAAACTTTTAACTTTTTTTGTTAGGCTGTCTACAGTCCACCTCACTCCATTCCTAAGAGGTCTGTAAGGGGTGTGCATTAGCGCACCGTTGTGCCCCTCAGATAGCAAAATGTCTTACCTGTTAGCGACTACTTCACCTTCATCCGCAACAACACATGAGCACAAAATAGATTTAAACTAAATGTCAACAGCTCCAAACTAAACTGCAAAAAAAT
Organism: Erythrolamprus reginae; assembly: GCF_031021105.1. Classification (NCBI taxonomy): domain Eukaryota; kingdom Metazoa; phylum Chordata; class Lepidosauria; order Squamata; family Dipsadidae; genus Erythrolamprus; species Erythrolamprus reginae. Next base: position 27,988,629 of record NC_091950.1, read on the forward strand.
ACGACTTCAGCAATAGAGTAATCAATGCAAAAAACAAAGGGGACACTCAAAGAACACATCCTAGATCTGAATGAATGAAACATACAGTACTTTGGAATACTTTGTTCTGAACAAAGTTGAATGTGCACAACAGCATGTGAAATTGATTGTCAATCCGTGTTGCTTCCTAAGTGGACAGTTTGATTTCACAGAAGTTTGATTTACATGGAGTTATATTGTGTTGTTTCAGTGTTCCCTTTATTTTTTTGGGAGCAGTGTATATACTACTTATAGGCACTATAATTAAGTTCCTTAGAGCAGTGTTTCCCAACCTTGGTAACTTGAAGATATCTGGACTTCAACTCCCAGAATTCCCCAGCCAGCATTCGCTTGCTGGGGAATTCTGGGAGTTGAAGTCCAAATATCTTCAAGTTGCCAAGGTTGGGAAACACTGCTCTAAGAGATACAGAAATATAATGAAAGTAGAAATAGTGAATGAGCGTAAAATAAGAGTAGATATACGTATCATAAAATAACCTTAAGGGTATTAATGTATGTTTTTATGTTTTGTTTGTGGATTTTTTTTGTTTGTCGGTTATTGTATAATGTCTATTTTGTTTGCATTTTCTTTTTTTGTAGTTTTTAAAGTTGATATACTAATGAAAAAAAATCTAAAGAAAAGAATCAGATACGGGTTATATCTTTCAACCTCTTTGCCAACCAGCAACAACTGTGTATATAGATATACTGTATACCCACTAAACCCACATTGTGTATTGCAGTGGTAGGCAAAGTTGGCTCTTCCGTGACAAGTGGACTTCAACTCCCAGAATTCCTGAGCTGGCATGATTGGCTCAGGAATTCTGGGAGTTGAAGTCCACTTGTCACGGAAGAGCCAACTTTGCCTACCCCTGGTGCATTGGACAAAAGAAACAAACAAACAAATAAATAAATTAGATAAATTAAATAAATAAAAACTCGCTCGTCTATAATCAAATTACTGGCCGTACCTGCATTTTTCCCCCTCCTCATAGAGCCAAATGCAATCACGCGCCTCAGCAATTCCTCAAACTTTCCTAGAAAAACGGGAGGATTTCAAACCACAAGGGGAAAAAAAAAAGGCTGCACAAGACCAAAAGGCCAGCTTAGGCCGGCTGAGTCACGAAAAACAGTCTTAGAGGAAAAACAGGTTGGCCCGAAGCAGGGAAGGGGCGGGCCAAGGCGGAGAGAGTTTAAAGGCCCGCCAAACTGGTCTTGAAGACTGTTGGGAGCGCTTCACTATGGGCGGCCGGTTTCTCCTTCTCCTCATCGCGGGCGGCCTTTGGGCCACCTCCTGCGGGGAAAGTAACAGGCCGGCGACGTGCGGTTACCCGCCGCAACTTTGGTGCAGTTCCAAAGAGATCGCCCGAGCCTGCCAGGTAAGCGAAGAAGGGTGGCTGGGGCTTGCACGCGGATCACCCCTTTGCCTATGACAGTGTTTCCCAACCTTGGCAACTTAAAGATATTTGGACTTCAACTCCCAGAATTCCCCAGCCAGCATACATGTTGCCAAGATTGGGAAACACTGGCCTATGAGGCATGCCGGGCGGGGGGAGGGGGGGCTTCGAACTGGGTGCTTTGCAATCTCCTGCTGCAGAAGGCTGCTTGTTTCTCTCACTCTCTCTTTCTCTCTCTCTCTCTCTCTTTTCCCCCTCTCCCCCCCTCTCTCTCTATTTTATTTATTTATTTGTCCAATACACAATGAGGGTTTTAGTGGGTATATACAGTACACATAGTAAAATACAGGATGAAGGTTATAGAGGAGATACTCATAGTAAAATATATCTAAGAAATAATAGAAAAGAAGGTATAGTAATAGAGCATGTCAATGAAAGAATAGAAGAAGAGATATAGGAATAGATTAGATTAGATTAGATTTATTGGATTTATATGTCGCCCCTCTCCGCAGACTAGGGGCGGCTCACAACAATGGTGAAGAACAGTACATAGTAACAAATCTAATATTTAAAAATCTAAATTACAGTTTTAGATTAAAAAGTCCAAAAAAGAAACCCCAATATATAAAAAACAACACACAATCTAATCATACACAAAAACTACATGGGCAAGGGGGAGATGTTTCAATTCCCCCATGCCTGACGGCAGAGGTGGGTTTTAAGAAGTTTACGAAAGGCAAGGAGGATGGGGGCAATCCTAATCTCTGGGGGGAGCTGGTTCCAGCGGGTCGGAGCCACCACAGAGAAGGCTCTTCCCCTGGGTCCCGCCAGACGACATTGTTTAGTTGATGGAACCCGTAGAAGGCCAACTCTGTGGGACCTAGAAGAAAGGTATAGGATATATAGGAGAGCAATAGGACAGGGGACGGAAGGCACTCTGATGCACTTGTACTCGCCCCTTACTGACCTCTTAGGAATCTGGATAGGTCAACGGTAGATAATCTAAGGGTAAAGTGTTGGGGGTTTGGGGATGACACTATGGAGTCCGGTAATGAGTTCCACGCTTCGACAACTCGGTTACTGAAGTCATATTTTTTACAGTCAAGTTTGGAGCGGTTAATATTAAGTTTAAATCTGTTGTGTGCTCTTGTATTATTGTGTTTGAAGCTGAAGTAGTCACAGACAGGCAGGATGTTGCAGTACAGTATATGATCTTGTAGGCAATGCTTAGATCTTGTTTAAGGCATCTTAATTCTAAACTTTCTAGGCCCAGGATTGAAAGTCTAGTCTCGTAGGGTATTCTATTTTGAGTGGAGAAGTGAAGGGCTCTTCTGGTGAAGTATCTCTCCTAGTCTCCTCTGAACAATCCCCGAAAACTTGTAGCCCACGCATCTCCTGTTTGGGGTGGGGGGTCATAGTTCCCTCTAAGCTGAGCAGTGAGCAATCGCTCACTTAAAAATCATCATCAACTCAGAGTTTTCCAAACCTGCCCAGAAGCCGAGAGGGAAAGAGTGAGAGGGAAGGAGAGAGAGAGGAAGAGAGGAAGAGAGAGAAACAGATAGAAAAAAGAGAGGAAGGGAAAGAAAAAGAATGAGAGGAAGGAAAAGAGAAAGAAAAAGAATGGGAGTAAGGAAGAGAGAAAGAAAATCAAAATCTAGTTTGAAACTAGCTCAACTATTTAAGTGGCATTTTGATATTGATAGAGTTGCCCTATTATGAGCTCACTGTTATAGACACACAGTACAGCATTTTATTTTGAAATTCTTTGAGGCAAAACAGGGTGGGTTTTTTATTTATTTGTTTGTTTGTTTGTTTGTTTATTTATTTATTATTTCTGTGCTGCCCAGTCCCGAAGGGACTGCCGCACAGACACTATACTTTTCCGCCCACCCCCCAAAAAAATTAGAGGGAACACTGGTGGGGGTGGGGGGTTGGACTAGATGACCTGCAAGGGCCCTTCCAACTGAAATAAGTAAGTAAGTAACATATACATACATACATACACACTGTCTCTCTCACACACATATATGGAGTGGGGCTGAAAAGGCAAAAGGGAGCAGTGAGCTCCCTCCCATATTTGGGTATGCTGGGTGACTCAACAGAAAAACACATATACTGTATATACACACACACACACTGCTAAAATAAATAAGTAAAGGGAACACTTAAATAACACAATATAACTCCAAGTAAATCAAACTTCTGTGAAATCAAACTGTCCACTTAGGAAACAACACTGATGGACAATCAAGTTCACTTGCTGTTGTGCAAATGGAAGAGTTGTGCAAATGAAATATTCAATGAGAATATTTCATTCATTCAGATCTAGGATGTGTTATTTGAGTGTTCCCTTTATTTTTTTTTTGAGCAATATTATTATTATTATTATTATTATTTATTCGATTTGTATGCCGCCCCTCTCCGAAGACTCAAAATATATATAGAACAGAATTCTTTATTGGCCAAGTGTGATTGGACACACAAGGAATTTGTCTTTGATGCATATCAAGAATCATGAGGTACAACTTGTTGCTTGTGTCCTCAAGATTTTTATTAATATTGACTGTTTCTTCATTGCTTATTTGACCCCCTATGACAATCATTAACTGTTGTACCTCATAATTCTTGACAAATGTATATTTTCTTTTATGTACACTGAGAGCATATGCACCAAGACAAATTCTATGTGTGTCCAATCACACTTGGCCAATAAAGAATTCTATATAGTGTTGATATACTCTTAAGGTGTATGTATTGATGCATATATGGAAACTATGGAGATTTTTTTTTAAAAAAATGATGTCAGTGAAGAATCACCAGACACTATATTTTATTTATTTATTTATTTTATTCATTTATTAAATTTGTATGCTGCCCCTGTCTGTAGACTCGGGGCGGCTCACAACAGTAATAGAAAACAATATATAATACAAATCTAATAATTAAAACTAAAAACCCATAATTTAAAAAACATGCACACAACATACCATACATAAACAGTATAGGCCTGGGGAAGTCATCTCAGTTCCCCCATGCCTGACGGCAGAGGTGGGTTTTAAAGAGTTTACAAAAGGCAAGGAGGGTGGGAGCAGTTCTAATATCAGGGGGGAGCTGGTTCCAGAGGGTCGTGGCCGCCACAGAGAAGGCTCTTCCCCTGGGACCCACCAAACAACATTGTTTAGTCGGGACCGGAGAAGGCCAACTCTGTGGGACCTAATCGGTCGCTGGGATTCGTGCGGCAGAAGGCGGTCCCGGAGATTTCCCCTTCACTCATGTGTTTCTTGCCGAAGAAGATCACATGGAACAAATTCCTAACAGAAGGTCCGAAGTCCAGACCCAGGACATTATCTGAAAGAGGGAAGATCTTCATAACACTCAATCATAGCAGTTGGCCAGACATTTGTTTTAAAATTCTGGGATTTGAAGTCCATGGGTCTTAAGGTTGCCAAGGTTGGAGACCCCTGCTTAGCCTCTAACAAAGTTTGTTCCAAGCATCTACTACTCTTTCAGTAAAATAATTTGACTAAATTACCGTACTTAAGCCCTTGCTGGTGTTAAGTATTGCTCATCATCCAAGGAGAAGGGCGGATCCCTAGCTCAATAATAACCTGCAAATCATTGTTGCTGTTTCCTCCTTTAATGCCATAGGACTGGGGTTTTTTAATTTCTCCCAGCTAAGCAATGGGGCAGGCAGGGAGTAGGCAGAAATTCCTGGAACCTGAATATAAGGAACAGGGGGGTGGAAACAGCAGGCTTGATCAGGAAAATAAATAGTAGTACATATTTTTTAAATGATCTCACAGAACTCTGCCGAAATTGTGTAGAGACTAACATCTCCAAGTTTTAAAGCAAGGGTGTCTAGCCTTGGCAACTTTAAAACTTGTGGACTTTAACCCCCAGAATTCCCCAGCCACCCCTGTTTCAAAACACCTCTTGTCGCTTATCTTGCTCTAGATCAGTGTTTCCCAACCTTGGCAACTTGAAGATATTTGGACTTCAACTCCCAGAATTCCCCAGCCAGCAAATGCTGGCTGGGGAATTCTGGGAGTTGAAGTCCAAATATCTTCAAGTTGCCAAGGTTCGGGAAAAACTGCTCTAGATGTATGTGCCCCATTGACTAGCTGTGATGAAAATTGTATTGTGAGGCATCTGAATTATATTTTGGTGTAATAGGGTGAGCAATAGTCAAAGACATTTTTTAAAAGAAGAGAACAAAATATTTCAAAATCATACACAAGAACAAGGGGGGCACAATCTGAGGTTAGTTGGGGGGAAAGATCAGAAGCAACATGAGAAAATATTATTTTACTGAAAGAGTAGTAGATGCTTGGAACAAACTTCCAGCAGACGTGGTTGGTAAATCCACATGCCTGGGATAAACACACATCCATCCTAAAATAAAATACAGGAATTAGTATAAGGGTAGACGAGATCAGTGTTTTTCAACCAGTCAGGTGATGTGGTCAGATGTGCCGCGAAGCTCAGCAAGAGAGAGAGAGAGAGAGAGAAAGAAAGCAAGAGTGAGAGAAAGAAAGCAAGAGAAAGAGAGAGGCGGGGAAGGAGGGAGAGATAGAAAGAGAGCAAAAGAGAGAGGAAGGAAGGAAGAGAGAAAGAGGGATGGAGAGAGAGAAAGAAAGAGGAAGGGAGAGAAGGAGGGAGAGAGAAATAGAGTGAAAGGGAGGAAGAGAGAGAGATATATAATTTTTTTGTCCAAACTTTTTTTAGCCCCCCCACTCCCCCCTCCCCGCTCAAGGTGCCCCATTATTTTGTATATGTAAAAAATGTGCCGCAGCTCAAAAAAGGTTGAAAATCACTGGACTAGATGGACCATGAGGTCTATTTCTGCCATCAATCTTCTATGTTTCAATACCGATTATGTACTGTTTCACCCTTATAAATTATCCATCCTTTCACCATGTTCATAAATATTTATCATCTCTCCCTCCCTCCCTCTCTCTCTCTCCTATAGTTTACTTCCATCATAAACTACTGTTTCTGCATTTAGTAACTGACGTTCAACTCCATATCTGCCATGCAGAATGTTATGTGTGTGTATGCACGCCCACGTGCCATTTAAGTCAACGTTGACTCCTGGCAACTGCCTGGAACAGTGCCTGCTATTTTCTTGGCAAGAGTTCAAAAGTGTTTTAATTTAATTTATTTATTTTTTTAAAAAAATATTTATTAGTTTAATTTAATTTAATTTGTTACACATATAAGCCGCCCAACCCCTGTCGGACCCTGGTCTGCATACAACAAAATTAAAAAACAATATAAAACAATTTAAAAACGCCTATTAAAACATTCATCAATTCTAGGTTGGAGCTAGATGCTGTTGCTCCAGCAGACGTGGTTGGTAAGTCCACAGTAACTGAATTTAAACATGCCTGGGATAAACATAGATCCATCCTAAGATAAAATACAGGAAATAGTATAAGGGCAGACTAGATGCATCATGAGGTCTTTTTCTGTCGTCAATCTTCTATGTTTCTATGCTCAAGGACCCCAAGTCTGCCAAGGGTTTTAATTCAAGCTTATTCACATTTTGGTACCTTTTCTCTAAATCCACAATTATCAAGTGCCATTGGGAGCGGGTGGCATAGAAGTCGAATTACAGTGTTCCCTCGATTTCCGCGGGGGATGCGTTCTGAGACCTCCCGCGAAAGTCGAATTTCCGTGAAGTAGAGATGCGGAAGTAAATACAGTACACTATTTTTGGCTATGAACAGTATCACAAGCCTTTCCTTAACACTTTAAAACCCTAAAGTGCAATTTCCCATTCCCTTAGCAACCATTTACTCACCATGTTTATTTATTAAAGTTTATTAAAAAAAATATTTATTAAAGTCAGATGAAAGTTTTGCGATGACATATGACGTCGTCAGGCGGGAAAAATCGTGGTATAGGGAAAAAACACGTGAAGTATTTTTTAATTAATATTTTTGAAAAACCGTGGTGTAGACTTTTCACAAAGTTTGAACCCGCGAAAATCGAGGGAACACTGTAATAATAATAATAATAATGTTAAATTTTCTGTCAGCTGGTATACATTTGTGTTACCTTTCTGTTTGAATTGGGAACAGTAATGGTCTTCCGCTAATTGCCGGACATAGATGAAGTCCTAATGCATAAACAATACTCTCCAGGCGTACGGTCTGTTCCTGCAGTATTTTTGAATGACTTTCTCATGCCAAAAAGTGGTTCCTCAATGTACTTTTAAATAAAGGAACATACAGGGCAATTGATGGCTTCTTGAGTTGCACAAATAGTTCAGTTTGATTTATACATCATGATTTAACATTTATATATATCGGGCATACTCAGCTAATGGCTAAATGACTGAGCACAATACATTATAGCTAAATGCACAAGGATCAAATTCAAAATTTGAATTTGAACTAATGGTATTTTTGCAAGGGAGCAGCCTTTCAAATGAACATTGAAAAGGAATTTTATTTCAAAACTGAGCTATGGTTCTGACCAATTTTTCAACCTAAGGAAGTTAGGAGGGGTAGTTCTTAGTTTAAGATCATTTGTTTAACAAATATGAGCGGAGGTGGCACAGTAGGTAGAGCGTAGTACTGCAGGCCATAGTTCCCTCTAAGCTGAGCAGTGAGCAATCACTCACTTAAAAATCATCATCAACTCAGAGTTTTCCAAACCTGCCCAGAAGTCGAGAGGGAAAGAGTGAGAGGGAAGGAGAGAGAGAGGAAGAGAGAGAAACAGATAGAAAAAAGAGAGGAAGGAAAAGAGAAAGAAAAAGAATGGGAGTAAGGAAGAGAGAAAGAAAATCAAAATCTAGTTTGAAACTAGCTCAACTATTTAAGTGGCATTTTGATATTGATAGAGTTGCCCTATTATGAGCTCACTGTTATAGACACACAGTACAGTATTTTATTTTGAAATTCTCTGAGGCAAAACAGGGTGGTTTTTTTTTTATTTATTTATTTGTTTGTTTGTTTGTTTATTTGTTTATTTAATTATTTAATTATTTATTTATTTGTTATTTCTGTTCCACCCCGCTCAGACACTATACTTTTCCGCCCACCCCCTCAAAAAATTAGAGGGAACACTGCTGCAGGCCACTAAAGCTGACTATTGATCTGTAGGTCAGTGGTTCAAATCTCACCACCGGCTCAAGGTTAACTCAGCCTTCCATCCTTCCGAGGTGGGTAAAATGAGGACCCGGATTGTGGGGGCAAATATACGGCATAAAAAAATGGAATAAATAATAAATAAATAATAATAAAATAATAACATGGAAAATTACAAGATTGCCATTTTAAAAAGTGATTCATTGATTATATTTTGGAACTGTCCATCTTGTTCAAAGAGGGATTTTGGCCAGGGTGCAATATGCTTGCAAACAAAACTTTTGCGGCTAGTTTGCAATAAGAGACTTGGCCCAACCTCTCTTGGCCCAACCCATTTTATGAGGGAAAATTCCAGACAGAAAACCCCACGGTTGGTGGGGTTTTTTTTTGGCAAAGCCCCATACTTTCACTTCTCTTTACAAAGAAAGCAAATGGCTGAATTCTTGGAAGGGGTGTGAATCAGAGCTTTTGAGCTTTTTTGTTTTTATTGTCATCTTCCATGATATAATCTTTCACAATTCAATATGTGTGTTGTATAACAACCAGGCTGTGTTTATAACAATTCAAACTGGTTGTGGAAGGATTTTTTTCCCCCTGAAAGAAACATCCTAAAGCAGTGGTTCTCAACCTGGGGGTCAGGACCCCTTTGGGGGGGGTCGAATGACCATTTCACAGGGGTCGTCTAAGACAATGTTTCCCAACCTTGGCAACTTGAAGATATTTGGACTTCAACTCCCAGAACTCCCCAGCCAGCAATTGCTGGCTGGGGAATTCTGGAAGTCCAAATATCTTCAAGTTGCCAAGGTTGGGAAACACTGGTCTAAGACCATTGGAAAAGACAAACTTCTTTTTTAAAGCTTCTATTCTGGCACCTTGGAACATATTTTTACAACCTGACCAATCAGGCATTTACAATGGGGAGGGAGAGAATGAAAGAGTGAGAGATAGAAAGGATAGAGAGAAAGAGAGAGAGAGAAAGGAAAGAGAGAAAGGGAGGAAGACAAAGGAAAGAGAGAGAAAGAGGGAATGAAGGAGGGAAAGAAAGAAAGAGTGAGAGATAGAAAGGATAGAGAGAAAGGAAAGAGAGAAAGAAAGGGAGGAAGACAAAGGAAAGAGAGAGAAAGAGGGAATGAAGGGGGGAGAGAAAGAAAGAGTGAGAGATAGAAAAGATAGAGAAAAAGAGAGAGAGAAAGGAAAGAGAAAGGGAGGAAGACAAAGGAAAGAGAGAGAAAGAGGGAGTGAAGGAGGGAGAGAAAGAAAGAGTGAGAGAAAGGATAGAGAGAAAGAGGGAGGGAAAGGAAAGAAAGAAAGGGAGGAAGACAAAGGAAAGAGAGAAAGAGGGAATGAAGGAGGGAAAGAAAGAAAGAGTGAGAGATAGAAAGGATAGAGAGAAAAAGTGAGAAAGGAAAGAGAAAGGGAGGAAGACAAAGGAAAGAGAGAGAAAGAGGGAATGAAGGGGGGAGAGAAAGAAAGAGTGAGAGATAGAAAGGATAGAGAAAAAGAGAGAGAAAGGAAAGAGAGAAAGGGAGGAAGACAAAGGAAAGAGAGAGAAAGAGGGAGTGAAGGAGGGAGAGAAAGAAAGAGTGAGAGAAAGGATAGAGAGAAAGAGGGAGGGAAAGGAAAGAAAGAAAGAAAGGGAGGAAGACAAAGGAAAGAGAGAAAGAGGGAATGAAGGAGGGAAAGAAAGAAAGAGTGAGAGATAGAAAGGATAGAGAGAAAGAGAGAGAAAGGAAAGAGAAAGGGAGGAAGACAAAGGAAAGAGAGAGAAAGAGGGAATGAAGGGGGGAGAGAAAGAAAGAGTGAGAGATAGAAAGGATAGAGAAAGAGAGAGAGAGAAAGGAAAGAGAGAAAGGGAGGAAGACAAAGGAAAGAGAGAGAAAGAGGGAGTGAAGGAGGGAGAGAAAGAAAGAGTGAGAGAAAGGATAGAGAGAAAGAGGGAGGGAAAGGAAAGAAAGAAAGGGAGGAAGACAAAGGAAAGAGAGAGAAAGAGGGAGTGAAGGAGGGAGAGAAAGAAAGAGTGAGAGAAAGGATAGAGAGAAAGAGGGAGGGAAAGGAAAGAGAGAAAGGGAGGAAGAAAAAGGAAAGAGAGAGAAAGAGGGAGTAAAGGAGGGAGAGAAAGAAAGAGTGAGAGAAAGGATAGAGAGTAAGAGGGAGGGAAAGGAAAGAAAGAAAGAAAGGGAGGAAGACAAAGGAAAGAGAAAGAGGGAATGAAGGAGGGAGAGAAAGAAAGTGAGAGAAAGGATAGAGAGAAAGAGGGAGGGAAAGGAAAGAAAGAAAGGGAGGAAGACAAAGGAAAGAGAGAGAAAGAGGGAGTGAAGGAGGGAGAGAAAGAAAGAGTGAGAGAAAGGATAGAGAGAAAGAGGGAGGGAAAGGAAAGAGAGAAAGGGAGGAAGACAAAGGAAAGAGAGAGAAAGAGGGAGTGAAGGAGGCAGAGAAAGAAAGAGTGAGAGAAAGGATAGAGAGAAAGAGGGAGGGAAAGGAAAGAAAGAAAGGGAGGAAGACAAAGGAAAGAGAGAAAGAGGGAATGAAGGAGGAAGAGAAAGAAAGTGAGAGAAAGGATAGAGAGAAAGAGGGAGGGAAAGGAAAGAAAGAAAGGGAGCGAGAGAAAGGAAAGAGAGATGAGAGAGGAAGGAGGAGAGAGAAAGAGAGAGAAAGCAGGGAAAGTGAATTATGGATGTCAGAACTCACGCATGCGTGATAGCGCGCGCACACACTTTTTTTATTTTATTTTATTTTTAATTTTTATTTATTTATTTATTTATTTATGAGTTCTATGCCGCGCAGTCCCGAAGGGACTTCTGCTCAGATACTATACTTTTCCGCCCACACCGGGAAAAAAAATAGAGGGAACACTGGGGCTGGCCCAAAAGAGTGGGAAAGGAGGAGCAGAGACACCCGCTCAGACAAGGGAAAACTTGTAGCTCAGGGGTGAATTTTGGAATCCTTGGTGCTTTCTGAGCTTGCAGGCATTTCATTACCCAATTAGGTAGCATTACTCTTCTAGCACTGAAGATCCTATCTAGTTGGATAATGAAACACCTGCAAAGGAAACAACCAGCTGAGAAAACACCAAAAACCCCACAAGGCGGACAAGGTCCTACAGCCCGCCTTCCTCCATCGGGGCTGCAGGGGTCTTAGCGATGGACGAGGCCCATGATGACTGGGGACAGGCTGAAAGGGAAGAACCAGAAAGACACAGGAGAAGTCCAATGGACGTCTGTGTAAGCATGTGTGGATATGTGCCCATGGGCAGCAGAGGCCCCAAAACCAGCTGGCCGGCGGGAGGCGGGGCATCCCAACACCAGCAGCGCTGCATGAGATAATAGTTCATAGTTATAGTTTATTAGATTTGTATGCCGCCCCTCTCCGAAGACTCGGGGCGGCTCACAACATAACAGTGGTACAATACATTACAAATCCAATAGTAGAAAGTTAAATCAATTTAAAAGCATTAATACCTAGTAAAATCCCTAACTGTACAATCATACACACTCAACCTAATCCATCGTACAGTAAGGCCGAAAACATAATAAAAAGGGGAGAGAGGGTGGTAATTATCCCCACGCCTGGCGACAAAGGTAGGTCTTCAGCATTTTACGGAAGGCGAGGAGGTTGGGGGCTGTTCGAATCTCTGGAGGGAGTTGATTCCAGAGGGCCGGGGCCACCACAGATAAGATCTTTTTCTTTCATGAGCTTCTGTTTTTGTCGTTTGACGGGAAACAGAAGCTCAGGAACGAAACGCCACGGAGGTCTGACCTGGGGCGACAGTGCATGTGCCAGCAGAGAAGGTTCTGTGTGCTGCCTCTGGCACCTGTGCAGGAAGCAAATTCTTGCAAGGAGATGCGCGTGCGAGATTTTGCATGCACAGAAGCAAAAAAAATCACCAAAATCTCTCTCTCGTGCGCGTCCCCTCGCGAGATTTTGCTGCCTGCGCATGCGCAGAAGCAAAATCTCGCCGGGACATGCAAGTGCACATGCCAGAGACCCAGAGCTGCGTGCACAGCTCCATTTTTATTACCGGTGCAGCATCCTCATCCATACTGGTAGGAACCTGATACTGATATAAGCTATGAAAAAGAAGTACAGTGGTACCTCTACCTAAGAACGCCTCTACTTAAGAACCTTTCTAGATAAGAACCAGGTGTTCAAGATTTTTTGCCTCTTCTTAAGAACCATTTTCTACTTAAGAACCCGAGCCCTGAAAAATTTCGCAGGAAATTTGAGACCGACACGAAGGCCCGGCCAGTTTCTTGCCATTCCCCCTGGGTTTCTCTCTCTGGCGCAGTGTATGGGAGGCAGCCTCGTGCCGGGTGTATGGGAGGGGCCTGCTCCTCCTCACCACCTCAGAGTCCCTCTTTTTTTTTCTTTTTTAAGCCTTAAAGTTTTGGATTTTTTAAAATTCCCCTCTCCTCCCTTTCTTCTTTCGGCAGTGACTGTCCTCCTCCTCCTCTTCTTCTTCCTCCTCCTCCTCCCACCCAAATTCCAAGCTTTTATTTCTTTCCTAACGGGTTTGCACACATTATTTGCTTCTACATTGATTCCTATGGGAAAAATGGCTTCTACTTACAAACTTTTCTACTTGAGAACCTGGTCACGGAATGAATTAAGTTCTTAAGGAGAGGTACCACTGTATTTTCTTCACCCCTATACAGTGGTAGCTCATGATACGAACCCCTCGTCTTACGAACAACCCGAGATACAAACCTGGGGTTCAGAAAATTTTTGCCTCTTCTTACGAACTTTTTCCTTCTTATGAACCCGCCGCCGCCGCCACCAAGAAGCCCCGCCGCCCGGCTGTCGCCTTTTAAAACAGCCGGGGGGCTTCTCAGCGTCCTCCTGAACCCGAACGCCAAACCCGAACTTCCAGGTTCAGCGTTCGGGAGGCTGCTGAGAAGCCCCGCCGCCCGGCTGTCACCTTTTAAAACAGCCGGGGGGCTTTTCGGCTGCCTCCCGTTTGGCGTTCGGGTTCAGGAGGACGCTGAGAAGCCCCCCGGTTGTTTTTAAAGGTAACAGCGGGGCAGCGGCGTTTTTTGGCGGTTTTTTTCCGTTGTACGGATTAATTGATTTTACATTGTTTCCTATGGGAAACAATGTTTCGTCTTACGAACTTTTCGTCTTACGAACCTCCCCCGGGAACCAAGGTGTTACTGTATTTTCTTCCTCCCTTTTCATAGAAGAAAACTGCCCTTTTAATTTGCTGACATCCCAGGTGGTCAAACTGCGGACACCCCGTCTTGATCCAGATTTTCCTTTCTTGCAGGTGGAGAAGCGTTGCACCAGGCTGATGTCCAACACCCCGAAAGCTGACCCTGTCTCTGTCAGCCTCTACTATGAATCCCTCTGCGGTGGCTGTCGTGAGTTTCTGGTGCAGACGCTCTTTCCCACTTGGGTGATGCTACAAAGTATCATGAACGTGACTTTAGTCCCTTACGGGAACGCAGAGGTAGGAGAATGTCCCTGGGGGGCGGCAGAATGACTGAGGATGTGATGGAGGCGATTCAGATTTCTCATCCCCTCCATTTATCCTCTTACAGGAGAAGAAAGAGGGCACGAAATGGCACTTTACATGCCAGCATGGCGAAGAGGAATGCTTGGGGAACACGATAGAGGTTTGTGCTTATAGAGTAACTCAGAGGTCTTCAAACTTGGCAACTTCGTCTGGCGGGGCCTAGGGGAAGAGCCTTCTCTGTGGCGGCCCCAGCCCTATGGAACGAGCTCCCCCCAGAGATTCGCACTGCCTCCACTCTCCCTGTCTTTTGTAAAGCTTTGAAGACCCATCTCTTGGGGGGGTCACTGAAATTTTAATATTTTGCCCCAGCCAATGAATGAATATACGATGTATGATGTATGAATATGTTTGCTTAACTTTTTAACTATGGGGATTTTTTAGACTGTAATTTTATTTAGATTTCTAATGTGTTTATATTACCTTTGTTCTAAGCTGCCTTGAGTCTCAGGAAAAGGGCAGTATAGAAATCAAAGAAAGAAAGAAAGAGAGAGAGAAAGAAAGAAAGAAAGAAAGGAAAGAAGGAAAGAAAGAAAGAAAGATTAAGACCTGTGGACTTCAACTCCCAGAATTCTCCAGCCAATATAATTGGCTGGAGAATTCTGGGAGTTGAAGTCCACAAGTCTTAAAGTTGCCAAGTTTGGGAACCGCTGGCAGTAACTGATAATGTTAGAATAGTTGGGGGTGAGGTGGGATTTGGGAATGACCTATTGGAGCAGATCAAACTTGCCCAGGTTGCAACTTGGAAATGGCTCCCTGCATCTACACTAGGGGTGTCAAACTCAAGGCCAGGGGCTTGCGATGGTCAGATGTGATTTGCAGGACCGTCCGGGTCTAACCCAATACGAAGAGGAAAGATTGATCTTCTGACTTTATTCTGTGGACACCCCTGTCCTAACCCTTGTGCTTTGCCTCCACCAGGCTTGTATCAGCCACTTGTACCCGGTGATTGATTTTGTGCTCATCTTCTGCATGGAGTCAAGTGCAGATGTCGTCACCAGCCTGCCATTGGTATGCCAAAGATCTCCCTGCAATTCTGCTCTCTCTTTTTTTTCTGTAACATTTTTTTTTTTGCTCATTTCTATAAACTGGATGGGTCTGGGAGAGAGCCCAAATAATATACAGTGGTAGAAACACAGAAACATAGAAGTCTGACGGCAGAAAAAGACCTCATGGTCCATCTAGTCTGCCCTTATACTATTTCCTGTATTTTATCTTAGGATGGATATACGTTTATCCCAGGCATGTTTAAATTCAGTTACTGTGGATTTATCTACCACGTCTGCTGGAAGTTTGTTCCAAGGATCTACTACTCTTTCAGTAAAATAATATTTTCTCATGTTGCTTTTGATCTTTCACCCAACTAACTTCAGATTGTGTCCCCTTGTTCTTGTGTTCACTTTCCTATTACAAACACTTCCCTCCTGAACCTTATTTAACCCTTTAACATATTTAAATGTTTCGATCATGTTCCCCCTTTTCCTTCTGTCCTCCAGACTATACAGATTGAGTTCATGAAGTCTTTCCTGATACGTTTTATGCTTAAAACCTTCCATCATTCTCATTTAAAGGGTCTCATTTCAACCCTAAATTATAAATATTCTCCTTTCTTGACCACCTGGGATGTCAGCAAATTAAAAGGGCAGTTTTCTTCCATGGATAGGGATGAAGGAAATACAGCGGTACAGTACCTCTACTTATGGATTTAATTTGTTCTGTGACCAGGTTCTTTAGTAGAAAAGTTTGTAAGAAGAAGCAATTTTTCCCACAGGAATCAATGTAAAAGCAAATAATGCAGGCAATAGGGGAAACCACAGGGAGAGTGGAGGACCTGTTTCCTCCCAGGAGATTCCTCGAGGGGCCCCACGGAGGCTTCTCCCTGCCTTTTCCGGCCCTGTTCCTCCCAGGAGATTCCTAGAAGGGCCCCACCGAGGCTTCTCTCCACCTTTTCCGTCCCTGTTTCCTCCCAGGAGATTCCTAGAGGGGCCCCACGGTGGCTTCTCCCTACCTTTTCCGGCCCTGTTTCCTCCCAGGAGATTCCTAGAGGGGCCCCACGGTGGCTTCTCCCACCTTTTCCGGCCCTGCTACCCCCAGGAGATTCCTAGAGAGGCCCCACGGAGGCTTCTCCCCGCCTTTTCCGGCCCTGTTTCCTCCCAGGAGATTCCTAGAAAGGCCCCACAGAGGCTTTTCTCTGCCTTTTTTGGTTAAAGTTTCGGAGGCTTGGGTTTGTAAATGGAAAATGGTTCTTGAGAAGAGGCAAAACATTCTTGAACACTTGGTTCTTATCTAGAAAAGTTCATAAGTAGAGGCATTCTTAAGTAGACGTACCACTCTACTGCTAAAAAAAATAAAGGAAACATTTAAACAACACAATATAACTCCAAGTAAATCAAACTTCTGTGAAATCAAACTGTCCACTTAGGAGGCAACACTGATTGACAATCAATTTCACGTGCTGTTGTGCACATTCAGCTTTGTACAGAACAAAGTATTCAATGAGAATATTTCATTCATTCAGATCTAGGATGTGTTGTTTGAGTGTTCCCTTTATTTTTTTGAGCAGTATACATCAGCTTCTACAGTAGCAGGATTCACAAAAGCACTCAATCCCACCTTCAAATGTTAGTGGTTGTGATTAGAGGCTCCAGGGAATCCACGAAACAGGTTTAATAAAACTTTCTCGTTCTGGTTTTGAAGTATTCAGGATTGCCTATTCTGTTTCTGCAGTGCCTGAAATTGTATGCTCCTAACGCCTCTCTAGCAGATATCAACGCGTGTGTGAAAGGAGACCTAGGCAATCAGCTTATGCACAGGAACGCTGAACTCACCGAGGCTCTGAAACCACGTCACGAATATGTGCCATGGATCCTCATCAATGGGGTAAGTTTTAGTGGAGGCAGGAAATAATGTTCTCCCTTCGTGTCTTCTTTTATTCATCTTAAGAAGATAATACAGTGGTACCTCGGTTCTCGAACGCTTTGGTTTTCGTACGTTTCGGATACCAAACAAAATTTTCTGCAAAAATTTGCTTCAATATCCGCACAAAAATTCGGATACTGAACAGAAAATTTTGTTTACTATCTGAAATGTAAGATCTGAGGGGACGGGGTGAGAGAGAATGGGAGTCGGAATCCCGACATGCCCCTCCTGGCCGCCCTCTTAACAGCCGCCCAGTCTCCACCTTGTAACTGCTCCAAGCTGCAGGAAGGGTAGGGCTGGCTGCAATACCGGCAGCTTCGGGGGGCTCCTTTCCACAGCGGTTCAGTTGGTTACCTCCAGGCAGCTGCCCCAACTTTTTCTTTCCCCGGCTCCGGCGGCTTCCCTTCATCACGTGACGTTCTTGACGCTGCTGCTGCTCCTCGAAGGGAAGCCGCCGGAGCCGCCGCCGCCGGGAAAGAAAAAGTTGGTGCAGCTGCTTGGAGGTAACGAACTGAACCGCTGTGGAAAGGAGCCCCCCGAAGCTGCCGGTATTGCAGCCAGCCCTACCCTTCCTGCAGCTTGGAGCAGTTACAAGGTAGAGACTGGGCGTCTGTTAAGAGGACGGCCAGGAGGGGCGTGTCGGGATTCCGGCTCCCATTCCCTCTCACCCCGTCCCCTCAGATCTTTATCCCATAGGAAATAGAGGAAATACTGTAGATTTAATTGGTTCCCAGCAAGTCAATGGTCTGGGAACCAATTAAATCCATTTCCATTATTTCCTATGGGATAAATTAATTCGGTTCTTGACCCAATCGGTTCTCGACCACACTTCTGGAACGGATTGTCGGTCGAGAACCGATGTACCACTGTAATTGCAGCCCAGGATTGAAACACAGCTCTTCTAAAATTATACACATTCAACCTCATTTACTATCATAAGAAAAACATGCCCAGAAGGGGGTGGGGGAAAAAATCAAAATTTTTCTTCTGGTTCTGCGTACCTGACCATACCCATAGGAGCCATCACTGCTTGCAACCATTGCCGCCTCTCTACGGTCCTGTGATCAAAATTTGGGCACTTGGCAACTGGCTGGTATTTATGACAGTTGCAGTGCCCTGGGGTCATGTGCAAGGGTAGGTTCCACATTACATCGTGATGATTTGCACCGTTTGTGTGCGCGCATCCCCTCGTGCAATTTCACTTCCGTGCATGCTCAGTAGCAGGATTCAGCTGGAAAGCAGGCGGAGGAGCTGCTCTGCTGTGCTTCGGGTGAAGGAATAAAGGTCACTATTAACCCCAGGGCAGGCGGGAGAGCTTCTTCCCAAGCAGAGGACAAGGAGAAGCCATCCAAAGGGAGAAAAAACTGCCCAAAATTCCCCCAAAAAAGATGGTGGCGCGCCCAGACCGGCACAGACAGAACCGGATCCGTGACACCATCTTCACGTCCCCAGAGGGTCACTAACAGTTCAGGCGATCTGGTCCGAACTGGGAGGAACCCACCCCAGGTCATGTGATCAACTTTATGATCTTGTGACAAGCAAATCAGGTCAATTAACAACTGTTGTGTTAAGTGTTGTGGTTAGCTCTGGCCCAGCTCCTGCCCCAAGGACTGTGGATGTGGGGGAGACATCCACATGCTGCAAGCCTGTTTTGCCCCCGGTGGAATCTACTGATGAAGGCTCCTCTGACCAAGAAGACATGAGTGACAGGGAGGAGGAGAGTGTGGCAGACAGCTCAGAAGGAGATCAATTATCTAGCTCCTCCTTGGATTCAGAACAAGAGTTAATGATACAGCCACGCATGCGGAGAGCGATGCATAGGCAACAACAACTGAGAGATTATTATCAAAGAAAATGAGGCCACCTGTGGTTGGGTGGGGCTGTGGTAATTAGTGAGGCTGCTATAAAGAGCAGTGTGTAGGTTTGGCCATTGTGGAGGATTATCTGATCGTTGTGTTTCGTGCCTGCTTTGCTGACTTTGACCTTTGTGTGCTGATTTCCCCCCGCTTTGAAACTAAACCAGAGCAAAGTGTCTTTCACTTTGTGAAAGAAGAAGGACTGTGAATTGCCTCATGGCTGCAAGCTAAGTATCTCAGAACTGATAAGGGACTTGTACAAATTACCAGTTTGTTTGGAGACGAGTGCTCTTTGCTATACAAAAAGAGGGCTTCGTTTATTCGCATTTTCGGTATAAAGAACATTGTTTTGAATTTTCAAACGTGTGTGTGTCTGAAATTGTATCTATGCATTTTCGGGAGGATTCTACCAGAGAGCTCGACAGAACCACAACCATGTTAACTAACTTAACAGCCTCGATGATGCACTTAGCAACTACAGTGATCCCCTGATCATTGCAATGGTTCCGTTCCAGGACCCCAAGCAATGATCGGGTTTTCGCGAAGTAGCGCTGCGGAAGTAAAAACACCATCTGCGCATGCGCAGATGGTGTTTTTACTCCCGCAGCGCTAGCGAGGAGCCGAAGATTGGGGTTCCTGTTTTAAAACGTCACCGCCGGCATGGGCGGCTTGCCAGCACCCCCCCGGACCCCCAACCCGGGTTTGGGGGGCTGCTAGGAAGCCGCCCATGCCGGCGGCGACGTTTTAAAACAGCCGCGCGGCTTTCCAATGAGTCCCGAAGACAAACATCAAACTTCCACGTTTATCTTCGGGACTCATTGGAAAGCCGCGCGGCTGTTTTAAAACGTCGCCGCCGGCATGGGCGGCTTGCCAGCACCCCCCCCGAACCCGGGTGGGCAGGCTGCGGACAAGCCGTTCGCTCGGGGCCGCTTCCCAGCTGAGTACTCAGCTGGGAAGCGGCCCGAGCGAAGCGGCAGCAGCGAGGAGTTTGCGTGGGTGGTGGGGAAACTCCTCGCTGATGCCCGCCAAGAGGGGGAAGACCTAGGGAAGCCGCCCAGCAGCTGATCTGCCCGGCGCCATCTACCCATGCGTGCCCATAGAAAAAAAGGGCACGCATGCGCAGATGGTGTTTTGACTTCCGGGTTCAAAAATCGCAAATTAGCCTGTTCGCAATGGTCGGGAACGCAATAACCGGGGGATCACTGTATATCAAGAAAGGTCTTAAAATGGGACAAAACTCACTTAACCAGTAGTTTTCTTAGCAACATGACATTTTGGACTCAGTTGTGGTCGTAAGTCAAGGACTACCTGTATTCGCATCTCTTGATGAAGTCTACTTGTAGAGTAACCAGACTTCACTGTTTTACAGCCGTGGTGAAAATGTCTTTCTCCTCTTTCTTTATTTTTCTCAGGTGCACACTGATAAACTTCAAACTCTGGCACAAGAGTCTCTCTTCAATTTGGTTTGCAGCTTGTACAAGGCAAGTATCGCTTTCTTACAAGAAATATTCCTGGTTATTTCCACACTCATCTTGAATGGATAAAAAGCAGGGGTGAACTGCTACCATTTCGGACTGGTTTGAACCTACCGGTAGCAGCGGCCACTGGTGGTTCAGAGAACCAGTACCTCTGCTCTGCCCACCGGCTTGGATGCCCCGTTTCCTTTTCTTAACCCTCTTTAAGTGTCCTGTGCATACGTAGAGGGTGATAAAGATGTGAGCGAAACAGGTGTGAAAAAGCACACGAGCAAACTGATAGATAGGAAAGGCAAATAGATTTCACTGTTGATAAAACGAGATTTAGGAGATGTTAATCTGGACCGGGAGTCATTACTCACAGTCACTCATGCCCTCATCACCTCGAGGCTCGACTACTGTAACGCTCTCTACATGGGGCTACCTTTGAAAAGTGTTCGGAAACTTCAGATCGTGCAGAATGCAGCTGCGAGAGCAATCATGGGCTTCTCTAAGTATGCCCATATTACTCCAACACTCCGCAGTCTGCATTGGTTGCCGATCAGTTTCCGGTCACAATTCAAAGTGTTGGTTATGACCTATAAAGCCCTTCATGGCACCGGACCAGAATATCTTCGGGACCGCCTCCTGCCGCACGAATCCCAGCGACTGGTTAGGTCCCACAGAGTTGGCCTTCTTCGGGTCCCGTCAACTAAACCAGTGTTTCCCAACCGGTGTGCCGCGGCACACTGGTGTGCTGCGAGACATGGTCAGGTGTGCCGCGAGGCGGAGGCCAGCAAAGGTTGTTTTGAAAGTTGGCCCCCTCGCGCACATGGCTTCTCCTCGCTAATAGCGGTGGGCAATAGCCGGGGGAGGGGCGGCTTCTGCAAGTGGGAGCTCCAGGGCTGAGGCTTCCACTTGTGGCTGTCCCCGCCCGATCCGTCCTTCTCTCCGGCTTTCTTGGGGCGCGGCTCCTCCCACAGCTGTGGCTGCAGCGGCGCTGGCGATCCGTCCGCTAGCCGCTGCGAGCGCTGTGGGAACGCCCACCCCTCTCACAGTCCCGCTCGGTCTTCTTGGCCACCTACATGCTGCGGGAAGCCTGGGAAAACCAAGCAGACCGCCCAGGCCAGGCAGAAGAATGCCGCCGCCTTGCTATCCCGCTTCTCTCTGGCCATGCGGTTGCAGAAGCAAGCTCTCCCCCCTCACACGCACACTTTCAGCTGGGCAGGGGGTGAAGCCGACCCCCCGGCTGCCGGCGAAGGAGGTTCGCTCGAGCCTCAGAAAGGAGGCGGATTCAGGCAAAGAGCCTGGCGCAACGGGCGCAGCGTTGGAAAGCGAGCGGGCGGTGGGGGCGCTTCGCTTCTGCCTTCCTGAGGCGCTTTTTTTGGGCTCCGCGTCCGGCGAGTTTCTGCCTTGCCTTGTCCACTTAACGCGGCGGGAGAGATGCTAATTCCCATCCCAAACAGTCCGTCTTTTCCCTCAGGAGTGGGTGGGCGTTTTGTCCCTGGCACCACGTCAGCAGCATCAGGAGGACAACAGATGACTAATCCCGCCAGAGAACAAGAGAGAGAAAGCATGAGAGAGAAAGAAAATAAGAGAGAGAACGAGAGAGAGCAAAAGAGATAGAGAGAGGTGCTTCTTGAAGCATATGGTAAAAAGCACCCAAATAATAAGAAAACCCCCCCAGCCCACACCTGTTTTTGAAAAGAATAAAAGAGGAAAAAAACCCAGCCCTCAACTGGTTTTGGAAATGGTTCGAGTGTGTATACACACACACGCATAAAGGTGGGAGAGAGACAGGGGTGGAAAAAGAGGAGAAGTGAGAGGGAGAAGGAATGAGGGGAAAAGGGAGGAAGAGAGAGAAATGAGAAACATGAGAGAGAAAAGGGGGAAAGACAGGAGAAGTACCCAGAAATGAGAGAGCGGTATAAATTTGAGGAGGGATGATTGATGATTGACTGTATTTATAAGAGGATGTTACATGGGATTGTATATATGAGGGGGTTATGTATGTATGTATGTATGTATGTATGTATGTATGTATGCATGCATGCATGCATGCATTAATTAATTAATTAATTAATTAATTAATTAATTAATTAATTAGATTTGTGTCATTTTGGTTGGTGGTGTGCCCCAGGATTTTGTAAATGTAAAAAATGTGCCGCGGCTCAAAAAAGGTTGAAAATCACTGGACTAAACAATGTCGTCTGGCGGGACCCAGGGGAAGAGCCTTCTCTGTGGGGGCCCCGACCCTCTGGAACCAGCTCCCCCCTGAGATTAGGATTGCCCCCACCCTCCCTGCCTTTCGTAAACTCCTTAAGACCCACCTCTGCCGTTAGGCATGGGGGAACTAAAACATCTCCCCCTTGCCCATGTTGTTTTGCCATTTGATTGATTGATTGTGTGCCTGTTTTTTATATATATTGGGATTGTTTTATGAAATTACTAATTTTAAATTGTAATTAGATTGGTGGGCATTGTATTTGTTATTATGTACTGTTTTTTATTATTGTTGTGAGCCGCCCCGAGTTTGCGGAGAGGGGTGGCATATAAATCCAATAAATCTAATCTAATCTAATCTATGAGTTATTCTGGCTTTGCTTATATTGCACTGAGTTATCGGCATATAATTATATGCATATAATTATTTATTACATTTTTAAAAATGGACGTATTTATTTAAATTTACTGTCTGTCCAACTCCAGCAGATTCTGGGTGGTATAGTAAACTAGGGAAAATATAAAACAATCAAACAGAACCCATATTAAATAAAACCAGCGCTCTATATAAGGAGATTGTTTGGAATACTGTGTTCAGTTCTGGAGACCTCACCTACAAAAAGATATTGACAAAATTGAACGGGTCCAAAGACGGGCTACAAGAATGGTGGAAGGTCTTAAGCATAAAACGTATCAGGAAAGACTTCATGAACTCAATCTGTATAGTCTGGAGGACAGAAGGAAAAGGGGGGACATGATCGAAACATTTAAATATGTCAAAGGGTTAAATAAGGTTCAGGAGGGAAGTGTTTTTAATAGGAAAGTGAACACAAGAACAAGGGGACACAATCTGAAGTTAGTTGGGGGAAGGATCAAAAGCAACATGAGAAAATATTATTTCACTGAAAGAGTAGTAGATCCTTGGAACAAACTTCCAGCCGACGTGGTTGGTAAATCCACAGTAACTGAATTTAAACATGCCTGGGATAAACATATATCCATTGTAAGATAAAATACAGGAAATAGTGTAAGGGCAGACTAGATGGACCATGAGGTCTTTTTCTGCCGTCAGTCTTCTATGTTTCTATGTTTCTAAAACAGAGCCCATGTTAAAATTGAGTCATTTGCCTGAAATGTGATAGGCTCTTCTGCTTGAGCAGAAAGTAGGACTAGACCACGTTCCTCAACCTTTCCAGCTTTGCGGACTGGCGCAGGAGGGAGGGGGAGGGAATGGTTACTCGTAATTAGTGGGCAAGTACACGCACAAGCGGAGGCCTTATTTGCATGAGTGGCAGGTTTGGTTTGCACAATGGAGATGTGTGCATGCAGGTGCTCACTCACCACTTCCGTGGCCCAGTTACAAGGCCCGGTGGTGGGCTACGGCCTGGGGATTGGTGACCCCTAGACTACAGGACCTCCAAGGTTCCTTCCAACTCTGTTATTCTATTCTAAAATAATCTCGTAGAAAGCAAAAACTGCAACACAAAACAGGGGCCACTTAACCGATACTAAATGTATAAAACCCGTTTTCATTTTTTGTCTGTTTCTTCTTTACCAGAAAAAGAAACACCATAATTCTATTGTTCTATTGTTCTATTGCCTTTTTATTACTGTTTTGAGCCGCCCCGAGTCTTCGGAGGGGGCGGCATACAAATCTAATAAATAATAATAATAATAATAATAATAATAATAATAATAATAATAATTATTATTATTATTATTATTATTATTATGTTATTGTTTTGTTATTGTTATTGTTATTATTCCAAATGATAAAGAATCGGTCCATTGGTGTTATTTTATGTGATATGTCCGAAAGTCACTCTTCTCCTGAGTGATATAGAAATCTACAGATCTACTAGATCTGAGTGATACTGTATAGAAATCTACAGATCTACTAGATCAGGGATGACGAACCTTTTTTCCTCGGGTGCCAAAAGAGTGTGGGCGAGCGCTATCGTGCATACGCGACTGTCCAAACCCATAATTCAATGTCTGGGGAGAGTGAAAGTAGCTTCACCCAACCCCCGGAGGCCCTCTAGAGTCTAGAGCAGGGGTGGGCAATTAATTTTGCCATGGGGCCCCATGAGAAATTGGGATGGGTTTAGAGGGCTGGACTAATATAATTAACTCAGTTCTACCCAATACTGTAAAGACCCAGACCCTGGCCTGACCTAAACACACAGACCCACTCTACAGAGTGGGTTTACGGCAACACGGTGCACCACAGTCACTGCGCTGGAGTGTTTGCGTGGTTTCTGTGCTCAGCCGCTCTTGGTAGGCGGTCAGGGTCTGCTCCAGTGCAAGGATGAAAGAGCTCACCGCGTCTGCCGGGATTCCTCCGGTTCCTGCTTTCTTCAGAAAGCAGGAACTGGAGGAGTCTCGGCAGATGCGGTAAGCTCTTTCATCATCACACTGGAGCGGACCCTGACCTCCGTGAACCGGTCACAGACAGTGGGCGGGCCACATTTGGCCTACGGGCCACACTTTGCCCAGCTCTGCTCTAGAGGCTGGAAACAGCCTGTTTCCCAACTCCCGGTGGACCCAGTAGGCTCGTGTTTCTCCCTCCCCAGGCTCCAAATGCTTTCTTGAAGCCAGAAGAGGATAAAAACGCCCTCCCCCATCCCCAAAACTCTGCTAGCCATCACATACATGCATGTTGGAGCTGAGCTAGGGCAACATCTTGTGTGCCAGCAGATATGGCTTCGCATGCCACCTGTGGCATCCATGCCATAGGTTCTCCATCACTGTACTAGATCTAAACCCAGAATGTATTTGTCCATTTATTTAATACTAGTATTGCATAAACAATCAAACAAATACATTCAGGGTATAGATCTAACAATGTCTTTTAACTTGGGAGATATGGTTTTTTTAATCTGCACAAATAAAATTTCTAAGAAGTATTCCAATATATAGGGTATTAGAGTTTGTTGCAAAAATCAAAACCAGAAGCACACAAAAATAATTGATTCAGCTGGATTCATAAACTTCATAAACATAGTAACAGATAAATTTACAATATCATTAGCAGAGTTCTTCTTCAAGCAGT
Organism: Erythrolamprus reginae; assembly: GCF_031021105.1. Classification (NCBI taxonomy): domain Eukaryota; kingdom Metazoa; phylum Chordata; class Lepidosauria; order Squamata; family Dipsadidae; genus Erythrolamprus; species Erythrolamprus reginae. The sequence continues at coordinate 28,014,148 of NC_091950.1, forward strand.
TGCAAACAGCAGAGAACAGTTAGTTTCATTTCAGCAGAACTCAAGAGTGAGAGAGTACAGAGTGGACTGAACCACGCCCAGCCTTAAGCTTCAGTTTTAATTTTGATTCTCTGCACAGACTCAGACGTGGTTAGCTTCCATTGGCCGACTTAGTTGTTATGCCTATTCATTGGCTAACCTTGTTGACATGGCTCTCCCAGTTCATGAATATATTAACATAGGGTTTTTTCATTTGCTTCTGTTTACAATGTTATTAAGTCTTCTGGAGGAAAAATAATTAATATAGCGTGCAGTGAGAAGAAAATGGGAGATCCCCAATCTCATATAGGCTAGATTTGCATAGCACGTTAAATTAGATTAAAATCAAATTGGGCAGCTGGTTGAGCCTATTGCGAAACTTAAACTGGTTACTGGGTATAAAAACCCCTTGATTTAGAGCTCATGGATGTAAAATAAGTCTTTTATAACGGAAAATGAGGTAGCAAATGGAGCAGCAAGAAACACTTTAAAAAGCCTGTTGACCTGCTGAGATCCTGAGCTGAAGTGCTGCAACCTTTTTGAGATCGATCCTTCTTAGAAACATAGAAACATAGTAGAAGACTGACGGCAGAAAAAGCCCTCATGGTCCATCTAGTCTGCCCTTATACTATTTCCTGTATTTTATCTTACAATGGATATATGTTTATCCCAGGCATGTTTAAATTCAGTTACTGTGGATTTACCAACCACGTCTGCTGGAAGTTTGTTCCAAGCATCTACTACTCTTTCAGTAAAATAATATTTTCTCATGTTGCTTTTGATCTTAAATATATTAAAGGGTTAAATAAGGTCCAGGAGGGAAGTGTTTTTAATAGGAAAGTGAACACAAGAACAAGGGGACACAATCTGAGGTTAGTTGGGGGAAAGATCAAAAGCAACATGAGAAAATATTATTTTACTGAAAGAGTAGTAGATCCTTGGAACAAACTTCCAGCAGATGTGGTAGATAAATCCACAGTAACTGAATTTAAACATGCCTGGGATAAACATGTGTCTGTCCTGAGATAAAATACAGAAAATAGTATAAGGGCAGACTAGATGGACCATGAGGTCTTTTTCTGCCGTCAGACTTCTATGTTTCTATGTTTCTATCTTTCCCCCAACTAACTTCAGATTGTGCCCCTTGTTCTTGTGTTCACTTTCCTATTAAAAACACTTCCCTCCTGGACCTTATTTAACCCTTTAACATATTTAAATGTTTCGATCATCTCCCCCCTTTCCCTTCTGTCCTCCAGACTATACAGATTGAGTTCATTAAGTCTTTCCTGATACGTTTTATGCTTCCACCATTCTTGTAGCCCGTCTTTGCACCCGTTCCATTTTGTCAATATCTTTTTGTAAGTGAGGTCTCCAGAACTGAACACAGTATTCCAAATGTGGTCTCACCAGCGCTCTATATAGTGGGATCACAATCTCCCTCTTCCTGCTTGTTATACATCTAGCTATGCAGCCAAGCATCCTACTTGCTTTTCCTACCACCTGACCACACTGCTCACCCATTTTGAGACTGTCAGAAATCACTACCCCTAAATCCCCTAATGGCTTCTTGCCATGACATCTAACTTGTTTACGCTTTCCGAAGTTAAATTACAGCAGAAATTTGTCCAGAGTAGTAAACCAAATGACATAAAAATCTTAGTTAAAAAAAAGAACATGCACATTACACAGAGCCAATAACTAAGAGCTGTGATGATTAAGTCCGATGACGAAATAAGGAAGGGTGGCACCATTGAATGAGGAGTCAACACAGAGATGAAAGGATTAAGTTAGATATTGAGTTAAGACGTTACGATATTTATTTATTTTATTTATTTATTGGATTTGTATGTCGCCCCTCTCCGTGGACTCGGGGCGGCTAACAGCAGTGATGAAAACAGCATGTAACAATCCAATACTAAAACAACTAAAAAACCCTTATTATAAAACCAAACATACATACAAACATACCATGCATAAATTGTAGAGGCCTAGGGGGAAAGAATATCTCAGTTCCCCCATGCCTGACGGCAGAGGTGGGTTTTAAGGAGCTTACGAAAGGCAAGGAGGGTGGGGGCAATTCTAATCTCTGGGGTGAGTTGGTTCCAAAGGGCCAGGGCTGCCACAGAGAAGGCTCTTCTCCTGGGTCCCGCCAAACGACATAGTTTAGTTGACGGGAATCAGCAAAGGCCAACTCTGTGGGACCTAATTGGTCACTGGGATTCGTGCGGCAGAAGGCGATCCTGGAGATAATCTTGTCCGGTGCCATGAAGGGCTTTATAGGTCATAACCAACACTTTGAATTGTGACCGGAAACTGATCGGCAACCAATGCAGACTGCGGAGTGTTGGTGTAACATGGCCATGCCTAGGGAAGCCCATGATTGCTCTCGCAGCTGCATTCTGCACGATCTGAAGTTTCCGAACACTTTTCAAAGGTAGCCCCATGTAGAGAACATTATAGTAGTCGAGCCTCGAGGTGATGAGGGCATGAGTGACTGTGAGCAGTGACTCCCGATCCAAATAGGGCCGCAACTGGTACAGCAGGCGAACCTGGCCAAATTTATGTTTTATGTTTTATTATAAATAGAAAAAGGGAACATAAAGGACTGGATTTTATAATATTGTTATTTGTAGATGAAATATATCTCATGTGTGGTTAATTTTAATTAACTTAGCAAAGAAGAGGATAAAAAGTACTTATTGAAAGTATTATTAGCACTTTTTTCTCTCTCCAAATGTTTAACATATCTAAGAAATATTATTAATTATTATTTTAAGCATTGATTCTGTGTTTTTTTATCGCTCATGTTGTTTTATTGTATGTTGAAAGAAAAATAAAGAAAAAATTTATACCCCGCCCCCCCAAAAAAGTCAGTATTATTTCATTGAGATAATCCTTCTTCCTCTTTATAGCTCTGATTTTTGCCTATTTTTGTGTTTGCAGGGAGATGTGCCAGATGCCTGCAAAAGGCCAACAGAACTTTCTCCCTTCCTCCCCAATCACCCTTTCTTGAGGAAGCCCACAGCCAACTTGTCCGACGGTTTATCAGTCTGCCCAAGGAAAAGCAAAGGAAACTTTTAAAGATTTTAATCCTACATGTCTGTATTAGCTGTCAAATTTTCCTGCTACAAGGTGGAGCTCAGCTCTGGAATGTAATGAAGTCAAGGGACTCTTTCAAGGAGGCAGAAGAAGAAAAATCAGGGACAGATGTTTTGGGAAGAAGAGTGGAGCCTTGGTTTTCTTGGTGCTAAAACAATAAACCCGTGGGAAGGTAGCTTCTGTCACTCTAGCAGGAATTACATCTTTTAACCTCATAAAAGTTGCTGATTTTACCCTCATTTCTACTTCGTATTGATTGCACACACCCCCAAATGGAAATGTTGTCTTTAGGGAAAAAGTCGTGTCTTCAGAAGGACAAAGTTGGTCTCTTCTTGCCAACATCCAATCCTATTTGGTGATCTGAGATATGGGAAGCTGCATTATAATACAGTAGTACCTCTAGATACGAGTTTAATTCGTTCCAGAAGGGAGCTTGTATGTCGAACAACTCGTATCTGGAACAAATGGCTTTAGACTTTGTTTTTCCCCTCCGAGATAACCAGAAGCAAGGATTCTTGCGCCACCTAGTGGACGCTCGGCTCGTATCCCGAATTTGAGCTCGGATCTGGAACACAAATTTCTCTCCCCTCGTGGCTCGTAACTTGGAATACTCGCATGTGGAGCAGCTAATATCTAGAGGTACTACTGTACTGGGGAGGTGGGAGCAGAATCTTCCTTAAGGACCAGCCTTGACATCAGCACAGCTCTGGTACAGCTCTGTTCACATTCCCAAAGAATCTGTTTGCTAAATAAAGGTGCATCAAGACAGCCAATATTATGTGGTTTTCCTTCTGCGTGGGAGCACAACACCATAATTTGGTAACTGGTCTCTATTCCTGTCTTTTTAATGCAGCTGGTGAGCGGTGCTCTTATAATTTATTTCATTTATTTATTTATTAATCAGATTTGTATGCCGCCCCTCTCCGCAGACTCGGGGCAGCTAACAACAATAAAAAGACAATGTAAACAAATCTGATATTAAAAATAATCTAAAAAACCCCAATTTAAAGAACCAATCATACATACAAACATACCATGCATAAATTTTATAAGCCTAAGGGGAGGGAAAATTTCCATTCCCCCATGCCTGACGACAGAGGTGGGTTTTGAGGAGCTTACGAAAGGCAAGGAGGGTGGGGGCAACTCTGATATCCGGGGGGAGTTGGTTCCAGAGGGTCGGGGCCACCACAGAGAAGGCTCTTCCCCTGGGTCCCACCAGACGACATAATGTGAGCTAAGAGGCAGTGGTTGGGGGATCTCGGTGGTGCAGGGGTTAGAGTGCTGTACTTCAAGCTACTTCTGCTGATCACCGGCTGTCAGCAGTTTGGCAGATCGAATCTCAGTAGGCTCAAGGTTGACTCAGCCTTCCATCCTTCCAAGGTTGGTAAAATGAGGGCTCAGATTGTTGGGGACAATTTACTTAATGTAAATCAGAGAGGGCTGTAAAGCACTGTGAAATGGTATATTTATTTATTTATTTAGTTATTGGACGTATATGCCACCCCTCTCTGTGGACTTGGGGTGGCTTATAACACTTCAATAAAAAGATACAATATATATAAAAACATTTCTAAGCCAATTAATAGAATAGTTAATTTAAACATCTATCTTAAAACTAATCATACATACTATCACATCCAATACATTCACTGGGCAGAGGCTGGCATCTGGTGGCCCCAGGCCTGGTGACATAAGTGCGTTTTCAGGTTCTTACGGAAGGCAAGGAGGGTGGGGGCAGTGAGAATCTCTGGGGGTAGCTGATTCCAGAGGGATGAGGCCCCCACAGAGAAGGCTCTTCCCCGAGGTCCCACCAGCCGGCACTGTCTGGTTGATGGGACCCTGAAGAGACCAACTCTGTGTATACATATACCCTGTTTCCCCGATAGTAAGACACCCCCGATTGTAAGACGTATCGGGGGTTTCAGGGGGGTCGGCTAATATAAGCCGTACCCCGAAAGTAAGACTTACTTATATGTCTTACTTTCGGGGAAACACGGGGGTATTGCCGTGGGGGGGAGCCCGATGACGTTGCTTCCAAGCTCCCCGCGCGCCCCTCGCCTTCGCCTCGCCGCGGCACCACCGCCTCTTCCCCGGCTTGGCAAAGCGAAGGACGACGCTGGTCCGAAGCGAGCCGAGCGGGCGGAGGCTTGCAGCGAAGGCGCTCGTCCCAGCAACCGAGTCCTGCCGAGGCTCGGCTGAAAGCGGCCAGTGAGGCCGACCGGCTCCGAGGCGAGCGGCCAGAGCTGCGCCCTCCTTCGCCCGCCTCCTTTCCGGCAGGCAGGTGGGGCTGCCCAACTGCGCAGAGCGGCTCCTCCCCTCCAGACACACGTTTCCCCGACACGCGTCTGCGGCTCCACGCGTGCACGCCGCCTGGAGCCCTGAGGTTGAACTTGGAAAAGGGCTCACGAGGCTCCTGTCCCGCGGCTGCCCTTCTGGACTGGGGAGATGCCTTCGGGAACGCGACCCTTTCAATTTTTTTCCAATGTAAGACATACCCCGAAAGTAAGACGTAGTGGGGCTTTTGGGGGTAAAAAGAAAGTAAGACACTGTCTTACTTTCGGGGAAACACGGTATCCATCCTAAGGTAAAATACAGGAAATAGTATAAGGGCAGACTAGATGGATCATGAGGTCTTTTTCTGCCGTCAGTCTTCTATGTTTCTATATGAGTCTAAATGCTATTGCCTGGTTGTGGGAAAAATATCCTTCAGATGTTGACCCTGAAGCAGGCTAGGGATGGGGGGGGGGAGGCAAGTTTCCACAAAAGGCTGGAATGACAGGTTTAGCCATCTATTCATACTCAATCTTCAAAATGGGTGGAAGGGTTCCTGCTTTGCTCAGGAGCTGTATGGTCCTGCCTCTCCCCCTTATTCAAGAAAGTAAAGACTCTTGAAACATGGCATTCCAAAAGGAACCTTTTATTGAACAGGGGTGACAGCAGGACGAAATAAAAGCAGGCTCTGAGATCCCTCAGGCAATACAAGTGGAATAAAAGGAATTGGAGATCCCTCCCAACTGTCCGATATGGATTCAGCCAATCCACAGGTGTGAAGATGTTATTGTACCGGCTGCTCCGAGACCACACTAAGGAAGGTTTCTCAGGGTCATCTTCTGTTGGCTTTCAGGCGATGCAACCCACATGGCCCTACCTACCCTGACGTTCCCCAAAAGGCACAAAACCCCAGGGCGCCTAGGCACTAGGCAAAAAAGGTTATAAATCAACAGCACAAAGTACATGGGAAAAAGGAATAAAGGATGCAAGCAAGGGTCCCCTCCACCCTTCCCCTGAAAAATGGCAGATTCACAGATCTGACAGGAGCTCCCGTTCCTTCTGTGGATAAAACTCCACACGATCGCTCTTGTTCGGTCTTTTGTTCCATTGCCTTTTCCAATGGTTGCCACCTTCTCCCTTGCCTGGATACATGGCAATTGCAATGCTTGATCTATTCTATTTAATATTTATTTATTTATTTATTTATTTATTTATTTATTTATTTATTTATTTATTTATTTATTTATTTATTTATTTATTTATTTATTTATTTATTTATTTATTTATTTATTTATTTATTTATTTATTTATTCATTCATTCATTTATTTATTCATTCATTTATTTATTGGATTTGTATGCCGCCCCTCTCTGCAGACTCGGGGCGGCTAACAACAGTAATAAAACAGCATATAATAATAATCCAATACAGTGATCCCCCGGTTATTGCGTCCCCGACCATTGCGAACAGGGTAATTTGCGATTTTTGAACCCGGAAGTCAAAACACCATCTGCGCATGCGTGCCCTTTTTTTTCTATGGGCACGCATGCGTAGATGGCGCCGGGCAGATCAGCTGCTGGGCGGCTTCCCTGGGTCTTCCCACTCTTGCTGGCGGGAGGGCGAAGCCCCCCCCAGCACCCGCTCGCCCGCCCTTCGCCCTTCGCCCGGGAAGTTCGCCAGGAGTCAGCGGAGAACGGCGCGCCTGTTTTAAAATGATCGGAGCCGGCCGGCTCCGATCGTTTTAAAACAGGCGCGCCGTTCTCCGCTGACTCCTAAAGCGGGGAAGTTCGCCAGGAGTCAGCGAAGAACGGCGCGCCTGTTTTAAAACGATCGGAGCCGGCCTGGGGGGGCTTTCCAGCAACCCCCGAGCCCCCAACCCGGGCTTGGGGGTTGCTGGAAAGCCCCCCCAGGCCGGCTGCGACGTTTTAAAACACGCGCGCCGCTTCGCAGCTGTCTCCTGAAGCCGAACGCTAACTTCCGCGTTCGGCTTCAGGAGACAGCTGCGAAGCGGCGCGGGTGTTTTAAAACGTCGCCGCCGACCTGGGGGGCTCGCTAGCACCCCCCCAAACCCGGGTTGGGGGTTCGGGGGGTGCTAGCGAGCCCCCCATGTCGGCGGCAACGTTTTAAAACACCCGCGCCGCCTTCCAATGAGTCCCGAAGACAAACGTCAAACTTCCGCGTTTGTCTTCGGGACTCATTGGAAAGCCGCGCGGGTGTTTTAAAACGTCGCCGCCGACATGGGGGGCTCGCTAGCACCCCCCGAACCCCCAACCCGGGTTAGGGGGTGTGCTAGCGAGCCCCCCATGTTGGCGGCGACGTTTTAAAACAGCCGCGCCGCCCCCAATCTTCGGCTCCTCGCTAGCGCTGCGGAAGTAAAAACACCATCTGCACATGCGCAGATGGTGTTTTTACTTCCGCAGCCCTACTTCGCGAAAACCCGCTCGTTGCGGGGGGTCCTGGAACGGAACCCTCGCAACGAGCGGGGGATCACTGTACTAAAAACAGTTAAAAACCCATTATTATAAAAACCAAACATACATACAGACATACCATGCATAAAATTGTAAAGGCCTAGGAGGAAAGAGTATCTCAATTCCCCCATGCCTGGAGGCAGAGGTGGGTTTTAAGGAGCTTACGAAAGGCAAGGAGGGTGGGGGCTATTCTAATCTCTGGGTGGAGTTGGTTCCAGAGGGGCGGGGCCACCACAGAGAAGGCTCTTCCCCTGGGTCCCGCCAAACGACATTGTTTAGTCGACGGGACCCAGAGAAGGCCAACTCTGTGGGACCTAACTGGTCGCTGGGATTCGTGCGGCAGAAGGCGGTCCCTGAGGTAATACATGGCAATTGCAATGCTTGATCTATTCTATTTAATATGGCATTACTGATAGTCCTAAAACTGATGACAACAGTTGAGCTCAACGCTTATACGAGACATTTCTTAAGTGAATTTTGCCCCCTTTTGCAACCTTTCTCGCCGTCGTTGTTAAGTGAATCACTGCAGTTATTAAGTTTAGTATAATGGCCATTAAGTCAATCTGGAATCAATGGCCTTCCCATTGACTTTGCTTGTCAGAAGGTCACAAAAACTGATCACATGACCCTGGGACTCCGCAACTGTCATAAATATGAACCAATAGCCAAGCATCCAAATTTGGAAAACGTGATCATGGGGAATTCTGCAATGGTCATAAGTGTGAAAATGATCATAAGTCACTTTTCTCCTGTGCGCTGCTTGGAATATCCAAGCATGGGTTCCCGGCTTCTGGTGAAGATGATCTGTATCGACATTGTTCCCTTTGCTTGGCAGCATCTTTGTTTGTAGCAGAGTTCTACAGAGGGTTCATTCTATTTATTTATTATTTATTAATCAAATTTGTATGCCGCCCCTTTCCGCAGACTCGGGGCGGCTAACAACAGCAACAAAACAATATAAACAAATCTAATATTTAAGTTAATTTTAAAAAAATTAACCCCAATTTAAGAGACCAATCATACATACAGACATACCATGCATAATTTTTTTTTATAAGCCATGGGGAAGGGAATATCTCAATTCCCCCATGCCTGACAACAGAGGTGGGTTTTAAGGAGCTTACGAAAGGCAAGGAGGGTGGGGGCAACTCTGATCTCTGGGGGGAGTTGGTTCCAGAGGGCCAGGGCCACCACAGAGAAGGCTCTTCCCCTGGGTCCTGCCAAACGACATTGTTTAGTCGACGGGACCCGGAGAAGGCCAACTCTGTGGGACCTAACTGGTCGCTGGGATTTGTGCGGCAGAAGGCGGTCCCGGAGATATTCTGGTGCGATGCCATGAAGGGCTTTATAGGTCATAACCAACACTTTGAATTGTGACTGGAAACTGATTGGCAACCAATGCAGACTGCGGAGTTTTGGTGTGACATGGGCATATTTAGGGAAGCCCATGATTGCTCTCGCAGCTGCATTCCACCTCAGCAGCCCTGGACCAGACCTCTTCCTGCCCTTGAGGCTTATGCTTGGATGCTTCCCATGTTTGGATACTCCAAGCAGCGCACAGGAGAATGAACATCGTCTTACCTGAACATTCCATGTGCACTACAGGAGCATCCAACCCACCCTGTGGCCATCCTGGTCCAGGGTATGGACATTGGATTTCCATTTGGCTACCTAAAAAGTCTACGTCCTCGTAAAACAACTGGTTCAGAGGGGGTCAAGGAGGCGTAGCGGGATATTTCTTACTCAGTCCCTGGCTAACAGGGAAGACGTTTGAGCTCCAAGGTTAGCAATTTGGTTGCAAATATTTTGTCACCTTTCAAGGAGACATCGTCCATGTGCTTTGAATTGTGTTCATCTGTCAGAACACAGGTTTTTAAATACCTTTTTAAAAAACATATACTGTACAGTATATACAGTGATCCCTCGGGTTTCGCGAGGGTTCCGTTCCAAGACCCCTCGCGAAACTCGATTTTTCGCGATATAGTGGTGCGGAAGTAAAAACACCATCTGCGCATGCGCGCCCTTTTTTTCATGGCCGCACATGCGCAGATGGTGGAGTTTGCGTGTGGGCGGCGGGGAAGACCCAGGGAAGGTTCCTTCGGCCGCCCAACAGCTGATCTGCTCCGCAGCGCGGCAGCAGCGAGGAGCCGAAGATGGGGTTTCCCCGTTGCCCAGGCAACGGGGAAACCCCATCTTCGGCTCCTCGCTGCTGCCGTGCTGCGGAGCAGATCAGCTGTTGGGCGGCCGAAGGAACCTTCCCTGGGTCTTCCCGCCGCCCAGGCAAAGGGGAAACCCCAAGATCGCTTGCCGCTTGCCCGTTCACCCGCCCGCCCGGCTGCTCGCTTGCCCGTTTACCCGCCCGCCCGGCCGCTCCGCTTGCCCGTTCACCCGCCCGCCCGGCCGCTCCACTTGCCCGTTCGCCCGCCCGCCCGGCCGCTCCGCTTGCCCGTTCACCCGCCCGCCCGGCTGCTCGCTTGCCCGTTCACCCGCCCGCCCGGCCGCTCCGCTTGCCCGTTTGCCCGCCTGCCCGGCCGCTCCGCTTGCCCATTCGCCCGGCCGGCCGGCCGCTCCGCTTGCCCGTTCACCCGCCCGGCCGGCTGCTCGCTTGCCGCTCGAGAGCAAGAGGGGGAGAGATAGAGAAAGAGAGAGAAGGAAAGAAAGAGATGAGAGAGGGAGGAAGAGAGTGTGAGAGAGGAAGAAGCAAGATAGAGAAAGAGAGAGAGAAAGAAAGATGAGAAAGGAAGGGAGTGACGTCATCGGGTGGAAAAATCGCGATATAGCGTTTCGCAAAGATCAAGGTCGCGAAACTCGGGGGATCACTGTATACATATGTTTGTCGAGTCACCCTGGTACATTGAAGGAACATCACAGCTCCTTTTTTACCAGGGGTCATATTCCAAGGCAGATAAGTTTTTTTTATAGCCAACAACTATAATCTATAGGTGAGTTCTGGGTGTATTTATAAATGAAGAGGCAACAGCCATTATGAAAGTTTTTTTTAAAATGATTTTGGGATTTGCAGGTTACATACGTTTATTGTTATAGAAATGGTTAGTTTATACTAGGAATGGAAAGAGAAAAAGTTGAGGCTGCAATGTTATTAACTTTATTTGACTGTGTTGAAAATAATTGAAAGGGAATAGGTGTTTTTCCTGCTTTTTCCTTTGTCCCACACAATTCCCTTCTTCTCCCCCCGTTTCCTACAATCTTTATTTCCACTTCTTATGTTTTGATAAATTTAACAAAATTACAGTGTTCCCTCGATTTTCGCGGGGGATGCGTTCCGAGACCGCCCGCAAAAGTTGAATTTCCGTGAAGTAGAGATGCGGAAGTAAATACACTATTTTTGGCTATGAACAGTATCACAAGCCTTCCCTTAACACTTTAAACCCCTAAATTGCAATTTCCCATTCCCTTAGCAACCATTTAGATTATTTCTCACCATGTTTATTTATTAAAGTTTATTAAAAAAAATATTTATTAAAGGCAGACGAAAGTTTGGCGATGACATATGATGTCATCAGGCGGGGAAAACCATGGTATAGGGAAACAACTCACGAAGTATTTTTTAATTAATATTTTTGAAAAACCGTATTGTAGACTTTTCGCAAAGTTCAAACCCGCGAAAATCGAGGGAACACTGTACACCTATATATATAAAAAATAGGTACGGTGCAGTAACCGTTTCCATTTGCCTTCTGCAATTCCTTTTCCTACCAGAGAGTGGCAGTCATGGAACACTTTAACAAACGAATCTTGATTTCTGAAGCCTTGAAAATTTCTGCAGGAGAAAAGGTGAGAGGGGGCTGTGGAGACAACCTTTCTCTAAAGTTACGTTTTATTACTTCTCTGTATAAATGATCCTATTTAATCATCAAAGCCGTAAATCACAAGTTCTGTTTTCATTTTTCTGCAAAAAGTTCATAAGAGGCTTCCAGTTGAAATGTAGATAATATTTTTTTTTTCTATTCAAAGAAATTAGCTTATCCCTTTCACCCAATATTGTCAACTTCATCAACTATCCTCCCCATTGTGGATAGTGTCAAACCTTTCCAACTCTGTGCAGACGTGTGTTCCTTAAGTCTTATTTTATTGTTTTCACAGCACACCTACTCCCAACCCCCAACACTTCTCCCTTAGACTCTCCACGATTGACCTCTCCAGGTTCCTAAGAGGCCAGTAAGGGGCGTATATAAGTGCACTGATGTGCCTATCGTCCCCTGTCCAATTGTCTTTCCTTATCTCATATCTCATATATATTCTCTCCTTATCTATATCTATATATCTATATCTATATATATTCTCTCCTTATCTCTTATATCATATATATTCTCTCCCTCCCATCTACTTCTCTTCTTTTTTACTTTCTATCGTCATATATATTACTTAATGTCTATTCTCTTCCATATGTATTGTATATTGGACAAAGAATAAATAAAAAATAAAAATAAATTTTATTTTTATTGTGGCAGCCAGAACTGGGCGTAGAACTCCAGGGGTGGCCTGACCAGTGAAGTAGAGAGACAATACTGTTACTTTTCATGTGGATGCAGCCCAAGATTGCATTACAGGGTTTTTGGGGGATAGCTTCCAAAGTGACATCACATTACCCAATTGAAATCCTGCCTCTTTGATCAACTGGAAATCTGGAAAAAAAGTTGAGCTGCTTTAATGAAGGCCAGAGAAGTGTGGAATTCATGTGAATTATGGCACCTGTGTCCTGGTTCTCCTGAACTTTTCAAAACTCTACAATACAGTGGTACCTCTACTTAAGAATTTAATTCGTTCCGTGACTAGGTTCTTAAGTAGAAAGGTTTGCAAGTAGAAGTAATTTTTTCCATAGGAATCAGTGTAAAAGCAAATAATGCCCACAAACCCATTAGGAAAGAAATAAAAGCTCGGAATTTGGGTGGGAGGAGGAGGAAGAGGAAGAGGAGGACAGTCGCTGCCCAGAGCGAAGGGAGTGTTTCTTTTCTCTGGGTGCTGGCAGAGGTTTATTCCTTCTACAAGCGTCCAGAGAAAGGAAAACACTCCGTTCGCTCTGGGCTGCCAAAGTCTCCTTAAGCGCCACCGAAAGGCTCCTCTGGCAGCCCAGAAAAGCCCGAGATGGCTGGGATTAAAGGGGGAATGGCAGGAAACTGGCCAGGCCTTCGTGCTGCTCTCAAATTTCCTGGGAAATTTTTTCCGGGCTCAGGTTCTTAAGTAGAAAATGGTTCTTAAGAAGAGGCAAAAAAATCTTGAACACCTGGTTCTTATCTAGAAAAGTTCTTAAGTAGAGGCCTTCTTAGGTAGAGATATCACTATACCTTCAATTGTCTCCCCCACCCCAGAGTGGGTGGTGGGAGCCAGATGCCACCAATTCTATACCTGTGATAAGCCGGTGCAGATGTTGGTGATAAATCAACGGCTTGCCACACTATCTGTAGAAGACCTACAGATATTTATGGGAGTTTGGAAAGAGTGATTTCATGAGATGCAGCCACAAAGCATTCTTTCGAGAAGTTCAAGGCCATCCTATGTCCACCACCTGGGTGGAAGTGGGAGGCGGAGTTGCCACACTGGCACAACTTAAGTGGGCAATGTGACAAGTTTGTGGTGTGGGGGGCAAGGCATGTAAACTTTTAACTGGGTGGGAAGCTCAGATTCGGGTTCCCCAGTGTAGATGACAGGACAGCTCTGGAAATAAATTGGAACTTTGAGGAATGCCTTGACTTGGACTCTGATTTAAATTTGGATGTTACCTGGAACCTTGACAACCTACGCATTTGGTTTATACTTAGATTTAACCTAGGCAGGAAAAATTAGTGGACAGCTATAGAATAGGTGGTGGCACAGTGGGTAGAAAGCAGTATTGCAGGCTGACTCTGCCCACTGCCAAGAGTTCGATCCTGAGAAGATTCAAGGTTGACTCATCCTTCCATCCTTCCGAGGTCAGCAAAATGAGGACCCAGATTGTTAGGGACTATTTATTTATTTATTTATTTATTCATTCATTCATTCATTCATTCATTCATTCATTCATTCATTCATTTATTGGATTTGTATGCTGCCCCTCTCCGGAGACTCGAGGCGGCTAACAGCAATAATAAAACAGCATATAATAATAATCCAATACTAAAAACAGTTAAAAAACCATTATTATAAAAACCAAACATACATACAGACATACCATGCATAAAATTGTAAAGGCCTAGGGGAAAGTATCTCAATCCCCCCATGCCTGGCGGCAGAGGTGGGTTTTAAGCAGCTTACGAAAGGCAAGGAGGGTGGGGGCAATTCTAATCTCTGGGGGGAGTTGGTTCCAGAGGGCTGGGGCCGCCACAGAGAAGGCTCTTCCCCTGGGTCCCGCCAAGTGACATTGTTTAGTTGACGGGACCTGGAGAAGACCCACTCTGTGGGACCTAACTGGTCGCTGGGATTCGTGCAGCAGTGTATTGACAATGTAAACCGCTCAGTGGTGTAAAGCATTATGAAGCGATATATAAATCTAAGGGTTAGTCTATTGCTACATAACTCAACGTAATAACTTTGAGAGAGATTTTGGAATCCCCATGGACCACCATTGTAGGTATGAGCCAGCAATGTGCTGCATGTGGTTTTTGCTCCTTAAGTATAAAACCTTACTTTTCATGCTACTGAACTGCATTTTCTTGGATATCGCCCACCTGGTCACATGGCAAGCAAGCCACTCCCACCCAGTCACATGACCATCAAGCCACACCCACACACTACCCACAGTCATAGTTCCCTTTAAGCTGAGCAGTGAGCAATCGCTCACTTAAAAATCATCATCAACTCAGAGTTTTCCAAACCTGCCCAGAAGCCGAGAGGGAAAGAGTGAGAGGGAAAGAGAGAGAGAGGAAGAGAGGAAGAGAGAGAAACAGATAGAAAAAAGAGAGGAAGGAAAAGAGAAAGAAAAAGAATGGGAGAAAGGAAGAGAGAAAGAAAATCAAAATCTAGTTTGAAACTAGCTCAAGTATTTAAGTGGCATTTTGATATTGATAGAGTTGCCCTATTATGAGCTCACTGTTATAGACACACAGTACAGTATTTTATTTTGAAATTATCTGAGGCAAAACAGGATGAGTTTTTTATTTGTTTGTTTGTTTGTTTGTTTATTATTTCTGTGCCGCCCAGTCCTGAAGGGACTGCCGCTCAGACACTATACTTTTCCGCCCCCCCCAAAAAAAAAATTAGAGGGAACACTGCCCACAGTGTGGGAGTGAATTTTTGTGCAGCCCTTCATTGTCAGTATGTTTGTTTGCTTATGTCATAGATATCCTTGGATATTCAAGTCTGTCAAGATCTTTCTGGATTTTGAGCCTATATTGTCATCTGCAGATTTGATGAGTTCCCCTTCATCCAAATCCTTTATGAAGATGTTGAAGAGTATCTGACCTAGGACAGATCCTTGGAGTTCTGAACTAATGCCTTAACATTACACCAAGTATTCATAGTGTGTTCTGCCGGCGTGTTTAAATTGCCTGTAATTACAGGGTAAATAGTCCAGGAAGACACCCACCACACGGTAAAAGGAAAACCCAAAAGTTTTTATAAACAGAAAAACAGAAACATCTCCCTTTTTAAATGTCAAGGGGATTTTCTGGTACACACAAGGCACAGGTGAAATGCAATCCAGTTGCTCACCCAATAACTGGGAAATTGAGTCCAATTCTAAAGTCCAGAGAGTCCACACACACAATCCTGAACAGCAAAAAACCACAACCTTGATGAAACAATGAATCAGATAAACTGCCACGAGGCTAACACACCAGGCTGCACTTTTATCTGTAGCACTAATTACAGCAGCCCCACCCAACCACAGGTGGCCTCATTTTCTCTTGTAATAATCCTTCAGTTGTTGTCTCCTATGCATCACTCTACGCATGCGTGGATGTGCCATTAATTCTTGTTCATAATCCAGGGATGATACAGATGATTGATCTCCTCCTGGGCTGTCTGCCAAACTCCCCTCTTCCCTGTCACTCACGCTTCCTTGGTCAGAGGAGACAGATTCTACTGGAAGCAAAGCAAGCCTGCGGCATGTGGATGTCTCCCTCACATCCACCTCCACACTGCCCGGGGCAGGAGCTGGGCCAGAGCTAACCACAACATAGTGCAACTAAAGGATATCAGAATGGGACATATGATTGGTATGCAGTGATGGGCTGCTGCCACCATGGAACGGGGGCCAGTGGGGGTAGTAATTTTATGCACTATTTATTGAATATTTAACATTTTTAATTGTCCTTTCTTCTCTAGTACCTTAGTATGATCCTTAACTACTTTTAAAATAGGAAATAATTAAATAGTAAGTTTTTACCCATAAACGCTTTAATCATTTTAATCATTAAAGAAAATTGAGCTACTTGCCTGATCTGTTATCATACTGAACGTTGTGGGTTCAGTACAAAACCTTAAAATGTTGCTATGCTCCTCAACAAATCATGCTGTCTGTCATTTGTCCTTTTTGTGGCTATTCAAATAATGTGACTCAATCAACTGAAAAAGTGTCCAAGCACCTATTTGAAAACTTATCTTGGTCGGTAAGCCACTCCCACCCAGTCACATGTCCTTTAAGCCACCTCCGGTCACATGATTGTCAAGCCACTCCCACCTGGTCACATGGTGGGCAAGCCACTCCTACCCAGTCACATGACCATCAAGCCACACACACACACTACCCACAGTGTGGTAGTAAATTTTTTTGTAGCCCTTCACTGTCGGTATGTTTGTTTGCTTATGTCATAAAGTTAACATGCACCAGTTTGATGTAGTGGTTAATGAGAAATGGTGACTCCTCATCCCTTAGGCAGAAAACCAGCTGGGTGGCATTGAGCCAGTTACTTGCTCTCTGCCCTAGAAAAGAGGCAATGGTAAATCTTTTAAAATCTTGCCAAGAAAATGGCAGGGACTATCCCAGGCAATCAAAAAAAACCCTCAAGGGCACATTCACATAAAAGAGTTATTGTTTACCTCAGATATTGACCAGATGGGACTATGCAGCATCCCCAGAATTCATGCAAAAGTGTTCGGAAACTTCAGATCGTGCAGAATGCAGCTGCGAGAGCAATCATGGGCTTCCCAAGGTATGCCCATGTTACACCAACACTCCGCAGTCTGCATTGGTTGCCGATCAGTTTCCGGTCACAATTCAAAGTGTTGGTTATGACCTATAAAGCCCTTCATGGCATTTGACCAGAATATCTCTGGGACCGCCTTCTGCCGCACGAATCCCAGCAACCAGTTAGGTCCCACAGAGTTGGCCTTCTCCGGGTTCCGTCGACTAAACAATGTCGTTTGATGGGACCCAGGAGAAGAGCCTTCTCTGTGGCGGCCCCGACCCTCTGGAACCAACTCCCCCCAGAGATCAGAATTGCCCCCACCCTCCTCGCCCTTTTGTAAGCTCCTTAAAACCCACCTTTGTCGTCAGGTATGGGGGAACTGAGATATTTCCTTCCCCCTAGGCCTATACAATTTAGGTATGGTATGCTTGTGTGTATGTTTGGTTTTTTAAATCAGGGTTTTTAAAATTATTTTAAATATTAGATTTGTTACATGTTGTTTTATTATTGTTGTTAGCCGCCCCGAGTCTAAGGAGAGGGGCGGCATACTATTATTATTATTATTTATTATTATTATTAATCAGATATGTATGCCGCCCCTCTCCGCAGACTCGGGGCGGCTCACAGCAATAATAATACAATGTAAACAAATCTAATATTTAAGTCAATTTAAAACCCCAATTTAGAAACCAATCATACATACTAGCATACCATGCATAAATTTTATAAGCCTAGGGGGAGGGAAAGTATCAATTCCCCCATGCCTGATGACAGAGGTGGGTTTTAAGGAGCTTACGAAAGGGTAGGAGGGTGGGGGCAACTCTGATATCTGGAGGGAGTTGGTTCCAAAGGGTCGGGGCCGCCACAGAGAAGGCTCTTCCCCTGGGTCCCACCAAACGACATTGTTTAGTTGACAGGACCCGGAGAAGGCCAACTTTGTGGGACCTAACTGGTCCCTGGGATTCGTGCGGCAGAAGGCGGTCCCGGAGATATTCTGGTCCGGTGCCATGAAGGGCTTTATAGGTCATGACCAACACTTTGAATTGTGACCGGAAACTGATCGGCAACCAATGCAGACTGCGGAGTGTTGGTGTAACATGGGCGTATTTAGGAAAGCCCATGATAGCTCTCGCAGCTGTATTCTGCACGATCTGAAGTTTCCGAACACTTTTCAAAGGTGGCCCCATGTAGAGAGCATTACAGTAGTTGACCCTCGAGGTGATGAGGGCATGAGTGACTGTGAGCAGTGACTCCCGGTCCAAATAGGGCGGCAACTGGTGCACCAGGCGAACCTGGGCAAACGCCCCCCTCACCACAGGTGAAATATGTTTCTCTAATGTGAGCTGTGGATCGAGGAGGACGCCCAAGTTGCGGACCCTCTCTGAGGGGGTTAGTGATTCCCCCCCCCAGGGTAATGGACGGACAGATGGAATTGTCCTTGGGAGGCAAAACCCACAGGCATTCCGTCTTATCTGGGTTGAGTTTGAGTCTAATAAATAAATAAATGAATGAATGCATGAATGAATGAATGAATAAATAAATAAATAAATAAATAAATAAATAAACTTAATTCTGACCGCTGCTTTGCTTCCCTCTGCTACAACAGTACTAAAAATCTCTCCTCATTGCATGCCTGACAACTAAACTCTCAGCAAAGCTTACCCATCACACTACCTCCCAATTCTGCATTTTTAAGCTAATGGGAGCTTATTGGATTACCTCTGCCTCCTTCCTTCCTAATAGTAAATGCCACTTTTTTAAAAAGAGATCTGGAAACTTACTCTAAAAATGGTAAACATACCACCGGCTGAGTCGCAAGCGCCAGCCCATTAATGAGCCGGCTCAGCAGCAAACAAAATTGAACAGCCCCGGTGAGCATTAGTGCAATGAACCAGTTAAAGGCATTTCAAATCATTATGTGAACATTTCTGCTCCATTCACATAAATAATTTTCAGGTTGTTTATTCTGCCACATGTAAATATATTCTCCCTCTTACCACCCATCTCTTCTTTTTCATCATATACTTAAAGTGCAGAATAGTGGAGTTGTAAAAACTATTTCAGAAATATGCTTGGTTTACAGTTTCAGCATTTCCTCTCCAAAATTAATGCTCAGGGCATCTTACTTAATGGATTCCTTCTTGAATTCTTAGGGAGCAATGAATGTAGAAGTTCCAACAGAAGTTCTAATTAACCTCAATGTAAAAATCTATAGATCAAGTTTATCCCCTTAAAAGGTGATTTGGAAAGGTCAGATTGTTATCTAATTAGCTTTATTAATTAACATTCTTTTGCCAAAGGGAATAAAATATCTAATTAAAGACAAACAATACTAGTAGAAACTTTGCTTCCTCTGAGAAAGGTTTGTAGGTTTCAGATAACGAACCTTTGGAAGCAAACAGTCCAAAAATTTCATTTTTAAAGCAATAAGCAATACTGTATACTAAGGCAGGGGTAGGCAAAGTTTGCTCTTCTATGATATGTGGACTTCAACTCCCAGAATTCCTGAGCTAGTATGATTGGCTCAGGAATTCTGGGAGTTGAAGTCCACATGTCATAGAAGAGCCAACTTTACCTACCCCTGTACTAAGGAATACTACAGAATGAAAATCATGATGGTTTGTGAACTATGGTTAGTTCCTTAGGGGGGTTTGGATCTTACACTGTGCTAGAAACAAACAATACCCTGGCTTGACATACAAGTCTTTCTCCCTTTGTGGTCAGTATCCAACAATCTGATGTTATGAAAATCTAAAGCTGGGATCCAGCGAAATGTATGTTGTTTTACGCCTACTCCGGCTATTTATTGCAGAGTTACTACCGCCATGTTTCTCCAAAGGGAAAAAAAAAGATTGCAGTCGCCGCCTCCTACTTGCTTAGAATTTATGAAAAATGAAACCACAAAGGGGTTTCTTTCTTTAGCTTTCAAATCCCAATCGCAATCCCTCAAAATATAATCCCAAAAGTTGCTCCATCGCTACTGTGGCTTCCTCTAATGAATCAGGAACGCCGCGCTTCCGGATCTGCCCAAAGACAGATCTCTTTGAGAGATAATCAGGAGGGGTTCCCCGCTTCCTGAGGGGCCCGCTGGCCACCCCCTGGTGCGCTGGAGTTTCCTCTTTAAAACCGTGGGCTCTACGGGTCTGCGGTCGCCTGATTTGACAATTCTGACTCTCAAAACGCCGAAAACAATCCTGGAGAACCAGGAAACGCCCAGCAGCAGCGTGACGTCACAACCGGAAGTCCACAAGTCATAGAAGAGCCAATTTTACCTACCCCTGTACTAAGGAATACTACAGAATGCAAATCATTATTTATTTGTTTGTTTGTTTGTTTATTTATTTATTTATTAGATTTGTATGCCGCCCCTCTCCGAAGCCTCGGGGCGGCTCACAACAATAAAAACAATATTATAACAAAACAAATCTAATATTAAAAGAAGCATATAAAACCCTATCATATATTTAAAAACCAAACAGCACATTCATACCAAACAAGAAACAAAATATAAAGAAGCCTGGGGGGAGAGGTGTCTCAATTCCCCCATGCCTGGCAGTATAAGTGAGTCTTGAGTAATTTAAGAAAGACAAGGAGGGTGGGGGCAGTCCTAATCTCCAGGGGAAGTTGATTCCAGAAGGCCAGGGCCGCCAAAGAGAAGGCTCTTCCCCTGGGGCCCACCAAACAACATTGTTTAGTCGACAGGACCCGGAGAAGGCCAACTCTGTGGGACCTTATCGGCCGCTGGGATTCGAGCGGAAGTAGGCGGTTCCGAAGGTACTCTGGTCCAATGGTGGTTTGTGAACTATGGTTAGTTTCTTAGGGGAGGTTTGGATCTTACACTGTGCTAGAACCAAACAATACTCTGGCTTGGCATACAAATGAACATGTTGCATTTATTCAGCTGTATGATTTTGTTTTTCTTAAAATCATTTCCTAATATTGTTTCTTTCTCAACTGAAATTTGGCTCTCCCAAAGCATTGTACAGAGACTTAAAATAAATTTGGGTTGCTTTTTAAATTGTTTTGTGGCTAGGGAAAGGTCAGCTACAAAGTCTGTCATTAGGGACTTCGGTTTCCCAAGTCAATCCTACTACTTCCCATTCACTGCACTTACAAACACGTGTTAGAATTCCCATTGGAATCAGTGGGAACAACAACAGAGAAACTTAATTAAAGGAAACAAGCCCTTCACTGAGGTCATAGTCAAGCAGGGAGGGATTAACAAATGTATAATCCGTTGCCATGAAATGAATAAAACTTTCCCCAGATGAGGCAACATTTCTACCAATACAATTTAGCAAATTGAAAATAAATCCCGATAAAACATAAGGATTTTGGACAGCTGAAAATAGGGATTCAAACGTTTTTCAATTCTCCTGGTCCTCTCAATGGCTTTAAGTGTCATTAACCATCTGAGAATCTTTTGGAGTAGGATATACATTGAACAATTCCTGATCATGGTTGGTCAATTCAATTCAATTCAATTCAATTTATTAGATTTGTATGCCGCCCCTCTCCGAAGACTCGGGGCGGCTCACAATTCCTTCCAGAATAATGTTTCTCATCATTATTGAGTTCAACTGCCTACCATACTAGAATTTGCTCTCCTATATCTCCTATACTTTTCTTCTATTCCTATATCTCTTCTTCTATTCTTTCATTGATATGTTCTATTACTATATCTTCTGTTCTATTCTTTCTTAGATATATTTTACTATGAGTATCTCCTCTATAACCTTCACCATGTATTTTACTATGTGTATATAGATATATACCCACTAAAACCCTCATTGTGTATTGGACAAAATAAATAAATTTAAAAAAAATAATTTAAAAAAAATCTCATATATCTTCTCTTCTATACTATATCTTTTTCTGCTATTCTCTCATAGTTATATTCCACTCCTTTATTTTCTCCTCTATTCCCCCTTTAATACATTCTATTTGATTATATCCTCTGTAACCCTCATTGTGTATTATTGTGTATTGGACAAAACAAATAAATAAATAAAATAAATAAAACATTTGGAATACTGTGTTCAGTTCTGGAGACCTTACCTACAAAAAGATATTGACAAAATTGAACGGGTCCAAAGAAGGGCTACAAAAATGGTGGAAGGTCTTAAGCATAAAACGTATCAGGAAAGACTTCATGAACTCAATCTGTATAGTCTGGAGGGCAGAAGGGAAAGGGGGGACATGATCGAAACATTTAAATATGTTAAAGGGTTAAATAAGGTTCAGGAGAAAAGTGTTTTTAATAGGAAAGTGAACACAAGAACAAGGGGGCACAATTTGAGGTTAGTTGGGGGAAAGATCAAAAGCAACGAGAAAATATTATTTTACTGAAAGCGTATAAGATGCTTGGAACAAACTTCCAGCAGACGTGGTTGATAAATCCACAGTAACTGAATTTAAACATGCCTGGGATAAACATATATCCATCCTAAGATAAAACACAGGAAATAGTACAAGGGCAAATTAGATGGACCATGAGGTCTTTTTCTGCCGTCAATCTTCTATGTTTCATCAGTCACTTTTTTCAGTGCTGTTGTAACTTCACTCCCTGCACAAATGGTTGTAAGTCGAGGCTACCTGTATTTGCAAAATGGCAGAGACTTTTTGTGCCATTTTTGATATGTTCTATTACTATATCTTCTTTTCTATTCTTTCTTAGATATATTTTACTATGAGTATCTCTTCTATAACCTTCATCATGTATTTTACTATGTGTGTGTGTGTGTGTCTATATATATATATATATATATACACACACATACACACCCACTAAAACCCGCATTGTGTATTGGACTAACTAACTAACTAACTAACTAACTAACTAACAAATAAATAAATAAATGAGTAAATGAGTAAATAAATAAATAAATAAATAAATAAACGTTATTTGTCCTCAGCCAAAAAAAATAAAAAATCTGTGTTAAAGTGGATAACTTCACACAGCTCTGGTCAAAGTGAAAGCAAATTGCACAGTTCTATAGGCAGCCTTGTCTCATTAGGATATTTTAAAGATTTCACCGACCCCCAAACACGGGGGAATTTGGCAACTGTCAGGTCTGGGAAGTCTACAAACTGGACAAATTCGGTGTGACGAGGCACATTCTACCCAGTTTCCTTCAAAGTCTCAGGTCAGCCTTCCAACCTCCACCTTCCACTGCTGCATTTACTAGCTGCTAATTAAGTGTTTCCATTCCTTTGTAGCCCAACTGGCTGAATTAATCTCTCTGCTCAAAGCCAACTTCCTGAATAGATGTTAAGGGGTGTGCAGAGTTGTCAAAGCTGCACATGCGCAAAGGAAGTGTGGAATTCCAGCAGATAGCCAGGAGATATGAGTAATGGCTCAGTCATACAAACCAGATACACTAAAGTGTATAAAATAGTATTTACTTTAGCAAATATCGTAGTCAAGTTAAACAGTCCAGTCATACACAATCAAATCAATCAATAACTAAAAAATATATAAAACCCTATCATATTTAAAAAAACAAACAACACATTCATACCAAACGTAAAACAAAATATAAAAGAGCCTGGGGGAAAGGTGTCTCAACTCCCCCATGCCTGGCGGTATAAGTGAGTCTTGAGTAGTTTATGAAAGACAGGGAGGGTGGGACAGTTCTAATCTCCGGGGGGAGTTGATTCCAGAGGCCCGGGGCCGCCACAGAGAAAGCTGTTCCCTTGGGGCCCGCCAAACGACATTGTTTAGTCGACGGTATCCAGAGAAGGCCAACTCTGTGGGATCTTATCGGCTGCTGGGATTCGTGCGGTAGTAGACAGTTCCGGAGGTACTCTGGTCCAATGCCATGTAGGACTTTAAAGGTCATAACCAACACTTTGAATTGTGACCGGAAACTGATCGGCAGCCAATGCAAGTCACAGAGTGTTGTAGAAACGTGGGCGAATCTTGGAAGCCCCACGATAGCTCTTGCGGCTGCGTTCTGCACGATCTGAAGTTTCCGAACACTTTTCAAAGGTAGCCCCATGTAGAGAGCATTGCAGTAATCGAACCTCGAGGTGATGAGGGCATGAGCG
Organism: Erythrolamprus reginae; assembly: GCF_031021105.1. Lineage (NCBI taxonomy): Eukaryota > Metazoa > Chordata > Lepidosauria > Squamata > Dipsadidae > Erythrolamprus > Erythrolamprus reginae. Next base: position 28,038,121 of record NC_091950.1, read on the forward strand.
ACTGTGAGCAATGACTCCCTGTCCAAATAGGGCCGCAACTGGTGCACCAGGCGAACCTGGGCAAACGCCCTCCTCGCCACAGTCGAAAGATAATGTTCCAATGTCAGCTGTGGATCTAGGAGGACGCCCAAGTTGCAAACCCTCTCTGAGGGGGTCAGTAGTTCCCCCCCCCAGGGTAATGGACGGACAGATGGAATTGTCGGGAGGCAAGACCAACAGCCACTGTGTATTGTCTGGGTTGAGTTTGAGTTTGTTGACACCCATCTAGGCCCCAACAGCCTCCAGGCACCGGCACATCACTTCCACTGCTTCATTGACTGGACATGGGGTGGAGATGTAAAGCTGGGTATCATCCGCGTACTGTGGTAAAATTTAGTATGGTGGCTGCCATCAATTATTTCAAATTCCCCATCTTTTTTTTTACAAGCATTGCATGTAAACTCTTGTGATATGCAAACACAAAATATTTCCTACTACTGTAAAAACCAAGCACACATTTAACTTTAAAGAAATTACCGTGGATTCAAAATCCTTATTTCATTTCATCAGTGCCAATTGTTCTTAGGACCTAGGATCTTAGGATCTAGTATATGAAAAGCAGAAGAGAACTATCTAAACATGGAACAAGAACAGATTGCTTCAAAACCAGTAGTCTAACCCAAAACATCTCTCTGAAAATTCATGTTTTTCAGCTGAACTACCAGCCAATTTGCAGAAAAGGGATAACCAAGGAAATAATTTCAAGATCAAAACAGAGAAACCCACTTACTGTCACAACAAAATGTTCTTTGGGGATCACTTTTTTCCTGTGCCATCAAGAAACCACTAAGAAGAAAAAGGCTAATTCAGCCCCATCTTATGAAGATTATGAATGCAAAGAAAATGGAAAAATAAAAGAGAACGCTAAAAAAGAGAACAGTGGGGAGATTAGGAGAGCATTGAATCCTATTGCATTAAAAAAATACTTTTATTTGTTTATTTATAGAAACATAGAAACATAGAAGACTGACGGCAGAAAAGACCTCATGGTCCATCGAGTCTGCCCTTATACTATTTCCTGTATTTTATCTTAGGATGGGTATATGTTTATCCCAGGCATGTTTAAATTCAGTTACTGTGGATTTATCTACCACGTCTGCTGGAAGTTTGTTCCAAGGATCTACTACTCTTTCAGTGAAATAATATTTTCTCACATTGCTTTTGATCTTTGCCCCAACTAACTTCAGATTGTGTCCCCTTGTTCTTGAGTTGCACGGGACCTTATAGGTCATCTATTCCAACCCACTGCTCAAGCAGGAGTCCCTATACTATTTCAGACAAATGGCAGTCCAATCTCTCCTTCGAAATTAGTCATTAAAATAAAAGTAGGAAAAAAAAGTAGGAAAAAAATGAGGGGGAACCAGAGAGCTGAGTAAGATAATTTATTACAGTTTGGTTTGTTTATTTATTTATTTATTATAAATAGCTTGTAAAATACCAAAATATAAGAGTAATGGCTCTGGCCCAGCTCCTGCCCCAAGGAATGTGCAGGTGGATGTGGGGGAGACATCTACATGTTGCAGGCCTGTTTTGCTCCCGATGGAATCTGCCGATGAAGCCTCCTCTGACCAAGGCAGCATGAGTGACAGGGAAGAGGGGAGTTTGGCAGACAGCCCGGGAGAAGATCAATCATCTGTATCATCCTTGGATTCTGAACAAGAATTAATGACACATCCACGCATGCGTAGAGTGATGCATAGGAGACAACAACTGAAGGATTATTACAAGAGAAAATGAGGCCACCTGTGGTTGGGTGGGGCTCCAGTAATTAGGGCTGCTGCTATAAATAGCAGTGTGTGGGTTTGGCCATTGTGAAAGAGTATCTGATCGCAGTTCTTCAGGAATCGTGTGTTGCTGTTTTCTGGACTTTGTTGATTTTTCACGCCTTTGAAACCATAGCAGAGCAACGTGTGTGTGTGTGTGTGTCTCACTTCGTTGGAAGTAGAAGGGGTGTGAAGTTTCTTCACAGCTGCTAGCTAAATACTTAATGACTGCTTAAGGGAAATTGTACAGACTACCTGGTTGTTTTGGGACGAGTGCTCTTTGCAATACAAAAAGAGTGCTTAGTTTATTTTGAATTTTGTGATAAAGAACATTGTTTTGAATTTTCAAACGTGTGTGTGTCTGAAATTTGTACCCTTGAATTTTCAGGAGGCTCCTACCAGAGAGCCCGGCAGAACACAAAGTATGAAGAATATTTTGGAATATTCTACATTTATTACAGTTTGATTTATTTATTTATCATAAATAGCTTGTAAAATACCAAAATATAAGAGTAATGGAGCGTTGTACAACTAAATTAAAATATACAACGTATGAAAAATATTTTGGAAAATTCTACACGTCTTTAAAATTAGACATAATAAACCAACCAAAAGAATGCCAACGGAATAGCCTAAAACCCCCACAAGCAATATTTTTTTTTAAATGAAAGTTCTAAAAGAATGAAAAGTATTCTTAAAATGCTTGTGGGGTTAGGATGATTATAAAAAGGAGTCCCTTAATATATTTTACTATTTCTCTGTGTATTCACATAGCTAAATTGAGTGGATAAATATTTATTTCTTTTACCAAGTAAAACAAATAGGGCTGTAGTAATTACAGAGTAATGTGGAGATGGAGTAGACACTGGCAAAGATCTGTGGACTGAAGCAATTTGAAGCAATTCTGAAGAACAGAAGCAAAACATTGCCCGAAAACATGTGCGCGCATCCTCTCACGAAACTTTGCTTCCCGTACATGTGCAGGAGACATGGAGCCAGTGATGGACTCCTATGGGTGTTCTGTCGAGCTCTCTGGCAGAATCCTCCCGAAAATTCAGATACAAATGTCAGACACACACACGTTTGAAAATTCAAAACAATGTTCTTTATACCGAAAATGCAAATAAACGAAGCCCTCTTTTTGTATAGCAAAGAGCACTTGTCTCCAAACAAACTGGTAATTGGTACAAGTCCGTTATCAGTTCTGAGATACTGTACTTAGTTTGCAGCTGTGAGGCAATTCACAGGCCTTCTTCTTGCACAAAGTGAAACACACTTGGCTCTGGTTCAGTTTCAAAGCGGGGGGAAAGCAGCCCGCAAACGTCGAAGTCAGCAATGTACGCACGAAACACAATGATCAGATAATCCTCCACAATGGCCAAACCCACAGGCTGCTCTTTATAGCAGCCTCATTAATTACCACAGCCCCACCCAACCACAGGTGGCCTCATTTTCTTTGATAATAATCTCTCAGTTGTTGCTGCCTATGCATCGCTCTCCGCATGCGTGGCTGTATCATTAACTCTTGTTTCAAATCCAAGGAGGAGCTAGATAATTGAGCTCCTTCTGAGCTGTCTGCCACACTCTCCTCCTCCCTGTCACTCCTGTCTTCTTGGTCAGAGGAGCCTTCATCAGCAGATTCCACTGGGAGCAAAACAGGTCTGCGGCATGTGGATGTCTCCCCCACATCCACAGTCCTTGGGGCAGGAGCCGGGCCAGAGCTAACCACAACATATGGGTATGGTCAAGTAGGCAGAACCGGTAGAAAAATTGTTGTTGTGGTTGAAGCTGAAGTAGTTGTTGACAGGAAGGACGTTGTAGCAGATGATTTTATGGGCTATGCTTAGGTTGTGTTTAAGACAACGTAGTTCTATGGTTTCTAAACCTAGGATTGTGAGTCTAGTTGCGTAGGGTATTCTGTTTGAGTGGAGGAGTGAAGGGCTCTTCTAGTAAAGTATCTCTGGATGTTTTCTAAAGTGTTTATGTCCGAAATGCGGTGTGGGTTCCAAACAGATGAGCTGTATTCAAGGATTGGTGTGGCAAAAGTTTTGTATGCTCTGGTTAGTGTTCTGCCGGGCTCTCTGGTAGAAGCCTCCTGAAAATTCATGGGTACAAATTTCAGACACACACACGTTTGAAAATTCAAAACAATGTCCTTTATCACAAAATTCAAAAGAAACAAAGCACCCTTTTTGTATTGCAAAGAGCACTCTTCCCCAAAACAACCTTGTAGGCTGTACAAGTCCCTTAATCAGTCCTTAAGTACTTAGCTAGTAGCTGTGAAGAAACGTCACAGCCCTCCTTCTTCCCACAAAATGAAACACGCCCACACTTTACTCTGCTTTGGTGTCAAAGGTGTGAAAAATCCACAAACAAAGTTCAGAAACTGTGAGGCACGATCCTGAAGAACTGTGATCAGATAATCTTCCACAACGGCCAAACTAGCACGCTGATATTTATAGCAGCAGCTCTAATTACTGGAGCCCCACCCAAACACAGGTGGCCGCTCTTATCTCCTGTAATATTTCATCAATTTGTCTCTTCGATGCATAAGTCTGCGCCTGCGTGGGTCTAACACTTCGTCATCCGAATCGACCGAAGATAATGGTGATTGGCTTCCTAGACTGTGTGCCAAGCCCCCCTCTTCCAAGTCACCCACACCTTCTTCTTCATCCGAGGAAACTGCACTCCCTGACTCTGCCGGCAACAAAACAGGCCTATCACATGTTGACGTTTCCCCTGCCTCCACCTCCACATTCCCTGGAGCAGGAGCTGGGCCAGAGCCAACCACAACAGTTAGTAATGTGAGAATGCCAGAGCAGAAGCTGTGTAGGATTAGGTTAACAACTCTTGAAGCCTTTTTGGCGATGTTGTTGTAGTGGGCTTTCTCACATACCAGTGCATAGGGATATGATGGTGAACCTATGGCACTCATGCCCCAGGTGGCACATGAGCCGTTGCCCAAGCTCAGCTCCAGTGTATATGTGCCAACTGATTTTTGGCTTATATGGAGGCTGTGGGAGGGCTTTTTTGGCCTCCGGAGGGCCTCTGAGGGGGACGGGGAAGCCATTTTTGCCCTCCGCAGGTTCCACAGAAGCCTCTGAAGTCTGGGGAGGGCAAAAAACGGGCCTCCCATGGGAGCATTGAATTATGGGTGTGAGCACGCATCGTAGCATTTTTGGTACCCAAGGAAAAAAAGGTTCACTATCACTGGCATAGGGCATCTTTGTCTTGCAACTTAGTAGACTACTGTACAACTACATAATTGTAGAGGACTTTGGAAATTAGACTGAAAACCACAAGTTCCCATCTTCTGGATTAAATTTACACCTTCTAATGGAAAGGTGGATCCCTTCCCTTCCTCTACAAGGTATTTTTCACTGGAAAGCCAAAAAAAAAAGGGAGCTATTTTTAATTTTAAAAGACTCAAGTATGCATTTAATTGCTGCTCTAATTGGAATAAATAGGTCAGGCATCAATTTGAAGGTCTATCAGAAAAGTTTTCCTGCATGATCTACTTACAGAATTAAAAATTAATTGTACCTTTAAAAAAAAGAGAGAGAAAAAACCTCAAGCCACATTGGTGCAGCTACATAAAGGAAAGGCAGGAAAAAGATTTTGGAAAAACAGCATAATCAGAATTTGAGTGGGAGACAAAAGAAAGGTGATGAGTGCTTTCCTTTCTCACCCTTTCAAATAAATTGTCAGGATTGTGTGTAAATTTTGCGTTTCTTCAGACAGCTAGCGTAGCTGCAGCCGGGTTTCGAAATGGCGTCTGTAAGTGATGTACGTTACAAGCAGCGTGTCGTCACTGAATTTCTCACTGCGGAGAAAGAAACTGTTGGGAACATTCGCTAATGTTTGTGTATAGTTCATGGAGAATCTGCAGTCGACAGAAGTACGGTTAGTCGCTGGGCACAGAGGGTGAGGCCATTAGAAGAACGGAACAGAAGAAGAGAGGGTAAAGCCATTAGAACAAGGCGCTTGTGTATCGCTGGAGGAAGGCCATAGAACAGGACAGAGATTACATGGAAAAAATAGGGAGTGTAGGAGAAACATCATTCTTTCTTGTGTGTAAGTTTGATTGTGTTCAATAAATAATTGTTGAAGAAAAAATGTGGTGCGTGTATTAATCGTTGGAGGCTTTTCTGGAATCTACAGTGATCCCTCGTTTTTCACGGGGATGCGTTCCAAGACCACCTGCGAAAAATGAATTTCCGCGAAGTAGAGGAAAGATATTTTTTTAATGCATTTAACGAGTATTTGGACTTTTAAAACCCTCCCTGTACTGTTAACAACCCACTGCTGTTGACCGCTGAGAGAGGCCGGCTTCTCTCAGCGATCAGCAGTGGTGGTAGCGGCTTTTCTGTAGTCAGACATTGGTGGACTATTCATTCATTCATTCATTCATTCATTCATTCATTCATTCATTTATTCCAATACACAATGAGGGTTTTAGTGGGTATATATCTATATACACATAGTAAAATACATGATGAAGGTTATAGAGGAGATACTCATAGTATAGGAGATATAGGAAAGCAATAGGACAGGGGACGGAAGGCACTCTAGTGCACTTGTACTCGCCCCTTACTGACCTCTTAGGAATCTGGATAGGTCAACCGTAGATAATCTAAGGTAAAGTGTTGGGGGTTTGGGGATGACACTATGGAGTCCGGTAATGAGTTCCACGCTTCGACAACTCGGTTACTGAAGTCATATTTTTTACAGTCAAGTTTGGAGCGGTTAATATTAAGTTTAAATCTGTTGTGTGCTCTTGTGTTGTTGTGGTTGAAGCTGAAGTAGTCGCCGACAGGCGGGACGTTGCAGCATATGATCTTGTGGGCAATACTTAGATCTTGTTTAAGGCATCTTAGTTCTAAACTTTCTAGGCCCAAGGTTGAAAGTCTAGTCTCATAGGGTATTCTATTTTGAGTGGAGGAGTGAAGGGCTCTTCTGGTGAAGTATCTTTGGACATTTTCAAGGGTGTTAATGTCTGAGATGCAATATGGGTTCCAAACAGAAGAGCTGTATTCGAGGATGGGTCTGGCAAAAGTTTTGCAAGCTCTGGTAAGTAGTGTGAGATTGCCAGAGCAGAAGCTATGTAGGATTAGGTTTACAACTCTTGAAGCCTTCTTGGCTATATTGTTGCAGTGGACAACAATATAGCAATCATCAGAGAGTTGAGAAACATCCACGAACTGACGCGCGGGCTGAAGAAAGGTGCCGCTGCAGTCACACACACACACACAAACCGTCCCCACCTCGGGGATGGAGGGGGGGCACATTTTGGGTATTCACCTTTCACGGTTTTCCTGGATTTTGTTTCATTATCCGCGACATAGCAGCCATAAGCCCCCTCTGAAAAATCTCGTGAAGGTAGCGAATCCGTGAAAGATGAAGTAGCGAGGGATCACTGCACTTTCCCCAGGATCCGAAACAGGAACAAGCTTTTCACTGGAACCATTTCATATTTGGAAAACTCTTCTTGGAAAATCTCTGATGGTGGCCACTTGAATAGTTTTCTGGTCTGCAATTAAAAGGCTATTTATTTATGCAGAACTGCAAGCAAGTTTTAAATGTCTTGTACCAGGGATTACCGAAGCCCTTTGGTGGTTTGCAATAAAAATATAAAACCAAAGTTAAAACCAAAGGTGCTATAATTAATCATCAACAGTTAAAAGGAGTGCTTTCAGGTCCTTTAAAACTGCTGAAAAACAGATCCATCAGTGAGGGCATCTCAGGAAACTGACCAGAGTTCACCAAATGGATGGTAACGAACAGGAAGTGAACATCTTCAAATTTTTCAGTTTAGATGTGGGAGAGTGGAGGTATCAGTGAAGAAGCTGTTCTCTCAAATAACTTGGATCCCGGCAGCAAATGTTTTTAAGAGCAAAAGCATTTTTCTTGGGAACAAATTTGCAGACAGAGAGCACTTTCAAGGCAGCGTTTTTAGGAACGTCGCATACCATAGTAGATTCACAGAATTCATCTCCTCCTGTCTCTTCTGTTCTGGAGGTGGGATTTTATTGCACGTACAGCTATTTTATGTTGCATACTACCCTGGTTGTTTAGCAGTGAAAACTAGGACGCCTGTGAATTATTAGATTCAAATAGAATTAGAATTCCTCAACCTTTTCTTTCTCTCTCTCTCTCTCTCTCTTTCCTTTCTTTCTTTCTTTTTTTCTTTTTCTCTATTTATTTATTTCTGTATTTCTCTATCATCTATCTATCTATCTATCTATCTATCTATCTATCTATCTATCTATCTATCTATCTAATCTATCTATCTATCTATCTATCTATCTATCTATCTATCTATCTATCTATCTAATCTATCTATCTATCTGTTCTGTCTGGGTTTTCCCAGACCTCAACACCAACTGAAAAAACAGCCAGACACTCTGGTAAAAGCCAAAAGTATTTTATAGCTGGAAAAAATAAGCACAAAGGAAAACCTGTCTTCACAACAGACAGGCTATAATACGTTACAGCAGGGTCCTGATGTCCAGTCAATACCATAAGCTTCTTGCTGGCACACACCCCCAAGGTTTCAATAGTCCAAGGCACAAACCAGGATTGTAAGCCACCAAAGTTCACAGACAGGTCTCACGAATCTCCAAGATAAAACTCCACAAGCCAGGAAGGGTGGGCCCGCCTTTTATCCTTTCCCAAGAGCACCACACCCAAACCCAGCTGTGACCCCTAATGCTGGAAATACCTAGCCAATTGAGTCCGTCTCTGATTAGCTCTCCTTTGTCGCATATCTATGATGTCTTGAGCATTTTCCCCTAAGGAATCCAGGCTGCTTGCTGGGGAGAGCTCCCCCTGGTGGGACTCTGGCTGTCCTTCTTCTCCAGCCTGGGATTCCTCTTCCTCGTCAGTCTGCACCTCCTGTTCCTCAGCCTCTCCCTCTGAGCTGGAAACCGACAGAAGGTCAGCCATTCCCGGAGGGGTCCCAGACTGAACCACAACATCTATCTATCTATCTAATCTATCTATGTATCTATCTATCTATCTATCTATCTATCTATCTATCTATCTATCTATCTATCTATCTATCTATCGATCTAATCTAATCTAATCTATCTATCTATCTAATCTATCTATCTATCTATCTATCTATCTATCTAATCTATCTATCTATCTATCTATCTATCTATCTATCTATCTATCTATCTATCTATCTAATCTATCTATCTATCTATCTATCTATCTATCTAATCTATCTATCTATCTATCTATCTATCTATCTATCTATCTATCCTGTCTGTCTGTCTATATCTATCTATCTATCTATCTATCTATCTATCTATCTATCTATCTATCTATCGTGAAAACTAGGAGCCTGTGAATTATTAGATTCAAATAGAATTAGAATTCCTCAGCCTTTTCTTCTCATCATTCCTGTCACTCATCTCCTCCCACTTATGACTGCATGACTGTAACTTGTTGCTTGTATCCTTACGATTTATATTAATATTGATTGTTTCCCGATTGCTTATTTGTACCCTATGACAATCATTAAGTGTTGTATCTCATGATTCTTGACAAATGTCTCTTTTTGCTCTCCTATATCCCCTATACCATTCTTCTTTCCTATATTTACCCTATTCTTTCACTGATATATTTTATTCCTATTTCTTCTCTTCTCTTCTTTCTTGGATATACTTTACTATGAGTATATCCTCTATAACATTCATTATATATTTACTATATGTATACCCAATATAATTCCCATCGTGCAATGGACAAAATCAATCAATAATAAATAAATAAATAAATAAAATCTAGTCTACTCCTTGTATGTCCAATAAAGAATTCTATTCTGTTCAGTTCAGTTATGTTCTATTCTAAATAGATACACATAGAAAAAAAATTGGTCTCACAACTGAATTTGGGTCCTTGTCATTGAATCAAAGAAAGAAAGTGATTCGCTTCCTTCTTGATAGACCTTCATGGAAGATCCTGGGCCAAGATTAAGGGCACCCATTGCATTCTGGGGAGGGTCTCCACAGCAAACCTTTAGCCATGAGCCGAGGGTGGAGTGCTTGCTGTAAGCCTCCAGGGACTATGGGTGGAACAGAGAGCCATTTCCGTTCATATTTCATGTTTTCTCTGGGTGTTTTAATTAACTGGGGTGTAGTTTGTGATTCTATATGAGAGCCATATGCTTCCCTTTCTTCTTTATTGCTGGGTGGGTAAAGTTACACACCAAACATCAGACCATGCCTGTGAGGTCACCTCCATAAGGCCAGAACCCAGAGCTGTTAGGGAGATCAGAATGCATTTTAAACATATACTGAGTCCAGAAAGAACTCGGAAAGGGGTGGGAGTCGCTACAAGCCCATCAATTTGTTTCCCCCCTTTTTTTTCCATTTTCAAAGTTCATTTTGTGGAATCTGTGAAAATACGAACTCGGCCCTGAAAAAGGCAACCCCCGTTTGCGTCACAGCTCTTCAGAATGGCAGGACCCGTGAAGGCTGATCTGGCGAGATTGCCTCACTAAAGCAGAATGCAAATCTCCCTGCGGCTTCCCTCTATGCTTTACCCCATACAAGGTTCAGCTATTCGCCCATAAAGTGTGCAAATTGAATCCAGGCCTTTGCATTTTTTGGGTGGTGGCGGTGGGGATAAATTCTGAGGATCTTTCTTCATTTTGGCCAATCGCCATTTCGGAGAAGGGTGAGTTTCTTGTTTGGTACTTTCCCCAGAGAACGGTACAAAAACAATATATATATTTCTTCTCCTTCCATTCTTATGGGACAAGCCTGTAATCAGTGTAAGCTGGATGAGGGTGGATCAGATGGGAAGAGACGTGATTTAATTTGCTTTTATATGCAAACTTATCTGGGCGTCAGAAAAGGAGACGTCATGAAGGCCAGCATTTATAAACATCAAATCAAGGCGATGCCTGTTTTTATAAATGCCATGCAAAAAACGAGGGTAGCTTTTTGTACTCTTCCTCTGTGAATGCCCCTGAAACTTACTTTGGCCTTCTCCGAGTCCCGTCGACCAAACAATGTCGTTTGGCAGGCCCCAGGGGAAGAGCCTTCTCTGTGGCAGCCCCGGCCCTCTGGAATCAACTCCCCCCGGGAGATTAGAACTGTCCCCACACTCCTTGTCTGTTGTAAATTACTCAAGATCCATCTATACCGCCAGGCATGGGGGAGTTGAGACACCTTTCCCCCAGGCTTTTTAAAAAAAATATATTTATGTTTGGATATGTATATGTTGTTTGCTTTTTTAAATATGGTAGGGTTTTATGTGCTTTTGAATATTAGATTTGTTTTCGCTGGAATATTGTTTTTATTATTGTTGTGAGCCGCCCCGAGTCTTCGGAGAGGGGCGGCATACAAATCTAATAAATTAAAATTTAATTTAATTTAATTTAATTTCATACCTTTAGCCAATAGATCAGTGATGGCGAACCTATAGCACAGGTGCCACAGGTGGCACGCGGAGCCATTTCTGCTGGCATGTGAGCCATTGCCCTAGCTCAACTCCAACGTGCATGTGTGTGCCGGCCAGCTGATTTTTGGCTCGCACAGAGGCTCTGGGAGGGCATTTTTGGCTTCCAGAGAGCCTCTGGAGGGGAGGGAGAAGGAGTTTTTACCCTCTCCTGGCTCCAGGGAAGCCTTTGGAGCCTGGGGAGGGCAAAACACAAGCCTACTGGGGCCACCAGAAGTTGGGAAACAGGCTGTTCTTGGCCTCCAGAGGGCCTCCAGGGGTTGGGGGAAGCTGTTTTCGCTCTCCCCAAGCATTGAATTATGGGTGTGGGCACTCAAGCATGCGCAATAGTGCACACACACACACTCTTTTGGCACCTGAAGAAAAAAAGGTTCGCCACCACTTCAATAGAGGAAGCCCTCAACTTACAACTGTTCATTTAGTGACAGTTCAAAGTCACAATAGCACTGAAAAAAAGTGACTTATGACCGTTTTTCACAGTTACGATCTGTAATGCCGGCCCTTCACGAAGAGCCCCTCTAATGAGTTAGCAATGTAAATTCAAATACATACACCATCTCAGAGTAAACAGAAAGTCAGTTTATCAAAAAATAGTGCTGTACACACACACTTTAAACAGAGACAAAGTGCTCTCCCACAAACACCAAGCCTGGAATGCTGCGAGAGGCAAAAACAAACAGAGCAGATGAAGGCAGCTGTTAAGGCGTCACAGCCACCCCCCTTCAAGAGTCCACAAGATGCACTTAACTGTGAAATATCCAGAAAGTCTTTGTAAGTCCTGGAACAGTCCAAACCAAAAAACATAAACTCCCATATGCGCTCTCTGCAATGCTGGTTGTTATGTTTGTATGTTTAAATAAGAGGCGATCGCTGATTGGCTTAGACGCAGCCAAGGGGAAATCTGGGCGCGAAAGTTTAAAACGTTGTCACACAGTTTCCCGCGCTAAGCAAAGGCATATAAGGTGCGGCTTTTAGCTAGCCCTAGTCACGTTCTACCTGCAGGCTGGTCACTCCTAATGCTCCTGTTTGCCTAATAAAGAGCTGTTAACCCTTCCTCGGCTCCAGCCTCTGATTTAACACTGGTAATTTATCATCATTACCGTTAACCTAATTGCCTCAACAACAGGTGTTCTCCCTTATCTCTGACAATACCTGTGCAGTTGGTCCCTTCTAGCCATGAGTCTGTGCATTCTGGCATCTATCCATCGATCCTCCTCCGAGTCTGATGACGTACTAATGCAGTCATTACCTAATGGGCTGGTTGCATCCATCTCTCTATCTGATTCTTCTCCCCCAGCGTCTGACCTTGGCAGTGAATCTTCACTGTCAGAAGCTGATGTCAGTAAGACAAGTCTCTGGGAACCTGAGGATTCTCCTTAATCAACATCCAAATTCCTCATTGCAGGAGCTGGCCCAGAGCCAACCACAACATGATCTTTGCAGCGTCCCCATTATCATATGATCAAAATTCAGATTTTTGGCAATCAGTTCATATCTATGACAGTTGCTGGTTGTGAGTGCTCCTCGTCCACCTCTGGTAATGTCAGATTCTGAGGAGGATGAGCCAGGCCCATCTTGGTATCCTGGGCCATTGGTGTTGCCAGCTGATGCAGAGAGTGAGAGTGAGGGAGAGATAGACCTGGATGAAACCGAAGAACCACAAGAGGTGGCAGATATGCCAATGACAGTAGAGTCTGACCTAGAGGAGGAAGAGGAAGATCTGGAACCTTTGCTAGATGCCTGCTTTAGAGGATTAAGAAAAAGACAAGAATACAGTGGTACCTCGGTTCTCGAACGCCTTGGTTTTCATACATTTCGCATACTGAACAAAATTTTCTGCAAAAATTTGCTTCAGTATCCGAACAAAAATTCGGATACTGAACAGAAAATTTTGTTTACTATCCGAAATGTAAGATCTGAGGGGACGAGGTGAGAGGGAATGGGAGTCGGAATCCCGACACGCCCCTTCTGGCCGCCCTCTTAACAGCCTCCCAGTCTCTACCTTGTAACTGCTCCAAGCTGCAGGAAGGGTAGGGCTGGCTGCAATACCGGCAGCTTTGGGGGGCTCCTTTCCTCAGCGGTTCAGTTGGTTACCTCCAAGCCCTACCAACTTTTTCTTTCCCGCCGACGGCGGCTCCGGCGGCTTCCCTTTGAAGAGCAGCAGCAGCGTCAGGAACGTCACGTGATGAAGGGAAGCTGCCGGAGCCGCTGCCGCCGGGAAAGAAAAAATTGGTGCAGCTGCTTGGAGGTAACCAACTGAACCACTGAGGAAAGTAGCCCCCCGAAGCTGCCGGTATTGCAGCCAGCCCTACTCTTCCTGCAGCATGGAGTAGTTACAAGGTAGAGACTGGAAGGCTGTTAAGAGGGCAGTCAGGAGGGTCATGTCGGGATTCCGACTCCCATTCCCTCTCACCCCGTCCCCTCAGATCTTTATCCCATAGAAAATAGAGGAAATACTGTAGATTTAATTGGTTCCCAGCAAGTCAATGGGCTGGGAACCAATTAAATCCATTTCCATTATTTCCTATGGGATAAATTAATTCGGTTCTCGACCAAATCGGTTCTCTACCACACTTCTGTAATGGATTGTCGGTCGAGAACCGAGGTACCACTGTACTTATATGGAAAAAGGAAGTAGTCTGTGGTTTGTTAACTCTAGGGAATTGTTGACCACTTCCTATAGGTATTTAAGGGTGGTGTATGGGTAATTCAGGATGGAATCGGGTGATGATTTGAACTCTCAGCCGGTTTATGATAGCCAACTGATATTTTCCTGCTAAAAATCCTTGGAGAAAAAGTCCCTCTCTGCTGAGAGTCTGGGAAGCTGTAATGAGTAAGTCTGTGAAACTGTAGACTTCTTATCTCATGAAGGAATGGACCAGTAGCTTTGATTGCTAGGTTGGCAGTAGCTGGGACGAATAACAGGAGCTCACTACATTACGTGGAAGCTAGGGATTCGAACCGCCGAACTGCTGACCTTTCTGACCGACAAGCTCAGCGTCTTAGCCACTGAGCCAGCAAGCCAGTGCATCCCTCTCTTGATAATAAGATCTAGTCAAACAGTGGAACAGTTTATCTATGGAGGCTGTGGGTTCTTCACCTTGGGAGTTATCTGAGAAGATAGAAAATCTGTTTTGGGTGGTTTCGGCGATTCTCTTGCCTGGATTAGATCAATGCTTTTCAAACTTGGCAGCTTTAAAATGGGTGGACTTCAACTCCCAGAATTTCCCAGCCAGCATGTTTAGTTTGAAAGAAATATTGGATTGAATGAAACTCTTGGCCTTCTACAGTTTGTGATTCTGTGATCTCCCAGATAATTTCCTCAGCTGGACTGAGAAGGAGCTAAGGAAGGAAACAATATCTTTCTTGTGGTTGCCTCGGTGCTGCGTGTCACCATCACTAGTTGTTCAGTGCAGGTTTTGTTGTCTTTTCCCCACCTAATTCACGTGAAGAGTCATGATGTTCATCCATTGTGTTTGAAGAGGACCTTGACATCTAATGGGTTGTGGGCTGTACATGATGTGTCTGCAGGTGGCTGGTAAGGCCTGTACGGGCACGAAATGTTCTGCCACATGTTGGACAGACCTATCTGGTCGATTTGCTAAGGGGTTGTCTTGAAATGTATGTACAATCCATGTGCCAATGGTGCCACCTTATGTTTTCTTTGAACATAAGAACATAAGAAGAGCCATGCTGACTCAGGCCAAAGCCCATTGAGTCCAGCATTTCCCTCTATTTGGCCTCACTTTCTGACCTATGAGCTTTAGGGAGTGCCCCCTCATCCTAGTATTGTGTGATAGAGAAAATAAGGGGTAGTGATTTCTGACAGTCTCAAAATGGGTGAACAGTGCAGTCAGGCGGTAGGGAAAGCAAGTAGGATGCTTGGCTGCATAGCTAGAGGTATAACAAGCAGGAAGAGGGAGATTGTGATCCCCTTATATAGAGCGCTGGTGAGACCACATTTGGAATACTGTGTTCAGTTCTGGAGACCTCACCTACAAAAAGATATTGACAAAATTGAACGGGTCCAAAGACGGGCTACAAGAATGGTGGAAGGCCTTAAGCATAAAATGTATCAGGAAAGACTTCATGAACTCAATCTGTATAGTCTGGAGGACAGAAGGAAAAGGGGGGACATGATCGAAACATTTAAATATATTAAAGGGTTAAATAAGGTCCAGGAGGGAAGTGTTTTTAATAGGAAAGTGAACACAAGAACAGGGGGACACAATCTGAAGTTAGTTGGGGGAAAGATCAAAAGCAACATGAGAAAATATTATTTTACTGAAAGAGTAGTAGATCCTTGGAACAAACTTCCAGCAGACATGGTAGATAAATCCACAGTAACTGAATTTAAACATGCCTGGGATAAACATAGATCCATCCTAAGATAGAATACAGAAAATAGTATAAGGGCAGACTAGATGGACCATTAAGTCTCTTTCTGCCGTCAGACTTCTATTTTTCTATGTTTCTATAATTTTTCTCTATCCACCTTTTCTATCCCGTGCATGATTTTATACACTTCGATCAAGTCACCCCTTAAACACCGTCTTTCAAGGCTGAAGAGATCAAGGCGTTGCAACCTGGTTTCATAAGGGAGGTGCTCAGCAATGGGCAGCCAAAATTTTATTTTGTGGCTGTGGCTTATTTTGTGGATGTGGATTCCATCTTGCTCCAACAGCAGGACAAGAGTTGAAACAAGTTAAGAGCAGCTAAGGAGTGTACTGTTGGAGTGAACTCTTTAAAGCAGGGGGGGGGGGAACTTGGCAATCATTGAAGGTGTTGAAATATAGCTCTAGAGAATGATAGTGCCCTCTCTTTTAATTAAGCCCTGGGAGAAAAAAAAAAGATAAAACAAGGGGGAAAACAGCAGGAATTTCCTCTGGCTTACATGTGAACCAGTTTCTTTCATGATCTGGATGAAATGCACTTGATTAACCCTAGAGGGCAAAGGCATCAAAACTTTCAAAATTGTGCAGCGGAAACAGGATTCACTCCAATGCTATGCTTCCTTTTACTGAACAGAACCGAATAACAGAGATGGAAGGGGCCTTAGAGCAGTGTTTCCCAACCTTGGCAACTTGAATATATTTGGACTTCAACTCCCAGAATTCCCCAGCCAGCGAATGCTGGCTGGGGACTTCTGGGAGTTGAAGTCCAAATATTTTCAAGTTGCCAAGGTTGGGAAACACTGCCTTAGAGGTTTTCTAATCCACCCCTCTGCTCATGCAGGAAATCCCATATCATTTCAGACAAATGGACTGAGGAAGAGAGATAAAGAGAAAAAGAGAATTTTTTTTTTGCTCCATATTGTTCTTTCTGGGTCACTCCAGAAGCCAAGACCAACCCAAAAAGAGAAGCCAGACACACTGGTAAAAGGCAAAGGCAGTTTTATAAAATTCAAGAAAAACACAGGTAACAGAAAATGTCCTTACAAACAGGAAAATGCTGTATCTTCAGATATATCCACGAAGGCAAAAGTCCATGCAGCAATACAGAATTCTTGCTGCCAAGCCGAGGCTGTAGATAGCAGACCTACAACTCCCACGGGTCTTCCAAACTGCTGGGCCACAAGCCAGGAACAGAGACGTCGAGAACAAAGCAGGACACCGTAACTCCAACTGATAACAGTCCACATGGCTTCAAGGGCTTGCCTGCCTTTTAAACCCTGCTAAGGAGGACCACACCCAAACCCAGCTGTTCCTAATTCAGTGCTGATAATACTTCTTTAATTGCTCCTTTCTTTGATCTGACCTTCTCTGTCGCATGTCAATGATGGCTTGAGCTTCATCACCTAATGACTCCAAACTACTGGCTGGGGAGAGCCTCCCCACCCGGGGCTCTCATGCTGTTCTCCTTCATCCCATTCCTGATTTTCCTCTCCCCCGTCCAACTGTTCAGTCCCCTCCTCTTCGCTGTCATCCTCCTCCGGGCATGGAGCCAGCCAGAGTCATTGCAACTCGATTTTTAGATCTTCGTATTTCACTAATTTCTCTAGCTATTTCTCCTCAATTCTGCTGTCTCCTGGGATTGCGATGTCGATGATCCATACTTTCTTTTTCTCCACAATCAGGATGTCTGGTGTGTTATGCTTCAGAATTCGGTCAGTCGGAAGTCGGAAGTCTCACATTAGTTTTGCTTGCTCATTTTTGACCACTTTTTCAGGCTTATGATCCCACCAGTTCTTTGCCACTGGGAAATGGTAGTTCTGGCACAAGTTCCAGTGGATCATTTGTGCCACAGCATCATGTCTATGCTTGTAGTCAGTCTGTGCGATCTTTTTGCAGCAGCTGAGTATGTGATCGATTGTTTCATCTGTTTCTTTACAGAGTCTGCACTTTGGATCATCTGTTGATGTTTCAATTCTGGCTTTGATGATGATGATAATGATGATGATTATTATTATTATTATTTTTTATCATCATCATCATCATCATCTTCGGAGAGGGGCGGCATACAAATCTAATAAATTGAATTGAATTGAATTATTATTTATTATTATTATTATTATTATTATTATTATTATTATTATTATTATTATCCTCAAAATGTCTTCCACAAATGGCATCCATTCAGATCTATGCAGATTCTCCATCAACTGTACACAAACGTTTGTGAATGTTTCCAACAGTTTCTTTTTCTGCAGTGAGAAATTCAATGACGACACGCTGCTTGTAATGTACATCACTTACAGACGCCATCTCCCCGAAGAAACACAAAAATTACACACGCACTCCTGACAATTCAAATAATGTATATCTAAAGTTTTGCATGCTTTTACATACATTCATGCACGCAATAATGCAAATGACTGAAGCTCAGATGTTATCCCAAGACTGGAAGATAGGAAAAATGGTCAGCTGCCAATATCTGATATCCAGAAATCATAACAGCTTCTCCAAACATGGGCCAGGTACTCCATTCCCAGAATGGTTTTCGGGTTGTGCTCATTTTTGCTTTGCACAATCTCAGTGAAGGAGAACAAACTATCGCATTACAACCTCCCAGAGAGGAAGGGATTATGTGCAAGTATTGTCCACTTCCCTACCCCTATGGAGAGAAAGCGAAGCCTACGCACTTGCAGTCTATCAGGTGACGCTACTCATTCACTCTTCTTTCCTACTCACAACCACCTCCTGTGTACTCCAGTCCACGGACTGTGCATTCCTGCTGCTGCTAATTGCTTGTTCTTCTGCTCATGTCTCCTTGTGATCACCACAGTCGGGTCTTTAAGCCAGTGTTTCCCAACCTTGACAACTTGGAGATATCTGGACTTCAACTCCCAGAATTCCCCAGCCAGCAAATGCTGGCTGGGGAATTCTGGGAGTTGAAGTCCAGATATCTTCAAGTTGCCAAGGTTGGGAAACACTGCTCTAAACAAGCCAGCCAGCAGGGTCACCCACAATTCCATGGTGTGCAGGAAAAATATTCCTGTCAAGCACAAGGAACTGGAACAACTTTGTGAATAGGCCAACACACTTTCTTTATTGTTGATCACCTATATTACAAGAATCTTGTCTTTCCTGTCAAAGACTACTTCAGCTTCAACCACAACAATACGCAGATACACATCAGATACAAACTCAAGGTCAAGCGCTCCAAACGTGACTGTAGAAAATACGATTTTAGCAACCGAGTAGTTAATGCATGGAACTCACTGTGGTATCATCACCTAACCACCAAAACTTTAATAATAATAATAATAATAATAATAATAATAATAACAACAACAACAACAACAACAACACGTTCCACAGGAACTTGTGCCGGAACTACCCTTTACCAATGGCAAAGAACTGGTGGAATCATAAGCCCGAAAAAGTGGTCGAAAATGAGCAAGCAAAACTACTGTGGGACTTCCGACTTCCGACTGACCGAATTCTGAAGCATAACACACCAGACATCCTGATTGTGGAGAAAAAGAAAGTATGCATCATCGACATCGCAATCCCAGGGGACAGCAGAATTGAGGAGAAGCAGCTAGGGAAATTAGTGAAATACGAAGATCTAAAAATCGAGCTGCAACGACTCTGGCATAAGCCAGTGAAAGTGGTCCCAGTGGTACTTGGCACGCTGGGCACAGTGCCAAAGGATCTCAGCGGACATTTGAAAACCATCGGAATTGACAAAATCTCCATCTGTCAATTGCAAAAGGCCGCTTTACTGGGATCGGCAAACATAATTCGCCGCTACATCACTCAGTCCTAGGTGCTTGGGAAGCGCCCGACTGGTGATGAAATACGAAATCCAGCATAGTGATCTCGTTTGCTGTGTTGAATTGACATAATAATAATAATTTATTAGATTTGTATGCTGCCTCTCTCCGCAGACTTGACGCGGCTCAACCCTTAGACCGTCCACTATTGACCTCACTTGATCCCTAAGAGGTCAGTAAGGGACGTGCATAAGTACACCAAGTGCCTACCGTCCCTGTCCTAATGTTTCTCTATTATTAGTACGAGAATCATGCATATAAACATTGTTATATCTTTGTATACTACCAATACGTACTTAACAAAATAAATAGATGGATGGATGGATGGATGGATGGATGGATGGACAGACGGATAGATAGCAGACAGACAAACTGGCTATATTCCCTTGGGAAGAAGTTGGTAAAGGTTTACTAGTGTGATCTACAATATTTCCTTCTATGGAGAAATGCAATGTTGCCATACTTCTTTCCTTCTCACTTTCTTCTAGCTGGTGATTCCTGGTGGTGATGGTGATAGTTATAAAGATGATGATTATGATGATACCCCTTCAGTCATCGCTGACTTCTGACGATTCAATGGGCCATATCTCTCCACATTCAGGGGCTGCCACAAAGAAGAGGGAGTCAAGCCATTCTTCAAAGCACCTGAGGATAGAACAAGAAGCAATGGGTGGAAACAAATCAGAGAGAACCAATTTAGAATTAAGGAGAAATTTCCTGACAGTTAGAACAATTATCAGTGGAACAGCTTGCCTCCAGTTGTGAATGCTTCAACACTGGAAGTTTTTAAGAAGCGATAACAATAGCACTTAGACTTGTATACTGTTTCACAGTGTTTCACAGCCCTCTCTAACTGGTTTTCAGAGTCAGCCTATTGCCCCCAACAATCTGAGTCTCCATTTTACCCACCTCAGAAGGATGGAAGGCTGAGTCAACCTTGAGCGTGGTGAGATTTGAACTGCCAAACTGCAGCCAGCAGTCAGATTGGATAACCATTTGTCTGAAGTGGTGTAGGGTTTCCTGCCTCCAAGGGCCCTTCCAACTCTGTTTATTCTATTCCATTCCATTCTATTTTATTCTATTCTATTCTATCCTAATACTACTCTATTCCTATTCTATTCCAATCTTGCACTAATTTTTTTGTGTTTTTCTATGATGGTATCCGGCCACTGTGTTGTTTGGTTTCCTTTTGCCACTAACTCATCCAAAGATAATTGTATTTTTGCAGTGAATATCCAAAATGAGATACAGTTTTATTAATGTTATAATAATAATGTATAATATTAATAATAATAATAATAATATTATAATAATAATAATTATTATTATTTATTAGATTTGTGTGCCGCCCCGAGTCTTCGGAGAAGGGTGGCATACAAATCTAATAAAATTATTATTATTATTATTATTATTATTATTATTATTATTATTATTATTATTATTATTATTATTATTAATTATTATTATTATTATTATTATTATTATTATTATTACTAATTGGATTTATATGCCGACCCTCTCCGAGGAGTTTTGTGGTTTTTGTGATTCTAGTCTGATGACGTTACATATTCCAACACTTGATTGTCAATCACCTTTACTGTCCAAGGAGATTCCATCACTATTCCCGTGAAATAGTTCTATTTCCGGAGGGGTTGTCCAGAGATTCCCCAGGTTGAAGCAGGGAGACTCCATCAGATTAGAGACCTCCCATCCTACTGTCACTCCTCCCATTCCCCATAGCTGATCCCCAGCTCGAGAGAAAAAGGAGACAGGAGATAACAATTTCCTTAAAAGCTCCCTCATTTATTTATTTTTATTTAATTCTCATGGCTGAGAATCTTGACTTTTTTTTTATCACACCCTCCAAACAATTCCTTGTGTGTCCAATCACACTTGGCCAATAAAATTCTATTCTATTCTATTCTATTCTTATGCTTGGCTGGGGCAGGGGTAAGCAAAGTAGGCTCTTCTATGACTTGTGGACTTCGACTCCCAGAATTCCTGAGCCAATCATGCTAGCTCAGGAATTCTGGGAGCTGAAGTCCACCTGTCATAGAAGAGCCAACTTTGCCTACCCCTGGGCTGGGGAATTCTGGGAGTTGTGAGTCCAGCATCTTAAACGTTGCCCAGCTGGCGAAAGTGCTCTAAAAGTGCAGCTCAGCGGTTGCGGAGCGAGGCAGGCGCCGGGAAGATGCCCCCGAAGCCCTCGGAGCAAACTTTTCTCCTCACAACCTGAGCACAACCACAAACCAAGGATCCTCCTTCCCGCCTTTGGTGCCTCAGCCAACCCGCGCGCTTTGCCAGCAAACACCGGCCGGGCTCCGGGGTGGCGATCCTCGGCCGCCCCCTCCCCACCCAAGGCAAGCCGAGGGGCGCGGGGCGGTCGGCGGAGGAGGGGCCGGGGGCGGCGTTTGTTAGGCAGGGCCCCCGGATCGAGGCGGGGCCGCGGAAGAAGCCAAGGCACCGGCGGAGCTGCGGGGCCGGCCAGCCAGAGCGCGAGAGGCTTGAGCTGAGTCGCTGGGACCTCGCTCTGCTCGCTCCTGAGGGGGGGAAAAAAGAAGAAGCCCGGCGCTGCTCGGACGGGGCGGCCGCGCTCGGCATCCTTCCCGCTCCGTCTCCTCGCTCCGGCCGTCCCGAGGGAACAAAGGGCGCCCGGCACCCAGCGCGCCATGCCCAGCGGCCGCGTCTGCTGGATTCTTCTGCTCCTGCCCTTGTGCAGCTTCGGCGAGATCGGCGCCCCGAGCCCGCCTAGGCAGTGAGTAGCTACTACTACTACGCGCAGCCCTCGGGGATGCCCTTCCCTGAAACAAAAGCGCACCGGGCAACGGCTCCTCCGTCTTACCTTGTCCCTTTCAAGCCGAGCCTCCCGCGCCAGGAAGAGTGTTTCTGAGTAGGACCTTTTGCTTTGCCGGGGTAGGCGCGAAGGCAATAGAATAGAATAGAATAGAATAGAATAGAATAGAGTTATTTATTGGCCAAGTATGATTGGACACACAAGGAATTTGTCTTGGTGCATAAAAGAAAAAATGGATTTGTCAAGAATCACGTGGTACAGCACTTAATGATTGTCATAGGGGTCAAATAAGCAATCAGGAAACAATCAATATTAATAAAAATATTAAGGATACAAGCAACAAGTTACAGTGATACATCCTAAGTGGGAGGAAATGGGTGATAGGAACGATGAGAAAAACTAGTAGAAATAGAAGTAAAAAGTCCAACAGTGTTGAGGGAATTATTTGTTTAGTAGAGTGATGTCTAGTTGTCTCGGTGTGCAGTGCTCTATAGCAACGTTTTGAGAGTAGGAGTTGAAACAGTTTATGTCCAGGATGTGAGGGGTCCATAAATATTTTCATAGCCCTCTTTTTGACTCGTGCAGTATACAGGTCCTCAATGGAAGGCAGATTGGCAGCAATTGTTTTTTCTGCAGTTCTGATTGTCCTCTGAAGTCTGTGTCGGTCTTGTTGGGTTGCAGAACCAAATCAGACAGTTATAGAGGTGCAGATGACAGACTCAGTGATTCCTCTATATAATTGTATCAGTAGCGATACGCAGGCACAGAGAGAGAATTCCTTGACTGCCTCCCTTTCTGGAAATCTCCGGGCTGCAAAAAAAGGACAGGGACATCCGAAAGAGGAAGCTTGTAAGTTTGTGCAATGCACACGTGCGTTCCCATGCACACGTTTTTTAGCCAGAAGATTTTACACGCATGTTTGAAACAACCCCCACCCACCCTTTTCCCGGTCCTAGGCAAGATGAGTTTGTGGTCCATAAAAAGTTGCATTCTGTTTGTTTGCTTTGATTCAAAAGCTGCCCTTTAACAGCAAGTTTTATCAGTTTGCCGAATAGAATAAAATAGAATTCTGTATTGCCCAAGTGTGATTGGACACGCAAGGAATTTGTTTCGGGCGCTCAGTGTACATAAAAGAAAAAGATACATTGGTCATGAGATACAACACTTCATGATTGTCACAGGGTCTAAATAAGCAATCGGGAAACAATATTAATATAAATCGTAAGCAACAAGTTGCAGTCACACAGTCATGAGTGGGAGGAAATGGGTGAGAGAAATAATGAGAAAAAACTAGTTAGTGATAGTAGTGCAGACTTAGTAAATAGTTTGACAGTGTTGAGGGAATTATTTGTTTAGCAGAGTGATGGCGTTTTGGGAAAAAACTCTTCTTGTATAGTTTTCTTAGTGTGTGGTGCTCTATGTTAAACAGTGTTCCCAGGCTAAGGTTTGGGATGAGTTTGATGTTTCTTCCTGCTCCATTTTTGAACCAAACAATCCAATTGGGGGAAGGGAGTTGTTCCTAATTCAGGGATTGAATTTAGAAAAGTTTAATCTGGCCTGATTCTGCCCTTTCCTGATATGGTAGCATCGAAAAGCAAGCAAGGGTTTGGGAGGTGGGTTTTGACATCAGGCTTCTGGGGTGAATTGTATGAAATTCGAAAAGTGCTTCTTGCGGGGTGTCAACCAATGGTGTTGAATTCTCCTGGGCTGCCTTGCCTTGGCTGCTTTGCTAACAGAAGCCTGGATATATGTGGCTAAATTCAGTTCAGAACTTCAGATGAACAATCATTGGCTAAGCTAGAAGGAGGGATCTTTTTGGGAGAAGATGCAGAAAGTGTAACTTGTGAACTGCAAAGATTTATTTGGTGGCTAGCAAGTACCGTATTTTTGAGTATAAGACGCACTGGAATATAAGCGGAAAATAGGGAAAAGAATCTGCTTGCCAAGTATTCATCTGGCTAGCGTCCTTAGCCAACACATTATTTTATCCCCTGGTTAGAACTTTAAAAAAACTTTATTCGGAGGGAGTAACAATGAAACAGCTTGCAAGCCAGTAAGACCTGGAAAAATATCATTAGCACCTGGAAAGAAACATTCAGAGCAAGTCGAGCAATGGAAAAAGCCTTACAATGACTTAGAGCTTAGAAAACATTCTTCGCAGAGAGTAACAATGAAAGAGCTTGCAAGCCAGTAAGAGCTGGAAACATTGTTAGCACCTAGTTAGGGCTGGAAAGAAACTTATTCGGAGCAAGTTAGAGCAATGAAAGAAACCCTGGAAAGTCTTAGGGCTTGGAAAACATTCTTTGCAGCACGAATCCCAGCGACCGGTTAGATCCCACAGAATTGGCCTTCTCCGGATCCCGTCGACTAAACAATGTTGTCTGGTGGGACCCAGGGGAAGAGCCTTCTCTGTGGTGGCTCTGACCCTCTGGAACCAGCTCCCCCCTGAGATTAGGATTGCCCCCACCCTCCTTGCCTTTCGTAAACTCCTCAAAACCCACCTCTGGCGTCAGGCATGGGGGAATTGAAACATCTCCCCCTTGCCCATGTTGTTTTGGTGTATGATTGATTGTGTGCTTGTTTTTATATATTGCTTTTATGAATTTTTTAACCTAAAACTGTAATTAGATTGGTAAATATTAGATTTGTCACTATGTACTGTTTTTACCATTGTTGTGAGCCGCCCCAAGTCTGCGGAGAGGGGTGGCATATAAATCCAATAAATCTAATCTAATCTAATCTAAGCCAGTAAGAGCTGGAAACATTGCTAGCACCTAGTTAGGGCTGGAAAGAAACTTATTTGGAGCAGGTTAGAGCAATGAAAGAAACCCTGGAAAGGCTTAGGGCTTGGAGAACATTCTTCGCAGAGAGTAACAATGAAAGAGCTTGCAAGCCAGTAAGAGCTGGAAACATTGTTAGCAAGTTAGAGCAATGAAAAATACCCTGCAAAGAGTTAGGTCTTTGCAGAGAGTAACAATGAAGGAGCTTACAAGATAAGAGCTGGGAAGATCGTTAGCAGCTAGTTAGGGCTAGAAAAAAAGCTACATTCAGAGTATAAGACCACACAAATTACCAACCTCTTTTAGGGAGGACAAAGGTGCATCTTATACTCCAAAAATATGGTACTTTTTGTTTTCCTGAGATAAATTATGCAAAAATCATTGCCTGTGATCAATTATGCAGAAACCATTGCATGCTATTCCCTCCCCCGCCTCAATTACTCTACAATCATGTTTGTCACACCAGGCTACTTGGTTGTAACTCCTTCACAAACGTTAAGCATTAACCCACCTCTTGACACTTCCTTTGTGAGGAACACATGCCATTCTGCTTCTCAGCGGAGTAAATGTAAGCTTTAAAATTCTGAGACCCACTTTGTACATTTTTTTTTTGGTTCCTGGCAACACATCTATGCTCCACAAGCTGAGGCACTGGTGAATATTGCCTAATTCTCAAGCCAGTTCCCAAAGCGAGGTTAATAAACTTTGCTTTGTTTTTATGATGTCGTAAAGGCACCCCAAGCTGGTAGGATGCAAAGTTAGGTTCTCGAGATGCCTTAGCAATTCCTTCTCAGTGACTAAATGCTTCCGCCTGTGCAGATTCCAAAGGCAATACCTCTCCTTTTAAGATCTGTCAAAATAGTTTAGCAAGTCAGAGGCTGTCCTAACATTTGTTTACCGCATTGCTGTGCAATGTGCATTCTTGGTGTGACTCTTTCTAAGCCCTGAGAAGAAAAAAAACAAAAAATGTCAAAAATGCACGACTTACAAAAAGATTAACAATGATGATTAACAATTTTTCTTAAGTGCAGTGACTTTTAGGAGCAGAACAATGGCCATTCGCGAGACAATGACAGCATATTGGAAGAAGAATTTTAAACCACATGTGTTGCGCATATGCGCTCATCGCCCACAGTGGATGTGGCCACTCACAGATGTTTGCCTAATAGAAGCAGATGTATTTTTTTATTCCTCTCCCCATCCCACCTCCTCCTGATACGGAAAACATGGCCAGAGATTTACAATTAGAAAATAAAAGATATGTATTTTTAGCCCGGTAATACGAGGAAAACATGCTCTATCCTACCCTCCCTGGTTCTTAGCATGCCCAATGCAAATCTGCAGGATACACACCCAGGAGATCTGAACTTTTGCAGTTGTAATGGGATCTCCATGGCAATGCATCCTGCTGAGGAAGAAACACAAGACTTGGAATTTGAAAAAAGACAGGGTTGGGAGCTATAAAATAGCATGACCCTCAACCCCTGGGGTGCCTATTAATCTCCAGTTAGAGAGACCCAAGGGCTGGCCCCCAAAAAACGAAACAACTAGTTAAAAAATATGTTTTAAAGCGTGTGGCGTGAAGAGCTGTCTTCTCTGAAGGGTCTTCAGAGAGTGGTAGAAGCGGGTCAGGGAAGTTGATGGATATCATGATGTCACGAAGAGGGCATAAATAATTCTGCAAGAACCTGAGAATATTGTTCAGCCTTTTGTGAAGCTCTAAAGAGAGCACTTAATACACATGCTATCTTAGCCCCGTAACAGAAGATAGAGAATGCTTCTGGCCTGATGCCAGAAGAATGGAACAATAGACAAAAACTTGGTAAGTATGACTATGCCCAGATGAGCCAACGGGACAGTTTAAATAGCAACAGGAGACCTTTAAGATTCCTCCCATAAACACAAAATTATTTTTTTACTCGGGGGGGTGGGGGTGGGTGAGATTTATTTATTTATTTAGTTAGTTAGTTAGTTAGTCCAATACATAATACGCATCGAAGAGAATAGATATGTAGTAATATAACTAAAGAAACAAATAGAAGAAAAGATATAAAAGTATAGGTGAACAAATTTGAAAGGAAGAAAAGATAAACGAGATAAGGAGATCAAGGGGGATGCGAGACTTCTTCAGCATCCATTCAGGTTTCCCTTAACCTTTAATGCAATCACAAACTTCTCAAAATTCCATAGAAACATAGAAGATTGACGGCGGGAAAAGACCTCATGGTCCATCTAATCTGCCCTTATACTATTTCTTGTATTTTATCTTAGGATGGATATATGTTTATCCCCGGCATGTTTAAAATCAGTTACTGTGGATTTACCAACCACGTCTGCTGGAAGTTTGTTCCAAGCATCTACTACTCTTTCAGTAAAATAATATTTTCTCATGTTGCTTTTGATCTTTCCCCCAACTAACGTCAGATTGTGCCCCCTTGTTCTTGTGTTCAATTTCCTATTAAAAACACTTCCCTCCGGAACCTTATTTAACCCTTTAACATATTTAAATGTTTCGATCATGTCCCCCCCCTTTCACTTCTGTCCTCCAGACTATACAGATTGAGTAAAAAGTAAGTTCCAGCCTTCCAGGGATAAAAATCAATAATTAAAAAAAAAAAATCAGATTTCTTAAAAAAAAAATTAAATCAGATTTTTAAAAATCAAATTAATTTTAATGCAATGTCTTTGGAGTAAAAATCTATCTAAAGATAGTTTTCTATTTAAGATACATTAATAATTTAGTTTATTCAGCATGAAATGGAGCTTAGTTATGTAGCATGTGGCTTTATATTCTGCAATATTGGGACTGTCGGTGAGTCAGCAATGGATCAGAGGGGAAGCCGCTGCGGGACAGAGTTGACAGTTGCTCTTTAAAAGTTATGATTTCAACTAAGATGATTTAAATCAAGCCTTTTTTTTTAAACTAGGGATTTAAATCGTGATTTAAAGGAACTTGATTTAAATCAAATCCATCCTGCAGCGCCTCTCACGGAATATGATTTAGAGTCCCTTTTATTACCTAATAGTCTTTAGAAGGTTCTTTTGCACATCCTGGACTCTGAGTGTCTTTGTGTTTGAGAGAGGGGGAGGGAGAGAAATTAAGAAAATCAGTCATGTCCGTTTTTGAGAGAATCGATCAGATTTGATCATTTCTTGCCTTTCCTCCCGATAGCAAATGGGAAATGTTAGCAATGCCTCCTGTCTGTGTTACTGTACAAAATCCTTGGAATAATGGATGGCTATTACAGCCTCTGTTTCCTTTTCACCAAACTTTTCCCAGATCCTTTGGGTAGGGTAATCCTGAAGTCTGTACAATAGTTTCCAAGATAAGCACAACTAATCTCTGTCAAAGACCTTGGAGTACTCATATCCAGTGACCTAAGTCCTAGAGCCCATTGTAACAACATTGCCCAAAAAGCATTAAGAGTTGTCAATCTAATACTGTATTACGTAGCTTCTTCTCTGGTAACATCGAACTGCTAACCAGAGCTTACAAAAAAAATTGTCAGACCAATTCTAGAATACAGCTCACCTGTATGGAATCTGCATTGCATATCAGACATTAATACAATTGAGAGTGTCCAGAAATATTTCACAAGAAGAGTCCTTCGCTCTTCCTCTTGCAACAAAATACAGTGGTACCTCTATCTAAGAACGCCTCTAGTTACGAACTTTTCTAGATAAGAACCGGGTGTTCAAGATTTTTTTGCCTCTTCTCAAGAACCATTTTCCACTTACAAACCTGAGCCTCCGAAACTGTAACCGGAAAGGGCAGAGAGAAGCCTCTGTGGGGCCTCTCTAGGAATGTCCTAGGAGAAAACAGGGCTGACAAAGGTGGGGAAAAGCCTACATGGGCCTCTCTAGGAATCTCCTGGGAGGAAACAGGGCCTCCACACTCCTTGTGGCTTCCCCAATCGCATGCATTATTTGCTTTTACATTGATTCCTATGGGAAAAATTGCTTCTTCTTGCAAACTTTTCTATTTAAGAACCTGGTCACAGAATGAATTAAGTTCGTAAGTAGAGGTACCACTGTACCTTATTCCACCAGACTTGAAATACTGAAATTAGACAATTTACAACTACATTGCCTCCAAACTGATCTAACCATAGTTCACAAATCTTATAAACAAAATGTCCTTCCTGTTAATGACTACAGTACTTTACAACACACAAGCACATAATAGATTCAAACCAAATTTAAACCGCTCCAAACTAGATTGCCGAAAATTTAAAACTTGAGAAATAGAGTGATCAGTGCCTGGAATGCACTACCCCAAACCCCAAAATCTTTAACCTTGGATTGTCTACAGTTGACCTCTCCCCTTTTCTAAGAGGTCTTTAAGGAGTGTGCATAAGTGCACCATTGTGGCTATTGTCCCTGTCCTACTTGTCTTCTTTTATCATTACTTTCTATGTTATGCTTATATAGAATAGAATAGAATAGAATAGAATTTTATTGGCCAAGTGTGATTGGACACACAAGGAATTTGTCTTGGTGCATATGCTCTCAGCGTACATAAAAAAAAGATATATAAACTACTATCCTATACTTGATTGACAAACAAACAAACAAATAAATAAATAAAACTTTTCCTTGCCATGAAATCTCTATTCTTCCCTCTCTTCTTTTGCACATCTCTACAGATGGGAGGAGCTGTAGTTTGAAATACACATTGTGACTGATGTTCTTTTCATAGTGTTGACTTTTGATTTCTGATTTTTTTCCTTTTTCCAGGGGCTACTTGATTGCGGTGCCTTCCGTTTTCCGATCAGGTGTGGAGGAATCTATTAGCGTGACTATTTTTAATCCAGTCAGGGAGACAACTGTCCAGATCCAACTCGTCGTCAAAGGAGAGATGGTGGCTCATGCCCATGGAGCAATTCTAGGTAGGCTGCCATTTATGTATATGGTACAGAATCGAATGACACTGCATTTCCATGAAAATAAGACCTATCCCAAAAATAAGCACCACCTTGGTTTTTAAACATATCCTTCAGGAAAGGCCTCTGAGGGCAAAACGAGGCTGGAGGGGCGGGCTCAAGTCTCAACTTCAAGAGATCTTTCCTGGAGGCCTCTGACGGTGAAACAGAGGCTGGGGAACTGTGTGTCTCAATCTGGAGTTCGTTTCTTGGATGCAGAGGCCTTTCCTGAAGGCTCTAATTTATTTGTTTGTTTGTTTGTTTGTTTGTTTGTTTGCTTGTTTGTTTAACTTCTATGCCGCCCAATCCCGAAGGACTCGGCAGCTTACAATAATAATATAAATAGAAATACAAAAAGATACAAAACAATGAAAAGAAATCGAATATAATCTAAAACTATAAAATCCTGTATTAAAAGAAACCCATTTATTAAAAGCAGTCATAATCGCATACATTATTATTATTATTATTATTTTTATTATTATTTTTATTATTATTATTATTTTTATTTATTAGATTTGTATGCCGCCCCTCTCCGTAGACTCGGGGCGACTCACAACAATAACAAAGACAATGTAAGAACAAATCTAATAATTTAAAAAAACACTAAAAACCCCATTATTAAAAGCAAGCATACACACAAACATACCATGTATAAACTGTATAGGCCCGGGTGAGATGTCTCAGTTCCCCCATGCCTGACGGCAGAGATGGGTCTTAAGAACTTTACGCAAGGCAAGGAGGGTGGGGGCCATAGTTCCCTCTAAGCTGAGCAGTGAGCAATCGCTCACTTAAAAATCATCATCAACTCAGAGTTTTCCAAACCTGCCCAGAAGCCGAGAGGGAAAGAGTGAGAGGGAAGGAGAGAGAGAGGAAGAGAGAGAAACAGAGAGAAAAAAGAGAGGAAGGAAAAGAGTAAGAAAAAGAATGGGAGTAAGGAAGAGAGAAAGAAAATAAAAATCTAGTTTGAAACTAGCTCAACTATTTAAGTGGCATTTTGATATTGATAGAGTTGCCCTATTATGAGCTCACTGTTATAGACACACAGTACAGTATTTTATTTTGAAATTCTCTGAGGCAAAACAGGGTGGGTTTTTTATTTGTTTGTTTGTTTGTTTGTTTGTTTGTTTATTTATTTATTTATTTATTTATTTATTCATTCATTCATTCATTCATTCATTCATTCATTCATTCATTTATTATTTCTGTGCCGCCCAGTCCCGAAGGGACTGCCGCTCAGACACTATACTTTTCCGCCCACCCCCCCCCAAAAAATTAGAGGGAACACTGGTGGGGGCAGTTCTAATCTCCGGGGGGAGCTGGTTCCAGAGGGTCCGGGCCGCCACAGAAAAGGCCCTCTGTGGCGGCCCCGTTGTTAGTTCATGGCCCTCCAGGCCTGCCGGCACAGCCAGGTCTTCATGGCATTGCGGAAGGCCAGTAGGGTGGGAGCAGTACGGACATCGGGGGGTAGTTGGTTCCATAGAGCCTGGGCGGCCACAGAGAAGGCCCTCCCCCGTGGTCCCACCAACCTACATTGCTTTGTCGATGGGACACGATCTCTGGGAGGCATGTGACAAGAGGTGGTCCTGTGAATAGTCTGGCGAAATGTAGACCAGGGGCACTACACGCAAGTGGCAGCAAGTGGCTGCAGAAGAAGTGGGCCAGAAGCAGTCACATGAGCTCCTGCTGGACAGGGCTGTTATAGCAATAACAAGAGCATTTAAACTTATATACCACTTCATAATGCTTTTACAGCCCTCTCTCAATGGTTTACAGAATCAGCCTATTGGCCCCAACAATCTGGGTCCTCATTTTACCCACCTCGGAAGGATGGAAGGCTGAGTCAACCTTGAGCCAGTGGTGAGATTTGAACTGCTGAACTACAGCTAGCAGTTAGCTGATGTAGCACTGCAGGCTGCAGTCTTAACCACTGGGCCACCCTGGCTAACCACAGCGAAGGGAGACAGTGGAAGACATCTCCCAGAAATAAGACCAAACAAAACAAACAAACAAAAATAAAGTAAAAACCAAGACCGGGTCTTATTTTCGAGGAAACATGGTAGATGGGTGGACATCAATTCCCAGAATTCCCCAGCCAACTTTGCTATTTGGAGAATTCTGGGAGTTGAAGTCCACGTATCTTCAAGGGACCAAGGCTGAGAAACACTGATTTGTTGGATATCTGATACCCAATTTGTTATGTTCATACCCCAGTTCATCCTTTGCCTGAATGCTTCTGTTTTTTACTGTAAGTCCATCACTATAATAACAGCAACAGCACATATTTACAAAATGCTAATAATGCAATCTCAGCATTTCATTATGTATCACCTAGGTTTAAGTGTGAATTTTCCTGATTATAAAGGACTAGGGGTTTAGATGTTTTTACAGCTACTTGTACAATTTTGTCAGTTCTAATGTCCTTAATGCAAATTAGAAGTAGGTAGCAATATTCAGAAAGTCAAATATTATCAATGTCAGTTCATAAAAACCACATATTATGGTTAAGGGTATAGTTCTGCAACAAAAGTCTAAACTGAGCATTGTGGGAAATGGGTAGATTATTTTGCAAAAAAACAGTAAGCAAAAAAAAAATGCTTATTTTTTCTCCAGAAATAAGTCCTACTGTTCTTCTACTGTTCTTTACTTTCAGAAAAGCAGGCATAGGATTATAGCCTGAAACATTAAACACTATTCCCAGATATGTCTTCCTGACTTAATTCCTTTTTTAAAGAGTTTGCTATAATTTATTTTCTGTAAGGATGCTTGTGGTCCCAAAATCAGTCTTCCAGTTCTGGGAAAGAAGATGCCATTAAAATTTAAATATTTTTGCAACTCGTACAGTAATTCAAAGAGTAGAGATTACAAACAAATCTTCTACTATTATGCAGGCCAACATTCCTGAAATTAAAACCAGAAAGCCACGGAGCATCTTTCTTTGGCTGCTTGTGTCTCAATTATTTAAAAATACCCTTGAAATGTACCATTCCAAAGTAAATCATGTACTTTATAAATAATTCCATTATCTAAGTGTTGTATGCCAGCAGAATTTTTCACGACTATGAGAATTGAAGAAGGTTTAAAATTGTAGCTCATTCATCCAAAAAAGGCTTTTGTTGACAGAGACTGTTTTCCGTTGTCATCCTTGCTGCAAACAGCTGCTTTTGACTCGTGTTGTGTCTCACAAAAAGGCGCTTGCATGTCCTTTCCTCTTCCAACAATTGCAAATGTAGCACTTATGGGCAAGTTTGAAGTTGCGGCACAGGGTTGGGTTTGGTGTTCATGTTATTGTGTTCGGAAACTCCAGATCGTGCAGAACGCGGCCGCGAGAGCCACCGTGGGGGTTTCCCAGATTCGCCCACGTATCTACAACACTCCGTGGCCTGCATTGGCTGCCGATCAGTTTCCAGTCCCAATTCAAAGTGTTGGTCATGACCTTTAAAGCCCTACATGGCATTGGACCAGAGTACCTCCGGAACCGCCTGCTACCGCACGAATCCCAGCGGCTGATAAGGTCCCACAGAGTTGTCCTTCTCCGGGTCCCATCGACTAAACAATGTCATCTGGCGGGCCCCCGGGGAAGAGCCTTCTCTGTGGCGGCCCCAGCCCTCTGGAATCAACTCCCCCCGGAGATTAGAACTGCTCCCACCCTCCTTATCTTCCGTAAACTACTTAAGACCCACCTATATCACCAGGCATGGGGGATTTGAGACACCTTTCCCCCAGGCTTATTATAATTTATGTTTGGTATGTATGTGCTGTTTGGTTTTTAATTATGATAGGGTTTTTAGGTTTTTTTAAAAATATTAGATTTGTGCCAGTATAATATTGTTTTAACGTTGTTGTGAGCCGCCCCGACTCTTCGGAGAGGGGCGGCATACAAATCTAATAAATTATTATTATTATTATTGGAGTGTAGCTCAGGAATATCACCATGATGCCTGTTTCCTGAATGGGGTGTGTTTGTGCATGTGGCTGAGCCCCTGTTCTTTTGGGATTTGAGGGGTGATGCTTATGCCAAGGGTAACCATGGACTTTGGGTGTTTTTTTGCCAAAACCTGTCGACTTTCTGGCATCTTGAAGCTGAACTGGCAATTATAGCCAGAACAAACACATTTATATTTTCGCAGAATATCTGTGCTAGGTTTGTTACCAATTTGTATTGAAATAGGAAAATATCCAAAATATTTATCTTTATGAGACTTCAGTGGGAAAAAAATAATGATTCTTAACTCAATTTCCTTTATCTTACAGGTAAAGGAACAATCAAGCTGAAGGTGAGTTTTATAATTTAGTCGGAATTATCAGGTACTTTTTTATTTTTTAAAAATAAATTTTATTTGCATATATAAACAATACAAACATACACAATTAAGACTCACAAAGAATAAAAAATAAAAAGCGGGCGAGTGTGCGGCAACTCTGTATAACAGTATTAACTATGTACATTTTCTATTGCCTATTTTAAATAATAATTAATGATTGCTAATCAACAAGAAAAAAGAAAAGCAATAATCTTAATTGATATAAATATCTTAATTTCCTTTATACATTGTGCACTATCACCAGGTAGTTTTTCTTTATACTTTAATAATTTCATATGTTGTGATGGTTTTGCCTTTTTTCTAGCCAGCAATAAAATAGATCCCAGCAATTACAAAATGAAGATTCTTCTTTATTTTTAAGTTCTAATGTTTGGAATTACAACTTAATAGAAGCTTGTGGAATTGAATGGCTACTTTTTGCTTTTAGGATACAGGAGACAAAATTGTCTGCCCTTGTGCCCGAAAAGAAATCTTCCTTTGTCATTTAAACCAGTGATTTTCAACCTTTTTTGAGCCATGGCACATTTTTTACATTTACAAAACCCTGGGGCACATTGAGTGGGGCGGGGGTGGTGGTAAAAAAAGTTTGGACAAAAAAATTCTCTCTCTTCCTCCCATTCGCTCTATTTCTCTCTCCCTCTTTCTCTCCCTTCCTTCCTCTTTCTTTCGCTCTATTTCTCTCTCCCTCTTTCTCTCCCTTCCTTCCTCTTTCTTTCGCTCTCTCTCCATCCCTCTTTCTTTCTCTTCCTTCCTCTCTTTTTTGCTCTCTTTCTCCCTCCCTCCCTCCCTCCCTCCCTTCCTCCCTCCCTCTATGTCTTTCTCTCTCTCTCCTTCCCTCCCTCTCTTTCTCTCTCTCTCTTGCTTTCTTTCTCTTGTTCTCTTTCTCTCTCTCTTGTTCTCTTTTTCTCTCTTTCTTTCTTTCTTTCTTTCTTTCTTTCTTTCTCTTTCTTTTTCTCTCTCTTGCTTTCTTTCTCTCTCTGAGCTTCACGGCACACCTGACCATGTCCAACGGTTCACTAGTGTGCCGCGGCACACTGGTTGAAAAACACTGATTTAAACCATCAGTTTCACAGGGCATCTTTTGGATTGTTCCAACATTTCTCCTCCTTCATCTTAGCTCTCTTTTTTAATATTGCTTGCGGGAGTGAAGCGTGTGCCAGTCCCATTAATTTTTTTGCTGCTCAAGGAATGGGGTTTGCTCTGAACTTGGTCTGGAACCTTGGCAACAGCGACTTCAGCATTTCTAAGACCACACATTCCTTGGCAGCACCTCTGAATGTGAGTTCTTTCAAAGCAGCACATACCAACTCCTTCAGCCATTGCCAAGAGGTCAGATGGGGGACCTATCGTTGACCATCTCTGCTCTGGTCCAGTCTCACCCTGGCCTCCGTAGTGAAATACTGTTGCTGTTTGTAGTTGTAGCAGAGTTTGCGGTTGCTGGAAACCCTTGAAAATGGCTATTGATCCGCTTCTGATATGTGGACTAAGCTGCTCTGTTTTGCTGAAACAGACAGTTCACTTCTGGATCTGCAGAAGCCAAATTTGAACTGAATGCCATGCTCAGAATATGTTAGCAGCCCTCTTCCTGCATTAGGCCATGCTTAGAAACATAGAAGATTGACAGCAGAAAAAAGTCCATCTAGTCTGCCCTTATACTATTTCCTGTACATTTTATCTCAGGATGGATATATGTTTATCCCAGGCATGTTTAAATTCAGTTACTATAGATTTACCAACCACATCTGTTGGAAGTTTGTTCCAAGCATCTATAATTCTTTCGGTAAAATAATATTTTCTCACGTTGCTTCTGATCTTTCCCCCAACTAACCTCAGATGGTGCTCCCTTGTTCTTGTGTTCACTTTCTTATTAAAAACACCTTATTTAACCTTCTAACATATTTAAATGTTTCGAGCATGTCCCCCCTTTCCCTTCTGTCCTCCAGACTATACAGATTGAGTTCAATAAGTCTTTCCTGATAAGTTTTATGTTTAAGACCTTCCACCATTTTTGTAGCCTGTCTTTGGACCCATTCAATTTTATCAATATCTTTTTGTAGATGAGGTCTCCAGAACTGAACACAGTATTCCAAATGTGATCTCACCAGCGCTCCATACAGCACGATTACAATCTCCCTCTTCCTGCTTGTTATACCTCTAGCTATGCAGCCAAGCATTCCACTTGCTTTCCCTACCGCCTGACTGCACTGTTCACCCATTTTGAGACTGTCAGAAATCACTACCCCTAAATCTTTCTTTTCTGAAGTTTTTTGCTGCATGTTTTTATATACTGCATGTCTTCGGAGAGGGGCGGCATACAAATCTAATAAATTATTATTATTATTATTATTAATTATTATTATTATATACTGCATTTTCTTTGCTTCTTAGAGTTAAACTCTTGCATAGTACATTATGTTGGCTATGTAATTTAGTAGGGAATGTGAACTTATATAGTTGTTGACAGATCTTAACTGCCGGTCAGATTACACTCATAGTATTGTGTTGATTTCTATACAAATTCTAGGTTAGCATTTGGAAAAAAACCCAGCATCTGCAGTATAATGGGTGGGTTCTACTTACCTTCCCCATTTATGCGCATTGTGTTGGAAGTACACCAAGCCAGGGTTCCCAAGCGCCACCATTTCCAGTACAGTTGTGCACAGCTCCGCATGACCAGCGGGTGGGCGCATGCACCTGTGCGAGATTTGTCTTCTGCGCAAGCGCAGGGAGCCAAATTCACGCGAGGATGCTTGCGCGTGAGAGATTTTGCTGATTTTCGGCGATTTCTTTGCTTCTGCGCAAGTGTGGATGGAAAGGAATGCCAAAAAACAGTGAAATTTCACACACATGAGTGTCCTCACATGAGATTTGGCTTCCTGCGCATGCTGTCTCTCACACAACTGCCCACCAGTCATGTGCAACTTCATGCGCAGCTCCATTTTCTCTACCGGTGCTATGGCATCAAGCGCACCGGTAGGAACCCAATACTGAAGTACATGCACATCACTTTCTGGAAATAACCCTCTCCACATGTGCAGAAGCCTTTGATTTAATTTGATTTGATTTGATTTGATTTATTGGATTTGTTTGCCGCCCCTTTCCGGAGACTCGGGGCGGTTAACAACAATAATAAAACAGTATACAAAATAATCCAATACTAAAAACGATTAAAAACCCATTAATATAAAAAACCAAACATACATACAGACATACCATGCATAAAATTGTAAAGGCCTAGGGGGAAAGAATATCTGTTTCCCCATGCCTGACGGCAGAGGTGGGTTTTAAGTAGCTTACGAAAGGCAAGAAGGGTGGGGGCAATTCTAATCTTTGGGGGGAGTTGGTTCCAGAGGGCCGGGGCCACCACAGAGAAGGCTCTTCCCCTGGGTCCTGCCAAGCGGCATTGTTTAGTTGATGGGACCCGGAGAAGACCCACTCTGTGGGACCTAACTGGTCGCTGGGATTCGTGCAGCAGAAGGCACTGAGGGTTTTTAATTTCATTCCGCGATGACTGGAGGACCAGTTTGGGAGTGTGGACTGCCGGTCATTGCTGCCAGATTGGCAAACAGCCCCAATTTTCTGCTATTGGTTCTAAAGAACTGGCCCAAGCTGGCAGCAACCCACCTCTGGGTGTGTATTTTTTTTCCTTGCTTTTTTCTGCCTTATA
Organism: Erythrolamprus reginae; assembly: GCF_031021105.1. Taxonomy (NCBI): domain Eukaryota; kingdom Metazoa; phylum Chordata; class Lepidosauria; order Squamata; family Dipsadidae; genus Erythrolamprus; species Erythrolamprus reginae. The sequence continues at coordinate 28,076,100 of NC_091950.1, forward strand.
ATGAACAATTTTTACGAGAACACATTTGTACCCACCCAAATAAAGTATAGAATCATTCCAAGAATATTATCCATTTATTCATGCATGATATTGTTGAGAAAAGCTTATTAATCTTTCTTAAAAATTCAGTTAATTCAACCATTTCTGCACTTACTCTGAGCCACTGGTCTTCAGGTATTTTGGAGCATACCTTTCACGTTCCTTATTCCTAGGCTCCTAGGAACTCCAGGCAAAAGAGTGACAGGTTGGAGAAAGCTTCTCTGATTTATTTATGTGTTTATTAGATTTGTATGCCTCCCTTTTCTGAAGACTCGGGGTGGCTCACAATATTAAACAATGCATTCAAACAAATCTAATTAGTTAAAAACTACAAGCTAAAAACCCAATATATTAAAATCAATCAACAAATTCAATCACAATTCTCTGTTGCTTTACAAGCCAAATATTTTATTTATGATATATTGCAGGAGAGGCGGAGTAACGACACAGACACAAAGAGCTGGATTTAAACTGGGTCATTTTTATTAATAATAAATTTGCATAATTTATTTTAAATAAATTAGCATAATTAGCATAATTAACTATAAACCTAACAAGGACCCGCAGGGTCAAACAATTACTTCCGGGGTGGAAATTTATGGGCGTAGCTCCATGCTAATCCAGGTGAGGGACCACTCCCTCACCTGAGACCTTGCCATACACTTGCATGTAGGAGGTCCCGCCGGCAAACCCATACAAGGGGAATTACATGGGCGGGACCCAAAGACAGGTCCCCCCCCCAACTGCTCAGGCCGTCAGCACCACAAGCCTTTGGAAAGAACCTGTCAATCATCCCCAAAGATGCCCAAAGGAGAACACGCAGTTGCTAAACCACCACCCAGTTTTCCGCCCCTAACCTGCCTACCCAAATGACCAAAGGTAAGCCAATTAACCTAAAACAGGTGCAAGCACCCCCTAACCGACTATCCGTGTCCGCAGTGTGGAATAGGCGAAAAAACGGTCCTTGCTAAAACGCCAGGGCCGCCAAAAATTCCTATTCAGCCCCGTAGGGCGACCCCCAAGTGGCACACTGTAAGATAGGGAGGGCGGGCGGGTGTCTGCTGTGCGATGTCTGGGCGAAAAGGCCGAGTCCGAGCCTGCCAGCCCTTTTATAGGGCTGGCAGGCCCCGCCCGGACACGTCACTGATCAGGCCACTCTGGCCTGATCATCGGCTGAGATCTCGCGAAGTCTCACGAGATCTCGGCCGAAAACCAAGATGGCGGCTCTGCCGAGTGCCTGTGTCTCCCGGGCCTCCAGCAAAAGGCGCCGGGGAATGAAGACGTCCAGCGCTATTTTGAGAACCAGTAACCAAGTAGGAATGAGTTACCTATAGCTCTATAAGTATAGATAACCTTTAGGTTAATTTAAAGCACCCTTTCCAAGCAATTGTAAAATTCATGTGGCAAGAACTATATTCTCCTTTTGTAGGGAAAGAAGATTTAAGAAAAAAAGAGACTGTGTGGTCCTGTCCACTTTGGATTCTAGTCTTTGCTTCCTTTAGGTTCCTCGCCCAGCCTTAAACCACCAACAGATAATTCTTGCGGAAACACAGTTCTCTGTTCCCAATCTAAAGTGATGCCATAGAGTTGTATCCACAGGTAGAAAATCCCCAAATTCAGCATTTCTCTGAAACGGAATGAAGGGAAAAATGAAGGGAAAGGCAAGAAAAATGAAGGGAAAGGCAAGAAAACAAAATGTGTTGCTTAATAATAAGAAAAAAGAAAGAACATGGAAAGAATGTGGTGGAGTGAACATTTGGAAAAGCAGTGGTGGAGAAATTAAGAAGGAAGATATCTGGATTGACTGTGAAAAATGCTTTGCCATATCTTGGAGTTTGCCTTCCTATTGATCTGAACTAATGTTATTCTAAACCTTAGCAAATGTAAGGTGGGTGCACTTTTACCATCTATAATTCCCCAGCTAATCACCCTCGCTGGGGAATTCTGGGAATTGAAGTTCATTTAAAGTAGCCGTGGTTAAGCAACACGGATCTAAAAGGCAGGGAACTTATTAAGTGCAACGTTTTTAGAATCTGTGTTAGAATTAGTTCTACCCAAGACTAACTAACAGCCATAAATGCAAATTCCATCCTGGATTTATAGAGTGCTGGTGAGACCACATTTGGAAGACTGTGTTCAGTTCTGGAGACCTCACCTACAAAAAGATATTGACAAAATTGAACGGGTCCAAAGACGGGCTACAAGAATGGTGGAAGGTCTTCAGCATAAAACGTATCAGGAAAGACTTCATGAACTCAATCTGTATAGTCTGGAGGACAGAAGGAAAAGGGGGGACGTGATCGAAACATTTAAATATGTTAAAGGGTTAAATAAGGTCCAGGAGTTGAGTGTTTTTAATAGGAAAGTGAACACAAGAACAAGGGGACACAATCTGAAGTTAGTTATGGGAAAGATCAAAAGCAACATGAGAAAATATTATTTTACTGAAAGAGTAGTAGATCCTTGGAACAAACTTCCAGCAGACGTGGTAGATAAATCCACAGTAACTGAATTTAAAAGTGCCTGGGATAAACATATATCCATCCTAAGATAAAATACAGGAAATAGTATAAGGGCAGACTAGATGGACCATGAGGTCTTTTTCTGCCGTCAGACTTCTATGTTTCTATGTTTCTATGATTTGTCTCCTAGGTTCCCTCAGGACTTCGGGGCCAGGCTCAGGTAAAAGTATGGGGCAACCATCACTTGGCCGAAGAGGGCTACATCTTCCACAACTATACTACTGTGACTATCGATAGCAAAGGTGCTTCAGTCTTCATTCAGACAGATAAGCCGATATACAAGCCAAAGCAGAAAGGTGAGAGCATTGCACGGAAGCATTGATTGAGTCAGCAGGAGCCTGTTGTTTTGGGCTGGAATTATTTTGTTTCTCCCTGATTATGTTCTTCTTTTTTAGTGCTGATCAATCTGTTTACCGTGAACCCAGATTTGCGACCAATCAACGAGAAGGTAAGGATTTCCCTAAACTTTGGACTTAAGGATGGGTATTTCATGCAAATAGGCTAGAACGGCCCAACTGGCTGGAGAATTCTGGGAGTTGAAATCAGCACATCTAATGAGATGGAGAAACACTGGACTAGATTTATTTCATTCGAGAAGGATCTTGGCTGACAGCCAGTGGGGACAATTAGTCTTTACTTAAGGAGTATTGTTTGTTTTCTATTTAATATTCCATTTGAGAAATTACAATGAACTTAAGTATATACACATAAACACTTTATGTACAGAAATGATAATTTATTTTAAGTTACTAATATTAATAGATAATCTTAACATAAGGCGGTAAACAAATAATAAACATATAGATAAACTCTTAATTAACCAAAGAATGATGGAATACCGATAATCCATTAGCCGAACGACAAGTGAAATTTAGACTTTGTCTTTTGTTTCACTAATTCCTTCTTACTACCCATAAATTATGAAATAAGTATAATATGTATTTTTGTTTTAATTCCCCCTTTTTCCTTTTTTTTTTTCTTTTTCTTTTCCCCCTCTTGTTGTATTGGTCGTGTTTAAGTTGGTTGTGGTAATTGTTGTTGTTCTTTTTTGATGGTATGTTACATGTTTTGTTTAATCAGAAAATTCAATTTAAAAATTTATATTAAAAAAAAAAGACTTGAGAGACTTCGGAGTAGAGAAGAATGTAGGTAGGTCGCACGTATCAATTACTCTGTTTAGTGACCATTCGAAGTTATAGAGGCACTGAAAAAGTAACTTTGTGACCCATCCTTGCGTACAGCAGCATCTCCACCATCATGCAATCAACATTTGGGTGTTTTGCAACATTTGAGGGGTTGCAGTGTCCCATGGTCATGCATCCCATGCTTCACAACTGGCTTTCAATAAACAGAGTCAATACCAAAATCTCAAATTGAGGGCATGCAGTCTTGATTAACAACCTGCAGTGATTTGCTTAACAACTGCATGTGATATCTCGCTTAAGGGCTGTGTCACTTAGCAGTGGAGTTGCAGACTCTAGTTGTGCTTGTTTCTTTCCCGTAACAAAGATATTTTTTTCTAATTTTGGAAAATGAAAGGAAAGCAATGCAAGGAATTGGGGTGACTTCTACAAAGGGAAGAGAGGGGTTTTTTTGTATGTGGGCACCTTACTTATGAAATTATCTTATCAGAAAGGCTTGACTGGTGCCTACATTAGCTGCATTGCATTGCATTTCAATAAATTAAACAAAGAAACAAATACATTTCCATACCAGTTGAAGACTTCTTCATTTCCTCATCTCTTCTTCATGCACAGGTACAGTATATGTGATACCTTGGTCAACAGTAATAACTGAAGGAGAGGGATCCTGGAGTCCAAGTGGACAACCTATTATTTAAATATGAGCCAGCAGTGTGCAGCAGCTGCCAAAAAAGCCAACACGATTCTAGGCTGCAATAACAGAGGGATAGAATCAAGATAACTTAATTAGGATATTTTGTATTGGTTTTTTAATATGTTATAAGCCGTCCCGAGTCCTTGGAATGGGGCGGCATATAAATCAAATAAGTAAGTAAGTAAGTAAGTAAGTAAGTAAGTAAGTAAGTAAGTAAGTAAGTAAGTAAGTAAGTAAGTGTTAATACTACTTTATAAGGCCTTAGTAAGGCCACACTTGGAATACTGCATTCAGTTTTGATCACCATGATATAAAAAGGATGTTGAGACTCTAGAAAGAGTACAGAGAAGAGCAACAAAGATGATTAGGGGACTGGATGCTAAAACATATAAAGAACGGTTGCAGGAATTGGGTAGGTCTGGTTTAATGAAAAGAAAGACTAAGGGAGATATGATCAGTGTTCCAATATCTGAGAGGTTGGCACAAAGAAGAAGGAATCAACCTATTCTCCAAAGCACCTGAGGGTAGAACAAGAAGCAATGGGTGGAAATTAAACAAGGAGAGAAGCAACTAGAACTAAGGAGAAATTTCCTGACAGTCAGAACCAGTGTTCCCTCTAATTTTTTGGGGGGGTGGGCGGAAAAGTATAGTGTCTGAGCGGCAGTCCCTTCGGGAGTGGGCGGCACAGAAATAATAAATAAATAAATAAACAAACAAACAAACAAATAAAAAATCCACCCTGTTTTGCCTCAGAGAATTTCAAAATAAAATACTGTACTGTGTCTCTATAACAGTGAGCTCATAATAGGGCAACTCTATCAATATCAAAATGCCACTTAAATAGTTGAGCTAGTTTCAAACTAGATTTTGATTTTCTTTCTCTCTTCCTTACTCCCATTCTTTTTCTTTCTCTTTTCCTTCGTCTCTTTTTTCTATCTGTTTCTCTCTCTTCCTCTCTTCCTCTCTCTCTCCTTCCCTCTCACTCTTTCCCTCTCGGCTTCTGGGCAGGTTTGGAAAACTCTGAGTTGATGATGATTTTTAAGTGAGCGATTGCTCACTGCTCAGCTTAGAGGGAACTATGGTCAGAACACTTAATCTGTGGAACAGCTTGCCTCAAGAAGTTGTGAATGCTCCAACACTGGAAGTTTTTAAGAAGATGTTGGATAACCATTTGTCTGAAGTGGTGTAGGGTTTCCTGCCTAAGCAGGGGGTTGGATAGAAGACCTCCAAGGTCCCTTCCAACTCTGCTGTTGTTATTATCATTTCCCCAGCTTTTTTATCCTGATTTTAATTGTATTTTAATGCCTATTACTTTAGATTTTGAGTTACCGAGTTGCATCTGCCCTTGTTTATATAGTATTTTTTATTTTACATTTTGCCGTATATGCTTTTACTTAACTTGTATTTTCTGGAAGTATTTTAGTAGGAACTGCCCAAATAGTTTTGGCTATTGAATAGTTTTTTAAAAAACAAAATAAGTAAATAAGCTTGGGTCTGCTGCCACAATGCCTAGTGGAATAAAGCCATTTAATTCTCTCATTGTTTTCTTTCAGATTGAAGCTTATGTGCTGGTGAGTATCTATCAGGACCCAAAGGGCCAAACCAATTAGAGTATTTTCTTCGGGGGTGTCTACAGAGGCATTGATGAAATCAAGGTGGAAGGACGCCCTCCCCCTTTTAGAACATTGTGTGTGCAATGCCCATAAAAAATGGGATAAGGTCTTGATGGCAAAATGCCATGTCGACTTTTTTGACCTTTAGTGGGTACCTGATTTCTCCCCTCTACATGCGCACGCACACACACACACACACTTTCAAAATTCTATAAAAGTTTTGCTTGAGGATTTATTTATTTATTTACCTATTTATTTATTTAAATGTGTTTGTTTATCTATCTATCTATCTATCTATCTATCTATCTATCTATCTATCTATCTATCTATCTATCTATCTATCTGATTTATATGCCACCCTTCTTCGAGGACATGGAATTAGTTTTCCCGCTAAAAAGTTAATGGACACAACGGCCCAATTATCTTCACTACCATTTTCAAGGACTTGCTTGGCGCAGGCCAGTAATAGTGAAACTTTTGGCCTTGGTGTGTCAGAAACTTGGAAAATGCCTAACTTGATTCTCCTGACGTGGGACCCCCTGAACAAAAGAGAAATAATTCTATATCTTCCCCGCTCATCTAAGTCACTCTGAACGGTGGCACTGGGCAGCAGTGTTGAGATTCGGCGTGAAGTAGATAGAGGCCTGGTCACTGACTTCAGGCCTAGCCCCACCACTGCCACTCAAAAAGGCCACCTCAAAGTGTACCGTTTTACGGAGAGGCCTGTGCGGCCCATATGAGGCTGCTCCCGATCCCATGAGGCCTTTGTCTCTAAAGTAGCTAGGAAAAGACTCTTTCATGGCCTCCGTGGCCTCTGAAAATTGAATGAAAGCATGCCCCATCCTCATGTGATTTTTCCAAAAGCCGCACAAGAGCCTACTCCCCTCTCACACAACTTTCAGAAAATTCAGAGACTGCACAAGAACACACTCCATCATCATCTTCTTCCTCTTCCTCTTCTTCTTCTTCTTCTTCTTCTTCTTCTTCTTCTTCTTCTTCTTCTTCTTCTTCTTCCTTCTTCCTTCTTCCTTCTTCTTCTTCTTCTTCTTCTTCTTCTTCTTCCTTCTTCTTCTTCTTTCTTCTTCTTCTTCCTTCTTCTTCTTCCTTCTTCTTCTTCCTTCTTCTTCTTCCTTCTTCTTCCTTCTTCTTCTTCCTTCTTCTTCCTCCTTCTTCTTCTTCTTCTTCCTTCTTCTTCTTCCTTCTTCTTCTTCCTTCTTCTTCTTCTTCTTCCTGCTGCTGCTGCTGCTGCTGCTACTACTACTACTACTACTACTACTACTACTACTACTATTATTATTATTATTATTATTATTATTATTATTATTATTATTATTATTACAAAACCCAGTAATACATAGCAAACGAGATTTATATGCTGGATTTCGTATCCCAATATCACAAGTAAAACACTTCCCAAGCGTGTGATGTATTTTTGTATGATGCGTGCAGATCCAAGTTCAGTAGCCTTTTGAATAGAATAGAATTTTATTGGCCAAGTGTGATTGGACACACAAGGGATTTGTCTTGGTGCATATGCTCTCAGCGTACATAAAATAAAATATACATTTGTCAAGAATCATGTGGTACGACACTTAATGATTTGTCAATGTTTATTGTTTTCAAATGTCAGCTGAGGTCTTTTGGCATAGCACCCAATGTGCTGATTAGTTGTTTTAAGATCCTGATATCAGCTAAGATTATTGTTGTTGTTGTTGTTGTCGCCGTCGTCATCAGCAGCAGCAACAGCATCATGTGACCTCCACAGCCCCCCCAAATCACTAGCACATGGGCATGCTTTCGAGAATAGTTTTAATGTTCTAAACTGTTCAGTGTGTCCTTGTGGCAAGATCAGTAGCAAACAAATTTAATACATAAATAGAATAGCTGTTGCTGGATGCCTTCAGACGTTATGGATGCTCCATCAGTGGAGGTTTTTAAGAAGAAACTGGACAGCCATTTTACTGAAATGTTGAAGGGTCTCTTGCTTGAGCAGGGGGGGTTGACTAGAAGATCTCAGGGGTCCCTTCCAACTATGTTATTATCTTATTCTGAATGCTGCCATGTCACCAAAATATTGTGGCTTGTTACTTTTGACACACGTGTCATAGGTTCACCCTCACTGGAATAGGCCATACCTCATTCACTTAAAGTAAAAAATGGGCATACATGATGAGTTTCTGTTTATATATAATAAGATATTGGAGTCAAGCAAATATAAACCTAATTAACAATGTGTGCCAAAATTTCCTTAATTATAATTCTTTTTAAGAAGCGCTAGCTGTCTCTATTCATCTATGCATCCATCCATGGCCCATTAAGCAAAAATTGTGATATATTTTTATTTAGTATTTATTATTAGACTTTGATGCCACCCATCTCATTGAGGCAATGTGTGAGCTTATACATATTCCGATTCTGAGGACTTGCTTTTGCATTTTCAAATGTTGTAGTAATAAAGATATTTAGATATTGGTAACTTAGTCCAATATAAGAAATGCATCTCTTTCCCTAGGATCCCCGAGGGTCTCGGATGGTAGAATGGAAAAACCTCAAGCCAATTTGTTGTGGTGAGTTTTAGACTGTCACAACTGAGTATCCCACTGCCCAGAGCTTCAAAGAGAAAGGGTGAGATGCAAATTGATTAAAGACATAAGGATGAATCCTTTGGCTCTTGTATTTTCTGGTTGTGAACCCTAAGGAAATTGGGCCACCAACGTAGCTCATCTCCTCTGATCTTCCTTTTCTTTGGCAGGCATCCTCAACATGAGCTTCCCTTTGTCTGATCAGCCAGTGTTCGGAGAATGGTTTATATTTGTAGAAATGCAAGAATACACATACAACAAATCATTTGAAGTTCAAAAATATGGTGAGTGAATAGCAGAGCTGCTAGAACATGTTTTGGAAACCCACTGTTTTTGAGATGTCCTAATCATGTTTGAATGAATCCAGAAATTAGGTGTGTCAATGGAGTAGGATCAAAACAATCAAGATGACAGCTTGATTGTGCAGTCAAAGCCCCCTCTATAGATGTTCCTATATAAACAGTTTCTGAAAAAAGTTGTTGAGTTAATGGCTACTCAAATCTCTGTTGAAACGTCAAATGACTACTCCAGATCTGGACAGCCTAAATGTTAATGGACAAATATCATCTCTTACTAGGTTTAATGTTACTATACTGACCTGTGATGGCAATGTTCATCATCAGTTATAGAAACATAGAAACATAGAAACATAGAAGACTGACGGCAGAAAAAGACCCCATGGTCCATCTAGTCTGCCCTTTTACTATTTCCTGTATTTTATCTTACAATGGATATATGTTTATCCCAGGCATGTTTAAATTCGGTTACTGTGGATTTACCAACCACGTCTGCTGGAAGTTTGTTCCAAGGATCTACTACTCTTTCAGTAAAATAATACTTTCTCATGTTGCCTTTGATCTTTCCCCCAACTAACTTCAGATTGTGTCCCCTTGTTCTTGTGTTCACTTTCCTGTTAAAAACACTTCCCTCCTGAACCCTGTTTAACCCTTTAACATATTTAAATGTTTCGATCATGTCCCCCCTTTTCCTTCTGTCTTCCAGACTATACAGATTGAGTTCATTAAGTCTTTCCTGATACGTTTTATACTTCAGACCTTCCCCCATTCTTGTAGCCCGTCTTTGGACCCGTTCAATTTTGTCAATATCTTTTTGTAGGTGAGGTCTCCAGAACTGAACACAGTACTCCATTTATGCTTATTAATATTTTTATTAATTAGAATAGAATCAGAATAACAGAGTTGGAAGCGACCTTGGAATCCAACACCCTGCTCAGGCAGGATATCCTATACCATTTCAGATAAATGGTACTGGTTATCCAATCTCTTCTTAAAAACTTCCAGTGTTACAGCTTTTACAACTCCTGGAGGCAAGTTGTTCTAACTGTCAGGAAATTTCTCCTTGGTTCCAAGTTGCTTCTGTCCTTGATTAGTTTAGACATTCATTTGATATCCTATAGAGTTTTATAAACTTTCATGTTAGGAAGGCTTGCTTTGGATATAAAATCTTTGGAAAAGTGCTACAAATAACTTCAGGAAATTCTACCAGATTTTAAAATCCATTTATTTTTGGAGAAATAATGAGTAATATCTGATTGCTTTTCTTTAGTTGTGTAAACTTGTCTCAATATCTAGTTATTAAATACCATCCTATGCTTGATTTATCATTTCCAAATGAAGAATATAATATCCAGTTTCCTCTGTGTTTTTTCCATATCTTTTCCAACCATATTTCATTCAAAAATCCATTTCTGAAACTAATTTAGCTTCCCAGTGTGCAGCCTTGCACACTTGAAATACATTAGAATATGAAATCACAATTTCAGAACCCAGACAATAGGGGAACCTTTTAAACCTTGCTTTTTAAGAAAGGCCCAATCGAGGATTTATGATGATTTAGGACAGTGATGGGGAACCTTTTTTTCCTCAGGTGCCAAAAGGGTGTGCACGCATTTTGCACATTTGCAAGTGCCCACACCCATAATTCAATGCTTGGGGAGGGCGAAAACAGCTTCCCCCACCCCCGGAGGCCATCCGGAGGCCGGAAACGGACTGCTTCCCAACTTTTGATAGGCCCAGTATTTATTTATTTATTCGATTTTTATGCCGCCCTTCTCCTTAGACCAGGGGTCCCCAAACTTTTTACACTGGGGGCCAGTTCACTGTCCCTCAGACTGTTGGAGGGCCGGACTATAAAAAAAACTATGAACAAATCTCTATGCACACTGCACATACCTTATTTTAACGTAAAAAAACAAAATGGGAATGTACTATTTAGAGGCGGGGAAGAAGTCTGAAATTCATACATGTTTATGTTTTGTTTTTAATTTTCTTTTGTTAACATCTGATTGGCTATACAAGGTTTTTTTGGTTTATAGAAAAATGTATAAAAATATTTATAGAAAAATATATAAAGAAAGAAGGAAGCACTTTGGCATAATGGTTAATAAGTTAGAAATATAATTGGTGTTGTACTTTTTGAAGGAACATTAAGGAGGGAATTTAATTACGGTAAAAGAAAAGTATGTACCTGGATGACAACATTAGAAAAAAAAAATTTGCAACTTTTTTGATGATTGATATTAGTTACTGACAAAATACCGCATTTTATTCAGGAAAAATTAGATGGTACATTGTATTGTTTGAATGTATGTTGAGAGAAAAATGTAAAAAAATTTACACACCCCCCCCAAAAACGTCCTTCCTTCCTCTGCCCCTCCATTCATTTCATTCTTCCTTTCTTCCTTGTTCCCTCCATTTCTTCTTCCTTCCTTCCTTCCTTCTTCCTTTCCTTCCTTCCTTTTCCCTCCATTTCTCCTTCTTTCCCTCTCCCTTTTTTTCCTTCTTTCTCATTTGTTTTGTTTCCCTCTTCCTCATTCTTTCCCTCCATCATTTTCTCATTTTTCTCTTTTTCTCTCTCACATTCCCTCCCCCTCTCACTTGTTTTCTCTCCCTCTCTCTCTTGCTTTCTCTCTCTCTCTCTCTCTCTCTCCTTTTCTTCTCTCTTCCTTCCTCTCTTCTTTTTTTTCCTGCCCTGCAACACGCCGTGGGGAAAAGGACCGGCTGTTGGTCCCTTGCCGCTGCCGCCTCCATTCAGGCGAAGGGATCTCCACAGTGGGCGGCGGCGGCAGCTTCAAGGGACCAACAGCCGGTCCTTTTCGGAGCTGCGTTGCTGCAGCCTCCGATGCCGCCCACCAAGGAGATCCCTTCGCCTGGAGGCGGAAGCAGCCTCAGAGGCTGCAACTATTCAGCGCCGAGAAAGACCGGCTCTTGGTCCCTTGAGCCTGCCGCCTCCACCTCCATTCGGGCGAAGGGATCTCTGCAGTGGGCGGTGACGGCAGCAGCTTCAAGAGACCAACAGCCGGTCCTCGTTGAGCTGAGCTTCCTTTGGCTTCCTTCGAGGCGGCAGGTGAGCTTTGCAGCTTTGCCTCGAAGGAAGCCAACGGAAGCTCAGCTCGGAGGCAGGCCTGAAGCCGCCACCGCCGCCTACTTCGCCCCGCGCTTCGGCCGCACCGGGGCCAAGTAAGCCGAGGTTAGGCCTGTCGCCCCCGGCTCGAAGTGCGAGGCCTGGGCGGCGGGCAAGCATCGGGAGGGCTTCGCCGTCGCCTGGCTGGGGAAAAGCTCCCCTCCCCGCGATCCAGCCGTTAACAAGTTAGTGCGCGGGGGTCCTGATGGCTTGTTTACTGTCCCCTCCAGACGCTCTTGCAGGGCTTCCAGGCTCCCCGTGGGGCAGCGAAGAAGCAAAATAGCAGCATTCTCCCGCTGTCTCTCCCCCTCTCTTTCTTGCTTTATTTCTCTCTCACACTCCCTTTCTATCTCTCCCTCTTTCTCTTTCTCTCTCTCTCTCCCTCTCCTCAGCAGACCCCCCCAACGCAAAAGTGCCCAAACGCGCACAAACCTCACCGGTGCAAAAAAAAAAAAAAAGCAAAAAAGCGGCACTGGGGGGACCAAGACGGTCTGCAAGCTGAGTGTCTGGAGGAGGAGGAGGCGGAAAGCCAGGGGGCGGGGAGGAAAGCAATTGGCCAATTTCTTTCTCGCCTTTAGGGATAGGAACTGTTGCTGCTCTGCCATAGGGTGCTTTTCTCCCCGCCCCCTGGCTTTCTTCTTCCTTGCCGCCGCCAGACGCTCAGCAGCAGAGTGGAGGGGAGATTCAGGAACTTAGTATATAGATGGTAAAATCTCGTACGCTGCGGCGGGCCAGGCAAATGACCTCAGCGGGCCGCATCCGGCCCGCGGGCCGTAGTTTGGGGACTGCTGCCTTAGACTCACGGCAGCTTACAACATGTTAGCAATAGCACTTTTTAACAGTATACTCGTGTTTTGCTCTTCCCAGGCTCCAAAGGCTTCTCTGGAGCCAGAGGAGGGTAAAAACGCCCTCCCCCATCTCCCTGGAGGCTCTTTGGAAGCCAAAATGCCCTCCCCGAGCCTCTGTGCAAGCCAAAAATCGGCTGGTCAGCACACACATGCATGGTGAAAATGAGCTAGGGCAACAGCTCACGTGCCATCAGATATGTCTCCACATGCCACTGTGGCACCCGTACCATAGTTTTGCCATCACTTGTTTAGAACCTTAAGGTACACTTGAATCTTCTGTCTTATTTTTATAGTAACTTTTTTTACTTTGTACTGTATAAAATTTTAGAATTTCATGTGCATGTCTTTTGAGGTAGCTCTGCTGAATTGAAACAAAAAATTGGATTGAAACAGCAAATAAAGAAGGAAGGAAGGAAGGAAGGAAGGAAGGAAGGAAGGGGAAGGGAATTCTTTCAGTCACACCAAAATGTAAACATTCCATACTATATGAATCCCATGAAGTGTGCAAACCTAACAGCAGCATCGTATATACTTCAGCAAAGCTGGAAATGCAAGTAGTCCTCAACTTACAACCACAATTGAGCCCAAAATTTCTGTTGTTAAATGAGATATTTGTTAAGAGAGCTTTGCCTCATTCTATGATGTTTCTTGCCACAGTTGTTACCTGAATTATTGCATTTGATGAGTTAGTACTGTAATCCGGTTTTTAAGTGTACCTGGCATCCCCATTGACTTAACTGGTCAGAAGGTCGCAAAAGGTAATCCCATTATCTTGGGACACAGCAGCATTCATAAAAATGAACCCATTACCGAGCATCTGAATTTTGATCACATGATCATGAGGATGCTGCAAAGTTGTAACTTGTCACGTTTTTCCAGTGTCATCGTACCTTTGAATGGTCAGTAAATGAACAGTTGTAAATCAAAGACTACCTGTTATATTTGGAACACTTCATCCCCCTTCATGAATTACACCTCACTTTCTTTGTTGCATAGAGTGGCTACTACATTCCTTGTGATTGTAGGCTAATGTAGATTAATATGACTCTCCTCCTACACTGTTTATTACTGAATGAAGGCTCATTTTTCATGAGTGACCAGTTGTTTAGTTCAAGACTTTTTCAGATTATGTTTGGTGGATTCCACAAGAACTTGACTGGAAGGCCGGGGGCAGTTCGCTTATACACAGCCAATTTTTCATCCTTAGAGCTTTGCCTTTTGATTGGGTGTTCTGGGAACTTTTTTCCTTAATTAAATTTTTAATTGAATGTTTAAATTTAATTCAGTCTTGAAATCTGAAAAAGCTTGAAGGTCCCTCGGTCTAGCAGTGTTTACAAACTTGGCAACTTTAAGATGTGTACTTCAACTCCCAGAATTCTCCAGCCAACATGGGAGTTGAAGTCCACATACTTGAAAGTTGCCAAGTTTGAAAAACACCAGTCTAATGTATCAGTCAAAAAGGGGAGAATTCTTCCACTAGGCTGAGTACTTTATTTCACGTCAGCTGTAGCTTTCTGAGAAAAAAAATAGTTGTATTTAACATCATTTTAAAAAGTAAACAAGGACACCATTTGAAATTATTCCATGGGAATTTGGCAGCAATAAGCCTCCTAAACATATGACGTTTTCAGTCTTTCTTTCCCCACCAAAATAAGAAATCAAATAGTTATGTGAACTGAAAAAAGGATGCCTGATCCATTTTTGGGTGGGAGGGCAAGGCATTATAATTAGCTGCTGTGAAACATAAGTGATCCAGAAGTTGGAAAAAGGTTACCCATTATTTATTTTAGTTGTGAAACATTATGTTAAAAGCAAGACAATTCAAAAAGATTAAAAAAGGAATGGAAGAATTGGATTTTGTGAATAGAGGATTCCTTTAATATGTGATTCCTTCAATGAACAATTACATTTTGTGGATATTTTTAAAATGAATCATTTTGGGATTTTTTTCCACCTATGGTATGGTATGAAACTGGATTACCTAAATAGGTAGCTGATTGCTAGGGTTATATTAAGCTAAATGTGTAGAAGACACTGGTCAGGTTTTCCCCTTTGAAGGTGAGATTTCCAGCAGTTCCATGTCTGATATAGATCTCTTTATATTATAGATCTCTTATGGATCTCTCCACCCTTTTTTCAGCCCATGTTTCGCATTTCTCAGTTCAACATTTTTCTTACTTTTAGGTTAAGATTTCCTGATAGCCTCACTCATGCTACTTCTAATCACAATCAGATGCCCAAATTGTTCTCACTCACTTTTTTCTCCTCCTTTTAGTTTTACCCAGGTTTGAGCTGCGTATTGATCCACCACGATACATTCGGGACTTTGGGTTTTGTGAAAAGGGAACTGTCCACGCCAGGTAGGAGCGATCGGTTCCTTCTGCTCATTTGAGTGGCTTCCTGCTGTTTCTGTTGATGTCCCTGTGATTCTTCTGAACCATACAGTTTGAAAAAGATTTGTAGAACGGGCGATCATTGATAATCACCGTGTCAATGAACTTGAGATGGAGAACTTTCAAGGGCCCTCTTCCCTCAGAGGCAGTAGTGGGTGGCACCCGGTATGGGCCACACTATGCTGTGGTAGCAAAAATGGAGATGCACACCCATCTCCCCATCCCCAACACGTGCATCACGTGCACCTGCGTGAGATTTGTCTTCTGCGCGTGCTCCGGAAGCAAAATCTCATGTGAGGATGCTCATGTGTGAGAGATTTTGCCAATTTCAGCGGTTTTTTGTTTCCACACACACGCGCAAAAGCAAAGAAATCGTCGAAACCCAGCGAAATCTCATGCACGCGAGCATCCTACACGGCATCGGACCAGAATATTCTGCCACACGAATCCCAGCGACCAATTAGGTTCCACAGAGTTGGCCTTCTCCGGGTCCCGACAACTAAACAATGCTGTCTGGTGGGACCCAGGGGAAGAGCCTTCTCTGTGGCGGCCCCGGCCCTCTGGAACCAACTCCCTCCAGAGATCAGGATTGCCCCCACTCTCCTTGCCTTTCGTAAACTTTTGAAACCCCACCTATGTCACCAGGCATGGGGAAATTAACACACCTCTTAGCTATTGAGGTTTGTTAATGGTTTGTTTGGTTCGTATGACTGTTTTTTATGTTTTTAAACTGTTTTTAAATATTGGATTTGTATTCATTATATTGTTTTCCTTGTTGTGAGCCGCTCCGAGTCCTCAGAGAGGGGCGGCCTACAAATCTAATAAATGAATGAATGAATGAATGAATAATAATCCTTGTGCAAGATTTCACTACTGGCGCATGAGCAGAAGCTGCATCTCATGCTGATGCCTGCCCACCGGACATGTGCGTACCTATGCCGGTCTCCGGGTGCGCATCAGGAGTGCTGGAGACGAGGAACCCTTGCCTGCTCAGAGGTCATATGTTGGGGTCACGTGGGCTGTGCTGAAGCAAACAGCAGATGTAGGCAATGGCAGAAATAAGAGCAGCCCTTTTTTGACACATTCTTGTTTCACGTTTGGACACAAGCAATAGGCTGTAGAAATGGGAAAATAACCAAACATCTCAGGATTGGATGGGCTGCCTTTAATCTTTGATGTCTTCTCCTAACAGTACTGCCAAGTTTGTTGCTGTGAAAACTCAACTGCTAGGGAAATTGGGTCCATGACTCCCAGTTGTGGCTCCCTTTAATTTCTGCAAGGAGGGTTGGGGACCTTTACTCTGAATGCAAAAGTTTTCAGCTTTTTCTGGACATCTTTAATTAAAAATTATCTCGGCACCAGGCTTAGAGACTTTCTAGAAGAACGTAGCAAGTTACAGGAGTCTGCTAAACTCAGTGACTCAAACTACCTGTCATTGTATTAGGAAGCTTAGCATGCATGTAATTAAGTTTGGAAATGAAAGAGCAATGGCTAAACGTAATAATTGTTGAGCTTCTGTTCCAGGTACACATTTGGAAAGCCAGTGACAGGGAAGCTGACTGTCAACATGACAATAAATGGAGTGGGGTACTACAGACACGAATCAGGGCATCCTGTCCTTAAAACCACTGAAGTGAGTAAGGGGTAGACAACAAGGGGGGAGGTACATTCTGGTGACTGCGAAATAATATTCAACAGTTTTAAAGAGGATTACCACTCCAGTGGCTCACGTGGTCATATAACATGGATGAAGCCAGGCCACATCCATGCATCAGACTTGGATTCACTTTTTGAATGGGTTTCTAGGTGTATTTAAATTGTTGCAAATTAAATAGGAGAACTGAAAATCTTGGTTTTTCCTGATTTGGGCTGTTAGCCTCTGGGACAAATGAGGTTGCTTCTATTCACAGTAGTTATATTTCCCCTGTCGCTACCACAGGCACATATGGCCTCTTTAATTGTTCACTTTTTTCATATTATTTCCTGACAGATTGAGGGTTCTGCGAATTTTGACATATGTGTAAAAGACATGATGCCTGCAGACGTCCCCGAGCATTTCAGAGGCACTGTGAACATTTGGGCGACAGTAACAAGCACCGATGGGAGCAGGCAGGTCACCTTCGATGATTCTACCCCTGTTCAGAAGCAGCTTATTGACATAAAATATTCCAGAGATACTCGGAAGCAGTTCAAATCTGGTTTGCCATATAAAGGGAAGGTGAGTAGGATATTGCAGTGGGAAGATTGTAGCATCATGGAGTAGACTTTTCATTAAGAGGACAGAGGAAGTGCAAGATTAAGGATATAATGACTACTTGGTTTGGTTAAAAATATTGAATATTCTGATGCAAGATGACACATAGTTGCTCTCTTTAGGATCATTCTCCCTTCCCGATTATAACAGAATATGTTCCATCAATAGAACATAGAAGTCTGACGGCAGAAAAAGACCTCATGGTCCATCTAGTCTGCCCTTATACTATTTTCTGTATTTTATCTTAGGACTGATATATGTTTATCCCAGGCATGTTTAAATTCAGTTACTGTGGATTTACCAACCACGTCTGCTGGAAGTTGGTTCCAAGGATCTACTACTCTTTCAGTAAAATAATATTTTCTCATGTTGCTTTTGATCTTTCCCCCAATTATTTAATTATTTATTTATTTATTTATTTATTAGATTTGTATGCTGCCCCTCTCCGTAGACTCGGGGCGGCTAACAACAATAATAAGACAATATAAACAAATCTAATATTTAAGTTTAAGTTAAATTAAGAAACCCTAATTTGAGAAACCAACCATACATACAGACATACCAAGCATAAATTTTATAAGCCTAGGGAGAAGGGGATATCTCAATTTCCCCATGCCTGACGACAGAGGTGGGTTTTAAGGAGCTTACGAAAGGCAATGAGGATGGGGGCAGTTCTGATCTCTGCGAGGAGTTGGTTCCAGAGGGTCGGGGCCGCCACAGAGAAGGCTCTTCCCCTGGGTCCTGCCAGATGGCATTGTTTAGTCGACAGGACCCAGAGAAGGCCAACTCTGTGGGACCTAACTGGTGGCTGGGATTCGTGCGGCAGAAGGTCCCGGAGATTAGATTAGATTAGATTTATTGGATTTATATGCCGCCCCTCTCCGCAAACTCGGGGCGGCTCACAACAATAATTTAAAAAAACAGTACATAATAACAAATCCAATGCCCACCAATCTAATTACAATTTAAAATTAATAAATTCATAAAACAGTCCTAATATATATAAAAAACAGGCACACAGTCAATCAGTCAAATGGCAAAACAACATGGGCAAGGGGGAGATGTTTTAGTTCCCCCATGCCTGACGGCAGAGGTGGGTCTTAAGGACTTTACGAAAGGCAGGGAGGGTGGGGGCAATCCTAATCTCAGGGGGGAGCTGGTTCCAGAGGGTCGGGGCCCCCACAGAGAAGGCTCTTCCCCTGGGTCCCGCCAGACGGCATTGTTTAGTCGACGGGACCCGAAGAAGGCCGACTCTGTGGGACCTAACCAGTCGCTGGGATTCATGCGGCAGGAGGCGGTCCCGAAGATATTCTGGTCCGGTGCCATGAAGGGCTTTATAGGTCATAACCAACACTTTGAATTGTGACTGGAAACTGATCGGCAACCAATGCAGACTGCGGAGTGTTGGAGTAATATGGGCATACTTAGAGAAGCCCATAATTGCTCTTGCAGCTGCATTCTGCATGATCTGAAGTTAATTTAACGATTAACTTCAGATTGTGTCCCCTTGTTCTTGTGTTCACTTTCCTATTAAAAACACTTCCTCTCCTGAACCTTATTTAATCGTTTAACATATTTAAATGTTTCGATCATGTCCCCCCTTTCCCTTCTGTCCTCCAGACTATACAGATTGAGTTCATTAAGTCTTTCCTGATAGGTTTTATTCTTAAGACCTTCCACCATTCTTGTAGTTGGTATTGACTTTTTGCTGGCCACAGATTGACCTTCTTTAACATGATTTGTGGCCAGATTGTCCCTTCCCAGTGGTGTATCCATCGCCACTGTGGTCTAACAACCATCTTCCTGTTGGTCACCACCTTCCTTCCTTCCTTCCTTCCTTCCTTCCTTCCTTCCTTCCTTCCTTCCTTCCTTCCTTCCTTCCTTCCTTCTCACTACAGTCGATTTCTCAAGGGAACCTTATAATAATAGTAAGAGTAATAATAATAATTTATTAGATTTGTATGCCTCCCCTCTTCGAAGACTCATCCCATATAGTCACCATATTCTTGACGTGCCCTATTAACTATTTGCTGAGGATACATCCAATGGGTTACGCAAGGTAGGATGGGGATTGATGCCTCTTGATTTTGAAGGAGGTCCTCCTCATCAACTGGACTTAAAGCAGCAAGTTGGCAAGAGTTCCAGGGCATTAAAATTGCTTCACTTCTAAGACTTAACATAGAGAAACCTGGACTACAATTCACTAGACCTTGGGTCACTTTTCTTCCTAGCTTGGTGAATGCCCTGGGGGTGGGGGAAATGGATATTTCTATCCTGAATATGCTAGGATACCATCTCTTCTACATGCCCAGGCCACTTATTTCCCCATGTCTGCCTTCTTAGAAGCAGCCCACCCCATGCTTGGTGACTTGTTTTCCTGATAGCAGATGATACTGTGTAGAGGGCAGAAGGACGAGAGGAATTCTTCCCATCTCTACCTATATTAATGTGTCTCATGATTCTTTAGGTTGAAGTCACTTATCCAGATGGGAGTCCAGCTGATGGAGTGACTGTCCGGGTAAAAGCGGAACTCACTCCAAAGGACAACATTTACACAAGCGAGTTAGTGTCCAGAAGCGGTGTGGTGGAATTTGAAATCCCCTCCATCCCCCCTGCTGTCCAGTACGTCTGGCTGGAGGTGGGTGAAAGCCCTTGATAGGATTAGTGGGCTGGAATTGCCATTAATCTCATCAAAGGCACACTTTGTCAGTGGGGCCAATGGGTTGAGAACATGGGGGCAACTTTATTTAAGAACGTTAATTGGGGGATTTCTTAATCCTTAAGCCTCTTATTTTCCTTCTGGCTATGTGATTTCTGGGGGATTTTCGAACTGAATGGAAATGGGAAGGAACCCACAGAACATTGGGGGGGGGGGAGAGGGTGCAATGAGAGGAGGGTTTCTGCTTGATATTTAGAATATTGCAGATTTCAATTTATGGCATCTTCAAATAAATGGAGAATGGGATAAACAAAAAGTAAGTGTGTTTTCTACCTGAGTTCCAGGGAACCACGGGATCTGTCAACGGGAGTAATATCAGACCATGTTAAGCTCTTTTCCATGGGTGGGTTCAAAATGGGGACAAATGTCCAAAATGATCAGATGGATTAATATGTTTTATTCCAGACAGGGAAACAAAATCTGTTAAAAGGAGCATTTGATTGTTTTGAGGCTCTCCATAGATTCCCATTTATTGAAATAATATTCTGTCCATTAGTTAAATAGAAAATAATGGAGAAAAATGATATTGACGGAGGGTGCAGAGACGAAGAAGAAGGGAATGACAGATATATTTTTGGTTGTTTTCACTGGGTGCCGATCTCCAAACAGCCCCGATCTGGCAAGGTTGCATCCCAGTGCAGAGACAAATCTTGGGGAAGATTAGATCGGCCTGGTCAAAATCTGCAGGATGAGTTGGGAGTTCCGAAGTTGCCCTTGAAATAACTTTCTACTTTCCACCTTTCTCAAGACCAAAGTCACAGCCCTTGATGGGAAGCCTGTTGGAGATCAGTATCTGCCCAACTACCTCTCGATCAGCAGCTGGTATTCACCTAGCAAGTGCCACATCCAGCTTCAGATGCCAGACAGGCCTTTTCTGGTAAGATGCAAGGCAACTCTCGGCATCTTGTTTTCAGAGTTTTCAAGACACATTTGATGGGTTGCTGTGAGCCGGAACCTTTGCCTGCTGTTCTCAGCCTAGCTCACTTGGAATGACTAATATCTCTGTTGAGGAAACTGGGATGCAGCCAACATGCCTGCTTTGGCTGGGTGTTTCACTTTGGCTGGCTTTCGGATTTGATCTTGCTCCAGGGAAACACTCAATAGCCAGAATTCTTTGGCTGCCTTCTTCTTAACAATGAGACTGCTCTGTATCTTCGCATCCCGAGCTGTGCTCTGTTTTGCTTTCCCCTGAGTATGGAGTGGATTTGGAAGATATGCCAGGTTCCAAAAGTCCTAAGTAGAATGTGGTCTGTTCTTTCAGAAGGCATTCCTGGTGGCAGTGATGCTGGAATTGAGTGTTTGCTCCATGCCACCCTTTGAATGAAAGCCCCCGTCCTCAAATCCATGTCCTCCAGATGGGTCAAATTTCATCATTAATCATAGCACTAGCATTTAGACTTACTATATTTTTCAGACACACAGGAATATAAGGCGCACCTTAGTTTTTGGGGAGGAAAATAGGAAAAGAATCTGGTTACCAGGTATTCATCTGGCTAGCCTCCTTAGCCAGCATATTATTTTATCCCCTGATTAGGGCTTTTAAAAAACTTTATTTGGAGAGAGTAACAATGAAAGAGCTTGCAAGCCAGTAAAAGGTGGGAACATCATTAACACCTGGAAATAAACATTCAGAGCAAGTCAAGCAAAGAAAAAACCCTGCAAAGACTTAGGGCTTGGAAAACATTCTTTGTTGAGAGTAACAATGAAAGAGCTTGTAAGCCGGTAAGAGCTGGGAACATGGTTAGTACCTGGTTAGGGCTGGAAAGAAACTTATTTGGAGCAAGATAGAACAATGAAAAAACCCCTGCAAAGACTTAGGGCTTGGAAAACATTCTTCAGAGAGAGTAACAATGAAAAAGCCTGCAAGCTGGTAAGAGCTGGGAACATTGTTAGCACCTGGTTAGGCTGGAAAAAAACGTATTCAAGTTAGAGCAAGTTAGAGCAATGAAAAAAACCCTGCAAAGACTTAGGACTTGGAAAACATTCTTCGCACAGAGAAGCAATGAAAGAACCTGCAAGGTAAAAGCTGGGAAGATCGTTAGCAGCTAGTTAGGGCTGGAGGGACGGGAAGCTACATTCAGAGTAAGATACACCCAAATTATCAGCCTCTTTTAGGGAGGAAATGGGTGCGTCTTATACTCCAAAAATACAGTATATACTGCTTCATAGTTCTTTACAGCCTTCTCTAAGCAGTTTACAAAGTCAGCATATCACTCCTAATTATCTGGAACCTCATTTTACTGATGTCGCAAGGATGGAAGGCTGAGTCAACCTTGAGCTGGTCATGGCAACCAGATCAGCTTTTCATTTCAGAAACGTCACCTGGGTAGTAGGAAGGGGAAGAGGCATTAGCAAACCTTTATATGGCTGCAGTTGCTCCCTTTCTCTTTCCAGGTGGGAGAGGAGGCATGTGTTGCTGTGAAGTCCACTTGCCCGTGTAATTTCACACTCCACTTCGAAGTTGTATCACGGGGGAACATTGTTCTTTCAGGACTGCTGCCTCGAAACAAGACTCGGGAAGGGAATAAAAGAATCGCCCCCGTTGCGTCTTCTGGTAAGAACATCTACATTGCTTAACTTCTCAGCCATGACTTCTGTGTTTGAGGCAGGGTCAGAAAGGGGTGGGTGGAGATGAACAAAAAAGCTCCCACTGCCTCCTGAAAACCATGGCTTTATTAAGATGTATGTATTTTCCACCCTATTGGAGCATCATCTTTCGGCTGTGGCGAGGAGGGCGTTTGCCCAGGTTCGCCTGGTGCACCACTTGCGGCCCTATTTGGACAGGGAGTCATTGCTCACAGTCACTCATGCCCTCATCACCTCGAGGTTCGATTACTGCAACGCTCTCTACATGGGGCTACCTTTGAAAAGTGTTCGGAAACTTCAGATCGTGCAGAACGCAGCCGCGAGAGCCATCGTGGGGCTTCCAAGATTCGCCCATGTTTCTTCAACACTCCGTGGCTTCCATTGGCTGCCGATTAGTTTCCAGTCACAATTCAAAGTGTTGGTCATGACCTTTAAAGCCTTACATGACAATAGACCAGATTACCTCCGGAACCACCTGCTACAGCACGAATCCCAGCGACCGATAAGGTCCCACAGAGTTGTCCTTCTCCGGGTCCCGTCGACTAAACAATGTCGTTTGGCGGGCCCCAGGGGAAGAGCCTTCTCTGTGGCGGCCCCGGCCCTCTGGAACCAACTCCCCCCGGAGATTAGAACTGCCCCCACCCTCCCTGTCTTTCGTAAACTACTCAAGACTCATTTATACCGCCAGGCATGGGGGAGTTGAGATAGCTCTTCCCCCTAGGCCATTACAAGTTATGCATGATATGTTTGTGTGTATGTTTGGTTTTATAATAGGGGTTTTTAGTTGTTTTTTTATTATTGGATTGTACATGTTGTGTTTATTATTGTTGTTAGCCGCCCCGAGTCTACGGAGAGGGGCAGCATACAAATCCAATAAATTATTATTATTAATTATTATTTCTTGTTTAGACCCGACTGGCTCTTCTGCTCCAGAACTGAATAGCTGCATGACTTCTATCTGTTTCTCAGTCTCTCCAAACATGGCTCCCCTGGGCCGTCTTCTTGCATACTACGTGCGGGAGAACGGAGAAGGGGTTGCAGATAATCTGCAGTTTGCCGTCAAGCCTTTCTTTGAGAACCAGGTATCCAGTATAGAATGGCTAGTCAAGCACCTGGGTGGTTTGGCAAAGGATCTCGGGTGATGGTGGTTCTTCCCTCCTTTCTTCTCTTCCTCCTCCTCCTCTTAATGTTCAATGCCAGGTTTCGGTGGCATTTTCAGCAAATGAGACCCGGCCGGGTGACTCCGTATCTGTTACAGTGCGAGCTGCAAAGGGAAGTTGTGTTTGTTTGGCCACAGTGGACAAAAGCATTTACCTCTTCAAGCCTGGCTTCCAACTGACAGCTGACCAGGTGAGCAGCATCCCCTTGGGAGTGGGGAATGCTTTGGTACTGTCGAACTACTGAGTCCAAGAAGGAAGTGATGACATTTTAGAAAGAATGTAAACATAGCTCCAGTATTGTTGCTGTTGTTAGCCGTGAAGTCATGTCCGACCCGTTGCAACCTCAGGGACAACATTCCTCCATGCCTTTCTGTCCTCTACCATCCTCCGGAGTCCAGCGACTCTATCTAGTCACCTCATTCTCTGTCGTGCCCTTCTTTTTTGCCCTCAATCGTTCCCAGCATTAGGCTCTTCTCAGTGAATCATTCCTTCTCATTAGCTGATCAAAGTATTTGAGTTTCAGTATAGCAATGGGCAAACATCGGATAGCCTGGAGCCTCAGTTCAGTTTTTATTTATTTATTTATTTATTCATTCATTCATTCATTCATTCATTCATTCATTCATTCATTCGATTTTTATGCCGCCCTTCTCCTTAGACTCAGGGCGGCTTACAACATGTTAGCAATAGCACTTTTTAACAGAGCTAGGCTATTGCCTCCACAATCCGGGTCCTCATTTTACCCACCTCCGAAGGATGGAAGGCTGAGTCAACCTTGAGCCGCTGATGAGATTTGAACCGCTGACCTACAGATCTAGAGTCAGCTTCATTGGCCTGCACTCTACCTGCTGCGCCACCTCAGCTCATGGAGGAATTAAGGCCACAGGAGGCTTGGACATATCATTTCATCTGGGCAGAAATGAGAGGTATTAGGAGCATTTGGAGAGATTTTTATAAAGTGTTAAGAAGATGGCAGGAAACTGTTATTTCAGTTATCAGATTGGATCAGAAGCAGCTCTTGGGGAGCAGAAATGGGCTTCAACTTGCCCATAGCCTTAATAGATTGGGCAAAGATAAATACACATTTTCTTATGCAGGTAACCAATGCCTTTCTGAAAGCTACAAGCAAAATCATGGATAGATAGCTTTTCACACCATTATTCCTTACAAACCATATTCATTCCTTTAAAATTATGATCATATTATACCTCCGGAACCGCCTTCTACCGCACGAATCCCAGCGGCCGATAAGGTCCCACAGAGTTGGCCTTCTTCGGGTCCCGTCGACTAAACAATGTCGTTTGGCGGGCCCCAGGGGAAGAGCCTTCTCTGTGGCAGCCCCGGCCCTCTGGAACCAACTCCCCCCAGAGATTAGAACGGCCCCCATCCTCCTTATCTTTCGCAAATAAGACCCACCTATATAGCCAGGCTTGGGGGGAACTAAGACATCCTCCCCCAGGCTTTTATATTTTATGTTTGGTATGTATGTGCTCTATTTTTTTAATTGCTGGGGTTTTATATATGTTTTTTAATATTGTTTTACTGCTATATTGTTTTATTATTGTTGTGAGACGCCCCGAGTCTTTGGAGAGGGGCGGCATACAAGTCCAATAAATAATAATAATAATAATAATAATAATTATTATTATTATTATTATTATCATCATCATCATCATCATCATCATCATCATCATCATCATCATCATCATTGGTGCATTTTATGCCAGTGTAGATGAATTATCTGTTGTGCGAAGAAACAATTTAACCAATAGATCATTCCTACCATGATCTCTCTTAAAACTCTTGTTACTTTTGTTACACTGGAAGACCATAACATGCATATTATAATTTGAAGACCTTGCAGTTATTTTTCACATATCAGAGTTGGATTCTGTTGACCACTTCTGGAAAGCAAAACCTTTGAATATTCCCGCAATAGTCCCTGACATGCTCATGGGCAAATCTTATGTTAACTCGTTGTGCAGATCTTCCAAGAACTTGCAGATTATGACGTGTCTGATGCTTTTGGAACTTCAAAAGAAGAAGGGCACTTCTGGTGGCCAGGCTCAACACTACACAAGCGTCGCCGTCGTTCTTCTATCTTTCCCTGGCACTGGGACGTTGCCAAAGATGCCCGCTGTGCATTTACGGTGAGGTTTTCTCTTCATGCATAAGTGTGGCATCTGCATGTTGTCTTTTGTGGTAGTTGCAAGATTGCCAACAGACTGAGATCATAGTCAAGCAGAGCAACTCAACAGGGAACAGATTAAGCCCACTTTAGCACACTGCATGGAGCAAATTCAATCTTGTTTTACATTTCCTACCATAGGAACTCAGCAATGTATAACAATCCATTTCTCTGGAACTACCATTTTTTATTCAGTGACATTTAATGGGTGATGCAGACATCATTATATTATAATAATAGGCTGCATATCCTATTTTTGCACCATAATAAATGATGCAAAAATAATTTTTTCACACCCAGGCTGTTCAAATCTGGAGCACCAAATTTGCAAAATGTCATATTTAGAGCCTACACAATGTTAATTAAATATTCACTGTTTGGGGGCTTATTGTTTATCTGTTGATCTTGGCTGTATGATTTGTGCTTAATTATCCCCTTAATTGTTTAACTTAAATTGCTCAAGCATTATTTTCTCTTTCCAAGAAAAGGGGCTTTTGTTTCTGGTTTTCTTCTATTCTTTTGTCTGTTTTCAATAGAGGGTGTTTTTTAGCAAATAAAAAGAATGAAACACCTAATTAAAGCTGTTTCTCAATATTTCTATTACTCTTAAACATAAATTAACACCGCATAGTTTTGGAAGGCTCTCTAGGGGAAATTAGAATAGTGGGAAATTCAGCACTAATTTAGCATAGATCAAGAGGTAAACAATTCAGTACTTCTTAATCCATGTTATGGTGAGTAAACTATAGAAAGATCTCAGGCACAACACTTGATGTTGCAGTGCTATAAGGAATGCTATTTTAATCAGTGTAATTTTGAGAAAACAGTTCTCAGTACTAAAGAATTCTAGGGTAGAAATAACATTTGCCTTCACTGAATCTTGCAACTCTAAAGTAACAAAAATATTCCAATGAAGGAGAATATTTATATAACAGAAAAATGTTGCAGTTGGGCTGGTTAGGGAAGGTTTTTCAATAAACTATGTCTTTGCTCCAGGTCTCATATAGAAATTAGTGCTAGGAAGTTCCTGAAATTCTAACATACTCCAAAAGCATAATGGAATTAAAATAGTGAAAACAAGATATAACCAGTTAGGTTTCATATGAGAGTTTTGCAACCCTGAAAAAGTTGGAAGCCTTTTTGAAGAACGTTGCTCACATTCAGGTGCTTTTTGAGGGGCAGGGATAGGGCACCCAGAACTCGGCAACCATTCTTTGCATCTGAGGTGCCAATTCTTTTCATACTTAGAACCCATTTCCGCAGGTTGTATCATTCCACAATTGAACTCAAATACGAGAGTCGCCCAGAAAGTAATGCACCACATTTTTTTTCTCAGCGTACAGTAATAGTATGAATGTGAAACTTTAGATATAAAGTATTTGAATTGTCAGGAGTGCGTGTGTAAATTTTGCGTTTCTTCAGACAGCTAGCGTAGCTGCAGCAGGGTTCTGAAATGGCGTCTGTAAGTGATGTATGTTACAAACAGCGTGTCGTCATTGAATTTCTCACTGCGGAGAAAGAAACTGTTGGGAACATTCGCAAATGTTTGTGTGCAGTTTATGGAGAATCTGCAGTCGACAGAAGTACGGTTAGTCGCTGGGCACAGAGGGTAAGGCCATTAGAAGAACGGAACAGAAGAACAGAGGGTGAGGCCACTAGAACAAGGCACTTGTGTCTCGCTGGAGGAAGGCCATAGAACAGGACAGAGATTACATGGAAAAATAGGGAGTATAGGAAAAAACACCATTCTTTCTTATGCGTAAGTTTGATTGTATTCAATAAATAATTGTTGAAAAAAAATGTGGTGCATTACTTTCTGGGCGACCCTCGTAATTGAGTTCAGTTGTGGAATGATACAACCCTTGAATGTTCCGAAAATTAATTAATTATCTATCTATCTATCTATCTATCTATCTATCTATCTATCTATCTATCTATCTATCTATCTATCTATCTATTTTGTCCAATACACAATAATACACAATGAAGGTTAAAGAGGATATAGGAGAGAAGAAATATGAGATATAGGAGAGACTATAGGACAGGGGACGGAAGGCACTCCTAGGAATCTGGAGAGGTCAACCGTGGATAGTCTAAGGGTAAAATGTTGGGGGTTAGGGGATGATACTACAGAGTCTGGTAATGAGTTCCATGCTTTGGCAACCCGATTACTAAAGTCATATTTTTTACATTTTTTAAATGCCTCCAGTCTAGTTCCATCATCTTGGAATCCTTATTATGGAGAACCTCCCCTGTCCTTGTTCTGAGAACTCTTAACTTTGTGGCTGTTGGGAAGGTTTTCCTTTGGTGAGGAAGGAGGTGGCGCGAGAGGTTAATTTCTAAGTACATCTTGTGCTCAGATTCTTTGAGAAGGAGCCCTTGGCATTCAGAGCCAAATGCTGTTCTCTGCTTTCTCTAAACAGGCCACTTTCCCCAAAGAGGTTCTGTCGGCTGAGATAGCATAGGTGAAAATGTGCTTGGCTCCTACGTGCTTGGCAGAAGGGACACAGCCTCTTCTGTTCCCAGAGTGAAGTGATTTCATTTTGATCGGGGGGGAGAAGAGAAAAGCTTTTTAACAAACAAGTCAGATCATTTTAAATAAGGTGGGGGTGGGGGGAGAGAGAGAATTTGCAGTCAAAAATAAACTGGCGGCCTCCGAGAGAACCATAGGAGAAGCATTCCTTCTAAAGAAGACGGCTTGTCGGCTTTTGGAGGAAAAAGAAAACTGATTCCCCAGCAAGGATGAGTTTTTCTTTCTTTTCTTTTTTTACGGTATAAAATTTTTATTTTCTCCAACATACAATATTTATCCAGATTATTTCTTTTTTACTTTCTTCTGGTCCATTCAATGGAGGCTCTTGTATCTTTTTCTACCTCTAGAGCAGTGTTTCCCAACCTTGGCAACTTGAAGATATCTGGACTTCAACTCCCAGAATTCCCCAGCCAGCGAATGCTGGCTGGGGAATTCTGGGAGTTGAAGTCCAGATATCTTCAAGTTGCCAAGGTTGGGAAACACTGCTCTAGAGGACTCTGCTTATCTTATATATTCTTAGACCTCTCATATACCTTTTCTCCATCCAATATTAAAAAGGGTCCGCAACTTGGGCGTCATCCTCAATCCACAGCTAACATAAGAGCATCATCTTTCAGCTGTGGCGAGGAGGGCATTCGCCCAGGTTCACCTGGTGTACCAGTTGCGGCCCTATTTGGACCAGGAGTCACTGCTCACAGTCACTCATGCCCTCATCACCTCGAGGTTCGACTACTGTAATGCTCTCTACATGGGGCTACCTTTGAAAAGTGTTCGGAAACATCAGATAGTGCAGAATGCAGCTGTGAGAGCAGTCATGGGCATCCCCCGATATGCCCACATTACATCAACATTCCGCAGCCTTCAGTGGCTGCCGATCATTTTCCGGTCACAATTCAAAGTGTTGGTTATGACCTATAAAGCCCTTCATGGCATCGGACCAGAATACCTTCGAGACTGCCTTCTACCGCACAAATCCCAGCGACCGATTAGGTCCCACAGAGTCAGCCTTCTCCAGGTTCCGATGACAAAACAATGTCGTTTTGCGGGACCCAGGGGAAGAGCCTTCTCTGTGGCGGCCCCGGCCCTCTGGAACCAATTCCCCCCAGAGATTAGGACTGCCCCCACCCTCCTTGCCTTCCATATACTACTGAAAACCCACCTATGTCGCCAGGCATGGGGAAATTGATTCCCCCAGGCTGTCCTGCTTTATGTATGGTATGTTGAGTTGTGTAATTGTTGTTAATAAGGGTTTCTTAATTTTTTTGTTTTTAACATTGGATTTGTAGACTGTATTGTTTGTTGGGAGCCGCTCCGAGTCCTCGGAGAGGGGCGGCATGCAAATCTTTAAAAAAAAAATTTTTTTTTAAATTTACATATATACAGTGAGACAATAACAACAAAACAATACATTTACATAAAATATAAAATACAAGCAAGAAATATATTTCTTCTCTCCTCCTATGGTAGGAACTGTTGACAGCGTCCCTTTTTTTTTTAATACTTGGTGGTGTTAAGATCAGTGGTTTGAGTTATGTACTATTATAATTAAATTCTTATAGTGTAGATTCTGTTGAATAGACAAAACAAGAGTTACGTTGGTTATTTAAGGTTATTCTTTGTAGTATTTCTTTATTTCGCAGCACTGTGAGAAGGTGTTCTTTTATTTAACCAGGTGTAAAAATCGTCCCACATTTGTTAATATTTCGTTTTTTCTTTTTCTTTTAGTTCCATTGTTAGTTTATCTGCTTCAGCACAGTCTAACATTTTTTAAATTAAATTCCGTTCATAATCAATGGAGAGACAACGGATACATTTCAAATAAATAAAGGAGTGCGTCAAGGATGTCCATTATCTCTACTCCTCTTTATATTAGGCGGCATGCAAATCTAATCTGATAAATAATAATAATCAGACAGACAAACAAACAAACAAACAAACAAACAGACAAACAAACAAATGCTATTGGTGGGGAGGGCAGCATTTTTCTATTAGCCTGGAATGCCAATAATAAGGAATGCATTCTCAGCTGAAGAGGGTCTGCTGTCTGTCCAGAAGGAAAACTTCCCACTCATCTCCTGGAAATGGAGGTGATTCTCACAGAGTCCACTTTGTTTTGCTTTTGCCTGCCATTGCCTGGACATTCCACTTAGACAATCTGGAAATTGTGAAGCCAGCTTTCCTCAAAGCACCTGATCTCTCTGGGGAAGAGAAGACGGGGAAATCACTGCAGGGTCTAAATATTTGCCTGGTAACGGCCATTTGTGCTGACCACTTTAACACAATTCCTTTGTGTTTCAGTGATCTTTCCATCCGTGGATATTTGGAGATTGTGTGTGTGTGTGGAGGGGATTACTCTTTAATGGGACAGACTAAATCAGTTTTTAACAGATATGGCCTTTTTATTGTTGTTTCCTGTTGCCTAGGAAACCGGTTTAGTTGCAATGACCGATCTCGTCAGCTTAAACCATAGACAGCACGGCAGCCTGTATACCGAGGAGGTCGTGCCGGCCTTCCAACCTCACACCGGGACGCTGGTGGCTTCTGCACCTTCCAAAACTCAGCCCAGGTAGAACAAATGTTCCTTTTGTTGACAATCTGTTTGTCCCAAAGACGTGTTGTGCCGCCTTCCAGCTTGGGGCTGTTGTGTTGAAGACGGCCTTGCTCGGCTCCATGGAATAAGGATTTTGGAGCCAGTTTGGCCCATCTGCTGCTTGGATGAGCCAAAGGAGCTTGCCAATGGGAAGTAACAAGCAGCTACAATCCCAAACGACGTAACCCAAGTGGCATTGTTGTTCTGGGCATG
Source organism: Erythrolamprus reginae (assembly GCF_031021105.1). Lineage (NCBI taxonomy): Eukaryota > Metazoa > Chordata > Lepidosauria > Squamata > Dipsadidae > Erythrolamprus > Erythrolamprus reginae. The sequence continues at coordinate 28,107,599 of NC_091950.1, forward strand.
GTGGCAGACACCTGCTCTTTCGCCCAGCAGGCAGTAAGGCTTGATAAGGACAGGCCAGATGGCACGTGTGGTGGAATCAATGTGTATGCATGCATGTGTGGTAGCTGATAATGGAGCCTTTTTTTTTTTGGCTCCTTTGACTGGGAATGGAAATGTTTAATCACACAGCTTTGTGTTCCATGGGAGATCAGGAGGCGTTTGTTTTTTGCTTCCTGGCAATTGGTGGTGGAAGCCTGAGACTGGCATGAGAAGCAAGGAATGAGATGCTTGCTAGGTTTGGGTTTCCTTTAGCTGGCCTCTCCTGGGAAAAATTTAATAAATTGAGGGGGGGTTTGGTTGGGAAGAATTCTCTATGATATTGATAAAATTGAACGGGTCCAAAGACGGGCTACAAAAATGGTGGAAGGTCTTAAGCATAAAACGTATCAGGAAAGACTTCATGAACTCAATGTGTATAGTCTGGAGGACAGAAGGGAAAGGGGGGACATGATCGAAACATTTAAATAAGTTAAAGGGTTAAATAAGGTCCAGGAGGGAAGTGTTTTTAAAAGGAAAGTGAACACAAGAACAAGGGGGGCACAATCTGAGGTTAGTCGGGGGAAAGATCAGAAGCAATGTGAGAAAATATTATTTCACTGAAAGAGTAGTAGATGCTTGGAATAGACTTCCAGCAGACGTGGTTGGTAAATCCACAGTAACTGAATTTAAACATGCCTGGGATAAACATATATCCATCCTAAGATAAAATACAGGAAATAGTATAAGGGCAGACTAGATGGACCATGAGGTCTTTTTCTTCCGTCAATCTTCTATGTTTCTATGTTTCTATGCAATGATAAAAGTCTCTACATCATCAATAAACTGTGCCTTCCACAGAGCAGACAAGAAGAAAAGAACATTCTTCCCAGAGACTTGGCTCTGGCAGTGCTTCAATGTCAGGTAATTTCTCCTCCCTGTGGAGACATCTTCTGTTGTCTGTAGGTGCCTGTCCTGCCTTGTGAATGAGACACAATTTTGTTTTTCTCTCAGTGAGGAATATAGCAACAGCACATGCTTATATATTGCTTCACAGTGTTTTTCAGCCTTCCCTAAGTGGTTTGCAGAGTTAGCATATTGCCCCTAAAAATCTGGGTTCTCGTTTTACTGACCTCGGAAGGATGGAAGGCTGAGTCAACCTTCAACTGGTCAAGATCAAACTTGTGGAGTTGGGCAATCAGTTAGCATGCAGCGCCGCATTCTAACTACTGCGCCATCACCACGGAGATATTGAGATTTTAGATCAGAAAAAAATAGGAAAGATCCTTCAAACTGGGAATAAAGGTTGAAATATAAATGTGTCTCTTTATAAGCAAGTGTAAATTAATGTATGTTGAAGAGGAATTAAAAAAGATATTGTAATTGTACAAAAACTTCAAAGGCTCGTAATCTAAACACATGGGTGATGATGAATAGCTTGATGAAACCAATGTGAAGATGATGTAAAATTAGTAAATATTAAGGTAGTCCTTGAGTTATGGTCACTCATTCAGGAACAATTGAATTCCCCCCCCAATTACTGTCCTTAACTTGATCCTTCAGATCAGTGTTCCCTCTATTTTTTTTTTGCGGTGGGCGGAAAAGTATAGTGTCTGAGCGGCAGTGGGCGGCACAGAAATAATAAATGAATAAATAAACAAACAAACAAACAAACAACCCTGTTTTGCCTCAGAGAATTTCAAAATAAAATACTGTACTTTGTGTCTATAACAGTGAGCTCATAATAGGGCAACTCTATCAATATCAAAATGCCATTTAAATAGTTGAGCTAGTTTCAAACTAGATTTTGATTTTCTTTCTCTCTTCCTTACTTCCATTCTTTTTCTTTCTCTTTTCCTTCCTCTCTTTTTTCTATCTGTTTCTCTCTCTTCCTCTCTTCCTCTCTCTCTCCTTCCCTCTCACTCTTTCCCTCTCGGCTTCTGGGCAGGTTTGGAAAACTCTGAGTTGATGATGATTTTTAAGTGAGCGATTGCTCACTGCTCAGCTTAGAGGGAACTATGCTTCAGAGGTTCCAACTTTGTACTCATCATCCTTGTAATTGAGTCCATGCAACTTGCTACTGGACATTTATTTATTTATTTATTTATATTTATTTATTAGATTTGTATGCCGCCCCTTTCCGTAGACTCGGGGCGGCTCACAGTACAATAAAACAGTTCATGACAAATCTAATAATTTACAATTTAAAATATTTAAAAACCCCATTATTAAAAAGACATACATACAAATATACCATACATAAATTATATAGGCCCGGGGGAAATATCTCAGTTCCCCCATGCCTTCTTTCCATTTTTCCCAGCATGAGAGATGTCCCCCATACAACTAGTTCTTCACATAGTTTGAACTTGGTTAGCTGGGTTCATTTCTTCAATAATCCATTTGTTGTTGTTTTTCTTAACTATAAAGAGTATTTTCAGAAGCCTTCTCCAACATCAAAGTTCAGAACATCAGTACTCTTCATACCCTGTTTCTTCAAAGTCAACGTTTTGCTTCCATTGAGTGTCACAGGGAATATTATTTCTTCTATTGTTTTGATCTTTGTAGATATAGAATATCTCTTCCAAGGACTTTATGGCTGCTCTACCATGTATTAATATATGGTATGTTTCCTAACTGCTTGTTCCTTTACTCTTGATAGTTGATCTTAAAAAGTAGAAGTGGTCCACCACTTTAATCTTCATTGCCAGTTCTAAGAATAGTTGTTGAACTGGTTGTGTCCAATAGGGACTTCTTTTTATTTAATTTTAGTCTCATTTTTACACTGTGCCCCAACTTTTATTACTAAATCTTTTGCATTTTTAGCCTCAGAACACTGTTGTCAGCATAATGCAGTGAAGTTTTCCCCCCTCCTGTTTTAAAACAATTCTCATCTTTTCCCAATTCAGCTTCCATTTATATATATTTAGCAAACATATTGCATAAATCAGGGGAAAGCATACAGTCTTGTTGCACTTTTTGCCATCCTGGAGTCAATCAGTTTCACTATGTTTGGTCCATATTGTGGCATGATCTATATATAAGTTTCACATGAGGTTAATAAGATGTTCAAGGATTCCCATTTTTGTGAGCATATTTCCACAGCTTGACATGATCAAAAGAGGAAGCAAAAAGCTTCTACGGATATCAGAGATGATCTCTTAGAAAGTCTTGGGCCTTGTCAATGGAGCCAAATAGCTGTGTATATGTTTGCATTCAGGCACCTGCTTTGGCAGAGAATGAATGCCAAGTGGTATGCAAATTTTTTTGCTACTGGTTAGAATTCCAGTTTAGAGAATAGTGCCATGGCTAATTGTTTCATTAAATGGTTTAGAGCAGTGGTCCCCAACGTTTTTTCCACCAGGGACCAGTTTCAGCAAGACAATTTTTCTATGGCCCAGTGGGGGCGGAAAGGGGCGTGGTTGGGGGCGGGATTAAGCATGGGGGTGCTGGTCCTCCCCGCCCCTCTTTCCCGCCATCGTCCTGTGGCCGGCAGAACCTGCCTCCCAAGCCCTCTTGCCCAGCGGGAGCTAAGCGCTGGAGAGAGGGGGTCAGGCTGGCCCTCCTGCCTCCCCCCAGCCAAAAACGCAAAAGCGCCCCGCGGCAGAAGCCAAAAGAGGCTTGAGCCTCACGGTCCTTCCCGCCCCTCTGTCCCATCCATCGTCCTGTGGCCGGCAGAACCTGCCTCCCGAGGCCTCTTGCCCGGCGGGAGGCGAAGCGCTGGAGGGAGGGGGTGGCGGCATGAGGGCCGGCAGCTGCTGACTCCACGGACCGGTGCAACATGCCCCGCGGCCCGGTACTGGTCCGCGGCCCGGTGGTTGGGGACCCCTGGTTTAGAGTGTAACTGGAAACTACTTTTATCTGACAAGGATCTGTCTTTGCCAATTCATCCTTGTGGGAAAATATAGCCAATTTTCTTTCTCTCTTTCCTTTTTTTCATTGTCCTCTGATCAATAGGGGTCATTCTATTGTAATTTAAGCCTCTTTTTTTACATTCATCAACTTGCATTTAAAGCATGGTAAAATAAGGAATAGCATGGCAGATACAATGGCACACATTTAATGTTTGTTTTCTTTACCTAAATGTTAAATGGGGAATGTTCTGATGTTTCCTTAAGTCAAGGAAGAGAATTTCTTGTACAAAAAATGATCTGGAAGCATCTCAATTTCGTTAGTACACTACAACTTTTTAAAATCTTTCTTCTATCTAGTAAAATTCTTTTGTCTTTGCAGGATTGCTGGCAATCATACTGCTGTTACCATTTTGCAAATAACTAGCTGGTGCTACATGGATACTTGTCTTGCTCTTAAATGCTTGCCAGATTTGGAAATCCACTACCATAGAAAAAGACATTAATTTGTTAGAAGAACACCTTTGCATATACAAGAGTGCAGGTTTAACACGGTTAAAAGGGTGTAATTTTTTTCTGATATCAGGGGTCAGAGTGGGTGATAAACCATGATTTCTTAGCTAAGATACCATTGCTTGAGCTATGGTGACACAGTGGTTAGAATGTAGTGCCGCAGGCTACTTCTGCTAACTGCCAGCAAACTGCAATTTGGCAGTTCAAATCTCACCAGGCTCAAAGTTGATTCATCCTTCTATCCTTCCGAGGTGGGTAAAATGAGGACCCAAATTGTTGGGGGCAATATGCTGACTCTGTAAACTGCTTAGAGAGGGCGGTAAAAGCACAGAGAAGCGGTATATAAGTGCTATTGTTATTACGCATTGTATGCAGCTTTAACCATGGTTTATAAATTATAGTGGCTGGGTTTATGCGAGACTGGGATGTAGTATTTATAGATGTTGGAGAAGGGCACAGAAAACTTGATTCAAGAACATGTTCAACTATAGAACTTCATTGGTGTTCTAGCCCGGGCCTACACAGATTGAAAACAAAGGAGGAATCCACACACTGATATTTCAGATCAAACTTATTATATAGAAAGTCTCATTTATACAAGCCAAATTCATGCATCTGAGTTATTATTATTATTATGTCAGTACAACACAGCAAACGAGATCACTATGCTGGATTTCGTATTTCATCACCAGTCGGGCACTTCCCAAGCACCTAGGACTGCGTGATGTAGCGGCGAATTATGTTTGCCGATCCCAGTAAAGCAGCCTTTTGCAATTGACAGATGGAGATTTTGTCAATTCCGATGGTTTTCAAATGTCCGCTGAGATCCGTTGGCACTGCGCCCAGCGTGCCAAGTACCACTGGAACCACTTTCACTGGCTTATGCCAGAGTCGTTGCAGCTCGATTTTTAGATCTTCGTATTTTACTAATTTCTCTCGCTGCTTCTCCTCAATTCTGCTGTCCCCTGGGATTGCGATGTCGATGATCCATACTTTCTTTTTCTCCACAATCAGGATGTCTGGTGTGTTATGCTTCAGAATTCGGTGACTCTGAAGTCGGAAGTCCCACAGTAGTTTTGCTTGCTCATTTTCGACCACTTTTTTGGGCTTATGATCCCACCAGTTTTTTGTCACTGGTAAATGTAGTTCCGGCACAAGTTCCAGTGGATCATCTGTGCCACAGCATCATGTCTACGCTTGTAGTCAGTCTGTGCGATCTTTTTGCAGCAGCTGAGTATGTGATCGATTGTTTCATCTGTTTCTTTACAGAGTCTGCACTTCGGATTGTCTGTTATTATTATTATTATTGTTGTTGTTGTTGTTGTTGTTGTTATTATTGTTATTATTAATTAGATTTCTAGGCTGGCCTTCTCCTGAGACTTAAGGCGGCTCACAGCAAAGTTAATACAAAAACATGTAAGAAATCTAAGTTAAAATATACACTAAACCCCCAATACTTAAAATTAATAAATCACATCCCATCATACACCATACATTCAATCATTGGCTGGGGCTAGATATTTAGACTCAGTGGCCCCAAGCCTGTCGGCAGAGGTGGATTTTTAAAACCTTGCAGAAGGTGGAAAGAGTGGGGGCAGTGCGAATCTCTGGAGGGAGTTCATTCCAAAGGGCTAGGGCCACCATAGAGAAGGCTCTTCCCCTTGGCCCCACTAGACAGCATTGTCTGGCTGACGGGACCTGAGAATGCCAACTCTGTGGGAGACATGATCAAAACATTTAAATATGTTAAAGGGTTAAATAAGGTCCAGGAGGGAAGTGTTTTTAATAGGAAAGTGAATACAAGAACAAGGGGACACAATCTGAAGTTAGTTGGGGGAAAGATCAAAAGCAACATGAGAAAATATTATTTTACTGAAAGAGTAGTAGATCCTTGGAACAAACTTCCAGCAGACGTGGTAGATAAATCCACAGTAACTGAATTTAAACATGCCTGGGATAAACATATATCCATCCTAAGATAAAATACAGAAAATAGTATAAGGGCAGACTAGATGGATATCATGAGGTCTTTTTCTGCCGTCAGACTTCTATGTTTCTATGTTCTATCTAACCAGCCGCTGGGATACATGAGGCAGAAGACATGCTAGACCCATTTGAATTACATAGAGAGGAAGATTAAACTGAGGGCTCAGGCACATTTGGCTTAATGTAAGATTTACCTAGAGCTTACTATCTTCATCCAACTTTTCCGGTAGGACAATGCTATGAAAAAAAAATTGAAATGCACAGTGCCATGTTCATTGCTGCTCGTTGCGTTCAGAATACTTGATGCATTTCTTTTGAAAGCCTTTTGATGTATCTTCTTCTGGTGCTGGTTTCCAATGACTCATCTTTTCTCCTCCCTTTCCCATTTCTTTTAACAGTGATGTTTCAGGAGCAGCTCAGCTACGTGTTGAAGTTCCAGATTCCATCACCACATGGGTGATGGAGGCTGTTGGACTCTCTGAGAGAGGGCTAGGCTTGGCGAGGCAGACTGAGCTCAAGACCTTCAAGCCATTCTTCATTGAGTTCACCCTTCCGTACCACATAATCCGCGGGGAACAAGCAAAGATTCCTCTGACAGTCCATAATTACTTACCCATGTGTTTGGAGGTGAGATTACTTTTGGCAAATAATTTTTTTTTATTTTTCTCTCCAATCACAATACAGTAAAAAAAAACCACACACCATCCAATTGCTTTACAATAGATCAATTTAACAAATTATGGTATGCAAATCCAATACTACCACCTTCACTTTTGACATCTGGATAAAAAATATCTGCTCAATTTTCTTATGTTATACAAATATGCTATTAGCGAAAAGACCTTTTAAGCTGTTCAAAATTTTTGATACCTCAAGATGATTAGGCTGTAATATTTCGAATTTCTCCAAATCTCTCCCATTGATTGGCTGATTTAAAAGACTTAACAAGCCTTTGGGCATCTTATATGCTAAATTCTGGATGGATCACATCAAACAACAATAAAACAAGAACCCTTCAGAAGAGGGACTTAGGTTTGGGCCTCTTCCCCTGTGAGAAATACTGACCTCAACTTGTCATGGAGGAAGGAGGAGAACACTGGGGTGGGTTCTAACTTACCTTGCTGCATGTGCTGTGTCGGGGGAAAAAATTAAAAAGTCAAAAACAAGATAGTGATGCATCTCGGAAACTCAGCTTCTGTGCATAAACAGAAGGAAACTCCCCTCCATTTAAAAAAAACAAAACCATTTTTAAAAAAAAAGACGGTGGCATTCACAAACTGGCACTGACCAAACAGGTCATTGTGATATGGTTCAGGTGAATCGGTCCAAACTGGGAGGAACTCACTCATTTCCTTGAATTTCCAATTCACTCTGTTTATTCCTCATACTCTATGCATTGGTGTATAGACATTTAAGTCCATTTTGATCGACCTTGTGTTTACTGTCTACATGACCTGTGTTGTGCCTGACTGCCTCTACTTTCTTGCCACCTGTTTGATTAGTGCACAGGACATGGCACTCACTCTTAAATGCTTGGTTTTGCTTGACAGCAGGGCTGATAATCTTACTGGCACAAACATCTATGTTGTGTGCCCTGTTAACCATATTAATTTTAGATTGCTGGGGACAGAAAACTTCTGTATCAATTAAATCCATCCCCCCTGCTCAGTTTAAATGTTTATCCAGGAAATATGTGAATTTAATATCAAGTAGCTCAGTCCCTTTCTTTGATGGATGCAAACCATCTTTTTTGTACAGTTTTTCATTGGAGCAGCTGCAGACCTTATAACTAATGAAACCAAAGCCTTCCCTTTTACACCACTCCTTTAGCAACACATTAAACTCTGCTAAACAATTCCATCTGTCCGTCCATCACCCTGGGGGGAGAATCATTGACCCCCTCAGAGAGGGTTCACAACTTGGGCGTCCTCCTCGATCCACAGCTCACATTAGAGAAACATCTTTCAGCTGTGGTGAGGGGGGCATTTGCCCAGGTTCGCCTGGTGCACAAGTTGCGGCCCTATTTGGACTGGGAGTCACTGCTCACAGTCACTCATGCCCTCATCACCTCGAGGTTCGACTACTGTAACACTCTCTACATGGGGCTACCTTTGAAAAGTGTTCGGAAACTTCAGATCATGCAGAATGCAGCTGCGAGAGCTATCATGGGCTTTCCCAAAAATGCCCATGTTACACCAACACTCCGCAGTCTGCATTGGTTGCCGATCAGTTTCCGGTCACAATTCAGAGTGTCGGTTATGACCTATAAAGCCCTCCATGGCACTGGACCAGATTATCTCAGGGACCGCCTTCAGCTGCACAAATCCCCAGCGACCAGTTAGGTCCCACAGAATGGGCCTTCTCCGGGTCCCATTGACTAAACAATGTCGCTTGGCGGGACCCAGGGGAAGAGCCTTCTCTGGGGCGGTCCCGGCCCTCTGGAACAAACTCCCCCCAGAGATTAGAATTGCCCCCACCCTCCTTGCCTTTCGTAAGCTACTTAAAACCCACCTCTGCCGCCAGGCATGGGGGAACTGAGATACTCTTTCCCCCTAGGCCTTTACAATTTTATGCATGATATGTCTGTATGTATGTTTGGTTTTTTATTATAATGGGTTTTAATTGTTTTTAGTCTTGGATTATTGTTATACGCTGTCTTATTATTGCTGTTAGCCGCCCCGAGTCTCTGGAGAGGGGCGGCATACAAATCCAATAAATAAATAAATAAATAAAATAAATAAACGTTGGCCTTTCCCTTTTTGTTTGTTATATACAGGTAATACCTCTGAAAAGATAAGCCTACAACCTATACTACTGAGTTCATACCCCAAGCTCTGCACAGAAAGTACATCTTTGGGGGACAGATCATTTGTGCTAAGATGTTCAATAGCATCAACATCTTACAGGCATTCTTGATTTTTTTAAGAATACGCCTCTTATCTCTGCTGGCAGTAGCATCTGGCAGACACCTGACCTCTTTCAAAACTTCATTATTTTGTCCTAAATTTACCTCCCTTACAATTGAATCACCAACCAGAAGGTGGCTTCTCTTTGTGGTTACCTTGCTGCTCTTGTGTGACTGATGTGTAATACCTGATTCACACTTCCCCCTTTCCCCTTCCAAAGATTTCAAATTACATATTTTAATAGTACAATACATCATTATTAAAACAACCTTAAGGTAATACAGTGCACAAAAGCGCTTTATTTGGAAGAAAAAATATATTTCCAGGATAGTAATTCGATCTTTGCTATCATTGAACTTTTCCCTGAAATTCAAGGCACTAAAAAGATAATCTTAGCTGGCTCTAATTATGTGATCTGCTATTATTATAACATTCTTTAGCATGATCTTGATGACTAGCTGGACTGACCCATCATTGTTGATTCCTTACAATCATACAGGTTCATGTGAAAATCTTAGTCGCCAAAGGCATCAAGTTTGTGGGACATCCTGGAAAGCAGCACTTGACAAGGAAAAAATGCGTAGCTCCTGGCAAAGCCAAGCCCACATCTATTGTGCTCTCTTTTGGTGAACTGGGGCAGAACAACATCACAGGTAACACATTTGAATGGTGAACCTTAGTTTGGTATTCCTTTCAAAAGATCTTTCAAGTGGTTGCCTTCACTCAATGGATTTTGCCTACCTGCAAAAGATATACCATAGTTTTCGGAGTATAGTGTGCACCTGAGTATAAGATGCATCTTATTTTTGAGGAAGGAAAATGGGGGGGAGGGATCTATCTACCTACCAGGTATTCATCTGTCTAGCATCCTTAGTCTGTACAGCTTCAGCACATTATTTTATCCCCTGTTTAGGACTGAAAAAGCCTTTTGCAGAGGGAATAGGAATTTAAAAAGATTTAGGGCAGGAAAAACTGCTTTGGAGGGAGTAGGAATAAAAAGAAATGCTGCAAGCCAGGAAGATAGTTAGCACCGACTAGGGATGAAAAAGCTTTTTTCAGAGGGAGTAGGAATGAAAACAAACCTGCAAAGACTTAGGGCTGGAAAAAACCTTCTTCAGAGGCAGTAGGAAGCTGGGAAGATCGTTAGCACCTAGTTAGGGCTTGTGAAAAAAAGCTTTGAAAGAGCTACATTTGGAGTATAAGATACACCCACCTTTTCAGCCTCTTAGGGAGCCAAAAAAAGTTGTGTCCTATGGTCCAAAAAATATGGTAGATTCTATATCATTGAAACAGAGAAACATAGAAGTCTGAGAGCAGAAAAAGACCTCCTGGTCCATCTAGTCTGCCCTTATACTATTTTCTGTATTTTATCTTAGGATGGATATTTGTTTATCCCAGGCATGTTTAAATGCAGTTACTGTGGATTTATCTACCACGTCTGCTGGAAGTTTGTTCCAAGGATCTACTACTCTTTCAGTAAAATAATATTTTCTCATGTTGCTTTTGATCTTTTCCCCAACTAACTTCAGATTGTGTCCCCTTGTTCTTGTGTTCACTTTCCTATTAAAAACACTTCCCTCCTGGACCTTATTTAACCCTTTAATATATTTAAATGTTTCGATCATGTCCCCCCTTTTCCTTCTGTCCTCCAGACTATACAGATTGAGTTCATTAAGTCTTTCCTGATACGTTTTATGCTTAAGACCTTCCACCATTCTTGTAGCCCGTCTTTGGACCCGTTCAATTTTGTCAATATCTTTTTGTAGGTGAGGTCTCCAGAACTGAACACAGTATTCCAAATGTGGTCTCACCAGCACTCTATATAGCTGGATCATAATCTCCCTCTTCCTGCTTGTTATACCTCTAGCTATGCAGCCAAGCATCCTACTTGCTTTCCCTACCGCCTGACTACACTGTTCACCCATTTTGAGACTGTCAGAAATCACTACCCAGTGATATAGACCAGTGATGGCAAACCTTTTTTTCCTCGGGTGCAGAAAGAGCATGTGCATGCACTATCACGCATGTGCGAGTGCCCACACCCATAATTCAATATCTAGGGAAGGCAAAAACAGCTTCCTCCACCTCTGGAGGCAGGAAACGGCCTGTTTCCCAACTTCTGGTGGGCCCAGTAGTCTCTTGTTTCACTTTCCACAGGCTCTAAAGACTTCCCTGGAACCGGGGGTGGGTATAAACGCCCTCTCCCATGCCCCTGGAGGCTCTCTGGAAGCCAAAAACACCCTCCCGGAGCCTCTGTGTGAGCCAAAAACCAGCTGGCTGGCACACACATGTACATTGGAGGTGAGCTAGGGCAACGGCTCGTGTGCCAGCAGACATGGCTCTGCATGCCACCTGTGGCACCAGTGCCATAGATTCGCCATCACTGTTATAGACTTTCTATAGACACTATATTTATAGACATATATACAGAATCTGTATTCTCTATAGAGAAAACTCTAGACATTTGGGCAAAAGGAATCCTCAATCTGAGTATTGTATTGGTAGTGCTGTGCTAGCAAAAACGTCAGAAGAGAAGGATTTAGGGGTAGTGGTTTCTGACAGTCTGAAAATGGGTGAACAGTGCAGTCAAGCAGTAGGGAAAGCAAGTAGGATGCTTGGCTGCATAGCTAGAGGTATAACAAGCAGGAAGAGGGAGATTGTGATTCCGCTGTATAGAGCGCTGTGAGACCACATTTGGAAGACTGTGTTCAGTTCTGGAGACCTCACCTACAAAAAGATATTGACAAAATTGAACGGGTCCAAAGACGGGCTACAAGAATGGTGGAAGGTCTTAAGCATAAAACGCATCAGGAAAGACTTAATGAACTCAATCTGTATAGTCTGGAGGACAGAAGGGAAAGGGGGGACATGATCGAAACATTTAAATATGTTAAAGGGTTAAATAATGTTCAGGAGAGAAGTGTTTTCAATAGGAAAGTTAACACAAGAACAAGGGGGCACAATCTGAGGTTAGTTGGGGGAAAGATTAGAGGTAATGTGAGAAAATATTATTTTACTGAAAGAGTAGTAGATGCCTGGAACAAACTTCCAGCAGACGTTGTCGGTAAATCCACAGTACTGTAACTGAATTTAAACATGCCTGGGATAAACATATATCCATCCTAAGATAAAATACTGTACAAGAAATAGTATAAGGGCAGACTAGATGGACCATGAGGTCTTTTTCTGCCATCAATCTTCTATGTTTCTATGTTTTTATTTTTCATAAAAGGGAGAAACATCTTATCTACAACACGCTAAAGGGAGAGAATGTTAACATTCCTGAATATAATCACTATTTAGTACATTCTCAGCCGAAGCGATAGAAACCTTTTGTGTAAGAATCCACAACCTATCTTTGCCAATAACGTATCTAGCATTTTATGTCATCTCACAAATGGCTGCCATCAGGAAACTACCTGTAAAACTCCTTCACAGTGTTTACTATCCATCTCAGTGTCCCTTTGCAATTATTTTTAAAAGGTGAACATACTAGACATGCATTGCACTATGGCCCCCTGCCCATCAAGAAAGCCTGTGAGCCCATAGAGTGACCTAGAGACACTTTGGAATGAATACCATTTTGGAGGCTGGCATTGCAACTTCAAAAATAGCAGTTTCCTATACAGTGATACCTTGTCTTACAAACTTAATTGGTTCCGGAACGAGGTTCTTAAGGTGAAAAGTTTTAAGACGAAACAATGTTTCCCATAGGAATCAATGGAAAAACGATTAATGCGTGCAAGCTCAAAATTCACCCCTTTTGCCAGCCGAAGCGCCCATTTTTGCGCTTCTGAGATTTCCCTGAGGCTCCCCTACATTGGAAACCCCACCTCTGGACTTCTGTGTTTTTGCAATGCTGCAAGGGAATCCCAGCATCGCAAAAACGAGCGCTTCACTGGCAATGGAAGTCCGGAGATGGAGTTTCCCAGTGAAGGGAGCATCAGTGAAGTCGCAGCATCACAAAAATACCGAAGTCCTCGAAACCCCACCTCCGGACTTCCGTGTTTTTGTGATGCTGCGATTTCACTGAGGCTCCCCTCACTGGTAAACCCCACCTCCGGACTTCCGTTGCCAACGAAGCACCCGTTTTTGCGCTGCTGGGATTTCCCTGCAGCATCACAAAAACACAGAAGTCCAGAGGTGGGGTTTCCCATGGAGAGGAGCCTCAGGGGAATCCCATCAGCGCAAAAAAAAGGTGCTTTGCTGGCAACGGAAGTCCGGAGCTGGGGCATCCTAGCAGCGGCAGTGGGTTTGTAAGGTGAAAATAGTTTATTTTTTTATTTTTTTATTTTATTAATAGAGTTGAAAGGGACCGTTAGGTCATCGAGTCCAACCCCCTGCCTGAGCAGGAAACCCTACAGCACCCCAGCCAAACGGAAGTCCAATCTCCTCTTGAAGGTGTCCAGAGTTGGGGAGTTCACCACCTCCCCTGGCAGGCAGTTCCATTGGTTCATCGCTCTGACCGTCAGGAAGTTCTTCCTTATTTCCAGGTTGAATCTCTCCTTGGTCAGCTTCCAACCATTGTTCCTCGTCCGGCCCTCTGGTGCCCTGGGGAATAAAGAGACCCCCTCCTCACCGTGGCAACCCCTCAAGTATCTGTAAACTGCTATCATGTCCCCTCTAGACCTTCTTTTTTCTAGGCTGTCCATGCCCAGTTCTCTCAATCTCTCTTCGTAAGTCTTGGTTTCGAGTTCCCTAATCATTTTGGTTGCTCTTTTTTGCACCTTCTCCAGAGTTTCGATGTCTTTTTTGTAGTGAGGTGACCAAAATTGGATGCAGTACTCCAGGTGGGGTCTGACCAGGGCATAGTAGAGTGGTATTAGTACTTCCCTGGTCTTGGAGCGTATTCCTCTGTTGATGCAGCTTAGGATTGAGTTGGCTTTCTTGGCTGCTGCTGCACATTGCTGGCTCATGTTTAGTTGATTGTCCACCAAGACTCCAAGATCTCTTTTGTAAGAAGTTTGTAAGAAGAGGCAAAAAAATCTTAAACCCCGGGTTTGTATCTCGAAAAGTTTGTATGATGAGGCGTTTGTAAGACAAGGTATCACTGTATATTGATTCATTTTGAACTAAATATTCTAAAAAAGGCAGAGACTATACCAGCTGACAAAAATATCTGGCCACTTTAGATTTTGCTGAGTTCCAGTTGAGGGCCAAGTTATTGAGGATCCATATTTCTTTGTGTCATCTTTAGCAAAAGCCTTCGCTTATAGTGGAAGCAGTTGCTGCCAAGACAACATTCAACTCACCAAGAATGGCAAACATTCTGAGGATGGCCACATAGACAAGAGGACTCCTGTTGGTGTTGATTATGTACGGAGGAGCGTTATTATTGAGGTAAGCAAGCAAATAGTCTTTTCAGAGAAATAGGTTGCAGCTGGAAAGAGAGATTCAAGATGCTGAAGATAGAAGAGATGGTAATGTTTTCTGAGTGGATGGATAGTAGGATGTAGGATTTGGAATTTAAAAGATATCCATATGAGTGTGTCTGGCATGTTACAAAGGAATTCTTCTACTAATGTTTCTTCTTTTCCCCCCCCAATAAATTTTATTAATTTTCTTAAAATAGACAAAACCGACAAACATACATTTAACATAGAAATGGGGTTGTATCTTCCCCGCTTATTCTAGAAGTAAAATTTCAATACAGAAAAAAGAATACATTCAAAAGATGCTTAAGATCAACTTATTACTTTAAATGAAAAGAAGAAATTTGTTTAACTTTTTATAATAAGTCTTCATACATAGACTAATTCTAACATAACTCTTAAATCATATCCCTACTAATTCTAACATAACACTTAAATCATATCTCTGCTAATACAATTCTCTTATTTATTTATTTGTTTATTTTTACTTTTAATATTTCTTCTTGTTTATCCATATATACACTTTGTTCCATATCTCATAAAATTCTGTTTCTTCTTGATCTTTTAACCGTCTTGACATCATATCCATTTCAGCGCAATCTAATATTTTCTTAATAACTTCCTCTTCTTTGGGGATATTTTCCCCTTTCCAATTTTGCGCATATATTATCCTGGCCGCAGTCAAAATATGAATAACTAAATGTAAAATTTCTTCCTTATATTTCTGATTAGTTATACCCAGTAAATAAAATTCCGGGGTTATTTCTATCTCCTGTTTTACTATTTCTGTTATTATTCTTTCTATCATTTTCCAGTAAAGGGTTTGGAATTTAAAAGATATCCATATGAGTGTGTCTGGCATGTTATAAAGGAATTCTTCTATTAATGTTTCTTCTTTATGAGGTGGGCTGGCATTCCTAGGGAAAGGAGAACTATTTCCAAAGTTTCCCCAATTGCCAAATTCTGTTTCCAAGAATATTTATATGAGTTGCTTTCTCTTGGGCATCAAGCCAAGCTTTTGGTCAAACTTTAATCATTATTCATTTTTGTATCCTTCATCAATTTCTTAAAAAACCTTTACGTATGTATATTAGATTTGTGTTTTCGCTTTGCTTTGTTGTGGGTTGGGCATAAATTAAATTTGAGGTTTTTCTTCAGTTACTTTTTGTTAAAGAGAAAGCCATTGAATTTTGGTGTAGGTATCGCTGAAAAAAATGCCATTTTTTTGCAGCCAGAGGGACTGACCAGAGAATATACCTACAGTGTTTTCTTCTGCCCTAACGGTAAGAGAATTTCAGTAGCAGTTTTAGGAGTTGCATTTCAGCAAAATTTGAGCCACAGTTTCCCTCCCGAGGCTCATTGTCAAGCATTGCTAGCTGCATTTAACAATTATATCCTGACAACATTTCTTCTCCTCCTCCACTGCACTGCCCCATTGAAGAAGTAGACTTTGTTTGTCTCGCTAAAAATCTCTGATGGCATTTGGAGAGTGCTCTGTCTTCCAGCCACTGAGCGTTGCCTTCTGCCATTTTGGCTTGAGTTGATGGAGAAGTGAGACATCTGATGCCACATAGGGATCTGCTTGGGTAAATGTTTAATCGATGTCTAATTGTACTTTTCAAAGCACCATTTGTATATCATGGAGATGCTTACGTTCATGACTGGAGCATTCTTCTCAATGTTCACTAGACGTCTTTTTCGTGTATAGGTACAGTGGTACCTCATCATACGAACTTAATTGGTTCCAGGAGGAGGTTCGTAAGGTGAAAAGTTCGTAAGATGAAACAATGTTTCCCATAGGAATCAATGTAAAAGCAAATAATGCGTGCAAATCCTTCAGGAAAATCCTAAACTTTAGAAGGGAGGCGAACAGATGGCAGGGAGGAGCAGCTAACCGTGGCGGGTGGAAGAAGCAAGGCTAGGCTAAAGGGTGAGTGGGAAGGAAGAAAGGCAAGGGGGGCGCCCCTCCCTTTTCTTTCTTCAAAAGACACAGTTTCAGTGCCTTTGCAAGCAAGCTGTTCTCTGCAAAATCTTTCCTCCCCCAAGCTGCCCCTCCCTCCTCCCTTTTCTTTCTTCAAAAGACACCCTTTCAGTTCCTTTGCAAGCACGTTGTTCTCTGCAAAATTTTTCCTCCCCCAAGCTCCCCTTCCCTTCTCCCTTTTCTTTCTTCAAAAGACACCCTTTCAGTTCCTTTGCAAGCACGTTGTTCTCTGCAAAATCTTTCCTCCCCCAAGCTGCCCCTCCCTCCTCCCTTTTCTTTCTTAAAAAGACACCCTTTCAGTTCCTTTGCAAGCACGTTGTTCTCTGCAAAAATTTTCCTCCCCCAAGCTCCCCCTCCCTTCTCCCTTTTCTTTCTTCAAAAGACACCCTTTCAGTTCCTTTGCAAGCACGTTGTTCTCTGCAAAATGTTTCCTACTCCAAGC
Source organism: Erythrolamprus reginae (assembly GCF_031021105.1). NCBI lineage: Eukaryota > Metazoa > Chordata > Lepidosauria > Squamata > Dipsadidae > Erythrolamprus > Erythrolamprus reginae. Next base: position 28,124,665 of record NC_091950.1, read on the forward strand.
AGCCCCTCCCTTTTCTTTCTTCAAAAAAGGGGGGAAAAAGAAACCCCTTCATCCCAGCAGCAGCTGCTTGGGTTCGTAAGGTGAAAATAGTTCGGAAGAAGAGGCAAAAAAATCTTAAACACCGGGTTTGTATCTTGAAAAGTTTGTTAGAAGAGGCGTTCGTAAGATGAGGTACCACTGTATTTAGTAGTCATATGGACTTGTGGAGAGAGGAGTAGCTAAGGAGAGCTAGGTTCTGCCAGCTGTGTACTACTGAATCTTTTATGCAGGTGACAAATGTGGGCAAAGTGAAAGTGAGATCACCTAAAATGCTTCAAAGCCCCACAGCCAAGCTTTCTACAAAAAGGCTAAATCCATGTCTCAGAATAGTTTGGATGACAAGAAAGAAGTGGTCGTAGAAGAAATCCTGACCTAACACTGTTCCTCTAGGTTATTTTGGGACACATTTCTGATCCTCCAGATGAGCACTACACTTACATTCAGAAATAGTGTGAGTAGCAGGCCACTGAGTACAGATAGATTTCACACAGGCAACCAGTTGCTTGGGCAGCATGGAAGTTAGCTAAAGCCTCTGTCTCAAATACTTATTCACAGTTAGATTAGATTAGATTGGATTAGATTGGATTAGATTTATTGGATTTATATGCCACCCCTCTCCTTAGACTTGGGGCGGCTCACAACAATGGTAAACAATACATAGTAACAAATCTAATATTTAGCAATCTAAATTACAGTTTTAGGTTAAAAAATCCAAAAGAAACCCCAATATATAAAAAACAAGCACACAGTCGAATCCTACACAGAAACTACATGGGCAAGGGGGAGATGTTTCAATTCCCCCATGCCTGACGGCAGAGGTGGGTTTTAAGGAGTTTACGAAAGGCAAGGAGGGTGGGGGCAATCCTAATCTCTGGGGGGAGCTGGTTCCAGAGGGTCGGAGCCACCACAGAGAAGGCTCTTCCCCTGGGTCTCGCCAGACGACATTGTTTAGTCGACGGGACCCGGAGAAGGCCCACTCTGTGGGACCTAACCGGTCGCTGGGATTCGTGCGGCCAAAGCTATCCCCTACAAGCTATAAAGATGGTGATTAGTGGTTGGTTTTCTTCCTATGTGATACTAAGTGAGAGGGAAAACCCAGCCCAGGGATTTTACCAGTTGCTATCTTTAAATGGCCCCAGATTAACCTGTAAAGACAGTCCAGTGGTACGTTGGGACACAACTGCTTTGAAATGCATCAGACTTGGTACTCAGTGAATTTTGATGAGAAAAAATTATCCTGGTTACTCATCATTTGTTTGGCACTCAACGTAGAACTTGTTGCTTTTCCTTATGGGAAAAATTTGTTTGGTACTCAGCATTTTTGATACTCATCTTGCCTCCTGGAATCAATTAACTACGAATACCGAGTTCTGGTACCAATGAAACACTTCCCTCCAGCATCATTCTTGACACTGTTAAAGCTCAGCTGTTGGGATCTAGGGTTGCATGCACTCCAAAGGCTATAAAATAAGAATCCAATGCTCCTTAACAAATGTGTTTCTAAAAATGTAGTCATTTTGTTGACATGATCCCTCACCACTGTTTCTTCTGTATTGTCTGGGAAAACATTATTTAAAAGAGCTTCATTGCAATTAATCTCCAATTAAAACATATAGATAGCTTATGTTCTTGCTGAGCGATGAGAAAGGATGTACCCCATGAAAACCTGACTTGAGCATATGGAATTTGAGTTATTTGCTGTGGCCTTTTTGCTCTAAAACTATTTTACATAAGGGGAGATTAGTTTAAAAGAGACCCGTGGAGATTTATTTATTTATTTATTTATTGGATTTGTATGCCACCCCTCTCCGTAGACTCGGGGCGGCTAACAACAGTAATAAAAAAATCATATAAATCCAATATTAAAACAACTAAAAAACCCTTATTGTAAAACCAAACATCCCTACAAACAAACATAACATGCAAAAATTGTAAAGGCCTAGGGAGAAAGAATATCTCAATCCCCCCATGCCTGATGGCAGAGGTGGGTTTTAATGAGCTTACGAAAGGCAAGGAGGGTGGAGGCAATTCTAATCTCCGGGGGGAGTTGGTTCCAGAGGGCCGGGGCCGCCACAGAGAAGGCTTTTCCCCTGGGCCCCGCCAAATGACATTGTTTTGTTGACGGGACCCGGAGAAGGCCCACTCTGTGGGACCTAACCGGTCGCTGGGATTCATGCAGCAGAAGGCGGTCTCGTAGATACCCTGTTCCGGTGCCATGAAGGGCTTTATAGGTGATGACCAACACTTTGAATTGTGCCCGGAAACTGATCGGCAACCAATGCAGACTGCGGAGTGTTGGTGTAACATGGACATACCTAGGGAAGCCCATGATTGCTCTCGCAGCTGCATTCTGCACGATCTGAATTTTCCGAACACTTTTCAAAGGTAGCCCCATGTAGAGAGCATTACAGTAGTCCAGCCTTGAGGTGATGAGGGCATGAGTGACTGTGAGCAGTGACTCCCGGTCCAAATAGGGCCGCAACTGGTGCACCAGGCGAACCTGGGCAAACGCCCCCCTCGCCACAGCTGAAAGATGTTTCTCTAATGTGAGCTGTGGATCAAGGAGGACGTCCAAGTTGCGGACCCTCTCCGAGGGGGTCAATAATCCCCCCCCCAGGGTGATGGATGGACAGATGGAATTGTCCTTGGGAGGCAAAACCTACAGCCACTCCGTCTTATCAGGGTTGAGTTTGAGTCTGTTGAGATGTGTCTTTGGCGGTGCATTGCTGTGAATGAGACTGAACACTGACAGTGTTTTTGGTTTATTTTTGACTAGAGAAAATTCACATTTCCACTCCTAATAAGTATGAGTACCAGTATGTGCAGAAACCTGCCCACATGATGCGCTTTGATGTTGCCATCAAGGCCCACAATAATGCCCACATCGCTTTGTCCTCTGCCCCCCATGACATGGCGGAGATGACTGAAATTGTCATTGGTGGGCACCAGAACTCCAAAACTTGGATCTCTACTAGCAAGATGGGTGAGCCGGTGGCCAGCACAGAGACTATAGGCATCCTTTCCTGGGACGAATTTCGAAGTTTTTGGATCAGCTGGGCCCATGGAGTCATCCAGGTGGGTGGAGTTTGTTTTTTTTTGTTTTCTTCTCATTAGAAATGGGCTGTGGGTCCAAAGATGGGCTACAAAAATGGTGGAAAGTCTTAAGCATAAAACGTATCAGGAAAGACTTCATGAACTCAATCTGTATAGTCTGGAGGACAGAAAAGAGAAAGGGGGGACATGATGGAAACATTTAAATATGTTAAAGGGTTCAATAAGATTCAGGAGGAAAGTGAACACGAGAACAAGGGGGCACAATCTGAGGTTAGTTGGGGGAAAGATCAGAAGCAACGTGAGAAAATATTATTTTACGGAAAGAGTAGTAGATGCTTGGAACAAACTTCCAGCAGACGTGGTCAGTAAATCCACAGTAACTGAATTTAAACATACCTGGGATAAACATATATCCATCCTAAGATAAAATACAGGCAATAGTATAAGGGCAGATGGACCATGAGTTCTTTTTCTGCCGTCAATCTTCTATGTTTCTATTATCTTTTTATTAATTAGGTAAGGCTTTCGTTAGTCCTCCTTAAGCAGCTCCTGCCTGGTTTTTGGTATGTTATTTTTCCCTGTCCAGGTGGGCCACGGCTCCTTCACTCTCAATGCGTCCACCATTGTGACTTGGTCCACCTCCAAGCAGCCGGAGGTGAAGTATATCGGCTTCTCCACAGGTTGGGGTTCTGCAGGCGAATTCAAAATCTGGAGGAAAGAGGAGACGGATGAGAATCACAACGAAGCATTCACACTGGGCGTCCCGCACAATGTGATTCCAGGCTCAGAGAGAGCGACTGCCTCTATTATTGGTAGGAACACTGGGAACAATTAAAGTCAGCTCTGTTGTGACAGACTCATGGCAGGAGTTCATACTGTATCAGAATAACAGGAAGCTATCTGTATTGGAGCAAAGAAGGAATTACTCAGTGCCTCAATTGGTATCTCTCAAGCAGAGCACAGAAATTAAATTCTTGTCTACTTATTTCCCTAGAACCAGATTCCAAGATGCATTTTTTCTGGATTGGGGTACTTCATTTTTAGTTTTCTTTAATAACAATTGTGGCATTTTTGGAATTTGTGGCTCGTTCCACAATACATTCCAGTGCAGAAGATTCTTTGCAACTATGCACCCTAACTAGGTGAGCAAGTATCAGCCGGAACAGCTGATACATAATACAGTAATATGCTGTCTTGGAACACAGAGGCTCCATTTAGCTAGCGTGACTAATGTATGTAAATATATCTAATCTTTTTTATCAAAATAATCTAAGATTACACTGACCAGGGAAGAGAATCTTCCCTTCAGGGCACAGTCTCTTTGTTTCTGGGAAATGTAATGTGGCAAGTACTATTTGGTTACATGCCATAGGATACTTTTGGCATAAGTTAATTCAGTTTTAGCCTAGCATGGATTCTGCTCTGTTTTCTGCTAGCTCCCACCTGGGAGGATCAAAACTGACATTATTTATTTATTATTTTATTTATTCATTTGTCCAATACACAAATACATACGAAGAAAAATAGACATGTGATAATATAAAAGAGGGTGAAAGTGAACTTAGAGGAGAGGATATATGAAAGGAAGAAAATATATATGATAAGTGAAAGAAAGGAAAGACAATTGGACAGGGGACGAAAGGCACACCAGTGCACTTATGTACGCCCCTTACTGGCCTCTTAGGAACCTGGAGAGGTCAATCGTGGAGAGTCTAAGGGAGAAGTGTTGGGGGTTAGGGGTTGACACAATTGAGTCCAGTAATGTGTTCCACGCTTCGATAACTCGATTGTTGAAATCATATTTTTTACAGTCAAGTTTGGCGCGGTTCGTATTAAGTTTCAATCTGTTGCGTGCTCTTGTGTTATTGCGGTTGAAGCTGAAGTAGTCATTGACTGGTAAGACATTGCAGCATATGATCTTGTGGGCAATACTCAGATCATGTTTTAGGCGTCGTAGTTCTAGGCTTTCTAGGCCTAGGATTGTTAGTCTATTTTCGTAGGATATTCTGTTTCGAGTGGAGGAGTGAAGGGCTCTTCTGGTGAAATATCTTTGGAGATTTTCAAGGGTGTTGATGTCTGAGATGTGGTATGGGTTCCAGACAGATGAGCAGTAGTCTAGGATGGGTCTGGCAAAAGTTTTGTAGGCTCTTGTGAGTAGAGTGAGGTTGCCTGAGCAGAAGCTGCGTAGGATCAGAAGGCAAGTTTTTCTAGCTGATACTATGCTTTTCTTTTGGTACCAGGAGACGTGATGGGACCAACGCTGAACAACCTGGATAACCTCCTCCAGCTGCCCTTTGGTTGCGGAGAGCAGAATATGATTCATTTTGCTCCCAACATCTTTGTCCTCAAGTATCTTCAGAAGACCAAACAACTTAGCCCAGAGGTAGAGACCGAAGCCACCGATTACCTGGTGCAAGGTACTGGCCCTTGAAAGGCTACAGGGATATTTACTAAAAGGAGATTCAGAAAGCAATTGCTTCTGGCCCCAACATGCAAAAAGTGTTCACTTCGGTAAATAACGTTTGACCTATACGTTCAGCTTCTATGTACTGTCTTATGGGTTCTTTCCAGGATACCAGCGCCAACTGACCTACAAGAGGCAAGATGGTTCCTACAGTGCCTTTGGGGAAAGGGATTCCTCAGGGAGCATGTGGTATGTTGCAAATTAATGGGTAGGAAGATAACACTAACATTTGTCCCATGGTGTTCAGAGTAGTTGCATGTGTAATATTTGTCCCGTCCTGCGATTGATGCTGACATGGAGTTCTGCAGCAAAATCAAACCATTTCTGGCTTAGTTGAAGTATCAAAGAAAATACTGAGATAACAGTTGAGCTATGAGCTGTGGTGGCACACTGGTTAGAGTCCAGTGCTGCAGGCTACTTCTGCTGACCACTGGCTGACTGCAGTTTGGCAGTTTGATTTTCACCAGGCCCAAGGTTGACTTAGACTTCCATCCTTCTGAAGTCAGTAAAATGAGGACCCAGATTGTTGGGAGCAATATGTAAACAGCTTAGGGCTGTAAAGCACTGTTAATTAGTATACTGTATACGTCTAAGTGCTGTTGCTGTGCACAGACACCAGGACTATAGATTGGATGGTTAGGAAAAGCTGCCTCCTAGCTCTGTTGCTCCTTTTCTATTCACATCATGGCCTTGCATTTCATTGTGCTTCTTTGGAATTGAGCAGTTCTGTACTCTACTATATTCACCATGGGTTGTGGGTTTTTAAGTGCAAAAACAAATGCAGAAAAACAGGGACAAAGTTGACAGGGGAAGACCAGCCCTATAAATATATTAATTTATAACTTTATCATTAATAAGCTGGAAGAATGCTTTTCAAGTCCCACAGACAACAGCAGTGGGGAGAATACTTATGGGGCAGAATGAAAATATTCCTCAGGGTTGGGAGTATGAAGTCAGTGGCTGGGTAAGATACAACCTCACATAGTAGCTAAGTAACCATGTATGATGGCAATCACCTTCAGGCACTTTCTGACCTTTGTATTTCCAGGCTAACAGCCTTTGTTCTGAAATCTTTTGCTCAATCCCGGGAATTCATTTTCATTGACCCCAAAGAACTTTTAGCGGCCAAGGATTGGATCATCCAGCATCAGAAAGAAGATGGCTCATTTCCAGCCATGGGCAGGATACTCAATAAGGACATCCAGGTACCAAAAGGGTGGATGGGTGGGTTAGATTTGTAATTATGCCTTGACAAGCTTCTAGACCAGTGTTTTCAAACTTGGTACAGTTGGAAGGATTAGTCTATGGTGTTGATAAATAAAACTAAATCTGCGGGGGACCTTAGTGCTCTCTGATTTTGATTATTTTCTTGTAGATGTTTGATCGCAGAATCTAAGTAACATCATCAGCAGTGTTCCCTCTAATTTTTGGGGGGGTGGGCGGAAAAGTATAGTGTCTGAGCGGCCGTCCCTTCGGGACTGGGCAGCACAGAAATAATAAATAAATAAATAAATAAATAAACAAACAAACAAACAAATAAATAAATAAATAAATAAATAAATAAAAAAAACCCACCCTGTTTTGCCTCAGAGAATTTCAAAATAAAATACTGTACTGTGTGTCTATAACAGTGAGCTCATAATAGGGCAACTATCAATATCAAAATGCTACTTAAATAGTTGAGCTAGTTTCAAACTAGATTTTGATTTTCTTTCTCTCTTCCTTACTCCCATTCTTTTTCTTTCTCTTTTCCTTCCTCTCTTTTTTCTATCTGTTTCTCTCTCTTCCTCTCTTCCTCTCTCTCTTCTTCCCTCTCACTCTTTCCCTCTCGGCTTCTGGGCAGGTTTGGAAAACTCTGAGTTGATGATGATTTTTAAGTGAGCAATTGCTCACTGCTCAGCTTAGAGGGAACTATGATCATCAGTACTAGTAAGGAATGGGGTTTGCTCTCAGTTAATAGTCTAATGATGGCTCGCCCTGTGGTGGTCTTGTAGGTTCTTTGGTTGGGCTGTTTACTGTCGGCTTGTTCGGCAGCTCCTTCATTGGGGTGTTGTTTACTTGATAGTTGGTCTGTTATTAGTCTTGGAGTTAATCTAGGCTCATCTGAGTGCTGATTGCTGGTGGGGAAGAGTTTGGGACTTTTTGATCCCTTTTTTTGGCTGGTTTATTTATTTATTTTATTATTTATTTATTTATATACAGTATTAGATTTGTATGCCGCCCCTCTCCGAAGACTTGGGGTGGCTCACAACAGTAATAAAAACAATATAGTAGTGGAACAAATCTAATATTAAAAAACATATAAAACCCTATCATTATTTAAAAAAAAACCAAACAGCACATTCATACCAAACATAAAACAAAGTATAAAAAAAAGCCTGGGGGAAATGTGTCTCAACTCCCCCATGCCTGGCAGTATAAGTGAGTCTTGGGTAGTTTACGAAAGACAGGGAGGGTGGGGGCAGTTCTAATCTCTGGGGGGAGTTGGTTCCAGAGGGCTGGGGCCGCCACAGAGAAGGCTCTTCCCCTGGGGCCTGCCAAACGACATTGTTTAATCGACGGGACCCAGAGAAGGCCAACTCTGTGGGACCTTATCGATCGCTGGGATTCGTGCGGTAGCAGGCGGTTCCGGAGGTACTCTGGTCCAATGCCATGTAGGGCTTTATTGTCTCTTGCATAGCATGTAGATATTATTTATGTCTATGTGCCTGTTGATTGTTAATTTGTCAGAGTGCCAGGCTTCTAAAAATTCCGTAGTGTTTTTGCACACTGCTCAGTAGGGTGATGATAGTTTCCCAAGTGGAACTATGATTAAAGTCTGTTCATATTTTGTGAAATTAAAGAGTTTCCATCATATCTTGTAACAGCTAGTTGGTATTCATGGATGCATTCTGCCAGTTTTCTCTCTGTTTATCCTACATGGTGGCTGTTTATCCTACATAACCATTACACTGAATATTGTAGATGACTCCAGTTTTTTCTTCTAGGGTTGCTGGCTCTTTTGCTTTTTGTAAGTTCACAGTATTTACAAAAGGCAAAAGAACGACTAGTACAGTGTTTCCCAACCTTGGCAACGTGAAGATATCTGGACTTCAACTCCCAGAATTCCCCAGCCAGCACCTGCTGGCTGGGGAATTCTGGGAGTTGAAGTCCAAATATCTTCAAGTTGCCAAGGTTGGGAAACACTGTACTAGAAGACAAAGAAACTTACATCCCAGTAAACACTAACACAATAAAAAGAAACCAAACAACGGGATCAAGAGAATCCTCAGAGGAAGAGTGGTGGATGAGAAGCAGCAGATCCATCCTCCCACACTTCTACAGTTTTAAAATGTCTACTAGTTTTACCTATTTGGTTGAAAAAGGCACACATTGTCATTGCTATATCAAGAATGCACACCTTCTATCTTGATAAGTGTCATCTGAGTATTTCAGCATGAAAGTTGTAAGATTTCTCGTTAGTCCTTGATCCATAAATTAAACAATTTCTTCCCAATGAAGTAATTGGTAGTTATTATACATTCTCCTAAAGATTCAATTATTCATACAGATATATATTTTCCATTCAGAGAGGCAAAGAAATGCTTTCTTCATGCATTTTTTGTTCAGAATCTCTTCAGAAATGTTGAAAATGTGAAAAGTTGGGGGATTGGATTCAAGTGCAAATCTTTTATTCATAAGAGTTTCTTAATTTAATCCTTTTATTTCTTTTTCTTCCAGGGTGGAGTTCATGGGAAGATTTCTGTAACAGCATATGTAGTAGCAGCTTTGCTGGAAACAGGGGTGACTTCTGAGGTAAGAGATAAATGTGTCCAAGACATTCCATGTTTTGCCCAGTGTTTATAAATGACAGCTGATCAGAGTCTAAAAACCAAAGAGCTGATAACCAATTTCCCTCCTTAAAGCTTAAAAGGGTGGGAGCTGGAACATGCCCACTCAAATTGACCTGAATACAGTACACAGATTAGAAACATGGAGACAGGTGGACTCTCAAATAACCAAGTCCTATGCCACCCAGAACTTTATAGGTGATAACCAGCACCTTGAAATTCCCTTGAAAGTCACCCGGCAACCAGTGCAACATACTGATGATTAGTGATGGGTGAACCCAACAGTGTTCGGGTTCGGGCAAGTTCGGACAAACTTTAGGCAAAATTCAGCCGAACCCGAACCGAACCCGAACGGGGAATCCCACCAAGAGATTCCGGGGGCGGAGCTTTGACGTCATGTATACCAGCAGGTTGCTAAGGACGCCAAGGTGATCACTTCCTGGATTCCGTGGAATCCAGGAAGTGAGCACCTTGGCATCCTTAGCAACCTGCTGGTGACGTCAAGGCTCCACCCCCAGAATCTCTTTGTGGAAGGGATTCCCCAGCTCCTTCAAAGGGAGGTCTTCACGTAAAAATAAACATTGTTACTTTTACGAAAAAGGACGCCACAGCGGCGCTGCAAGCAAAGGGCGGTCCTTTCACGTAAAAATAACAATGTTTATTTTTACGTGAAGGAGCTGGGGAATCCCTCCCACAAAGAGATTCCAGGGACGGAGCCTTGACGTCACTGGCAGGTTGCTAAGGACGCCAAGGTGATCACTTCCTGGATTCCATGGAATCCAGGAAGTTACCACCTTGGCGTCCTTAGCAAATTGCCGGTGATGTCAAAGCTCCGAACACGACCCTGAACTTTGCCCGAAGTTGGCCGGGTTTGTGTTCGGCATACTGAACACCGCAAAATTCGGTATGGACCCGAATTGTGTGGGTTTGGTTCGCCCATCACTACTGATGATGGCTTACATACATGTAGAAGTCGAACAAAATTATCGCCTTGCACCTTGAGATGAGCATTATATAAATTTAATAAACAATAAATTAAAAAGCATAAAAGCAGAGAGTTTAAGCCCAATGGCATTAAGCCCAATGGCTTGTGGGCATGATTTCTCTCTTCCTGTCAACATCATCTAGAAACAACCCCTGAAGAAGAAGACAGCAAAGTGCAACATGTTGCTCCTACCCCAGTCCCCAAAGTTGATCCAGAAGATTACCAGAGTCAAAATATCAAAGTTAGTTAAGAAATCAAGGAGCACTACAATGGACTCATTACCCGAATCCTGGCTTCTCAATAGTTCATTGACAAACATGACCATGGCTACGTCTGTATTGAATCCCAAGCTAAAACCCAACCAAAATGGGCTTATGTAAACGACTTCCTTCAGAGTCTTGTGGAGCTGAAACCCAACCACCCTCTCTACCTCCTTTACCAGAAAATGGAGGTTGAAGACTAGAAAACGTTTTCCTGGATGGTTTGTTCTAAGTGATGTCCTCTTAGGATGCAGGCTTTCTGCGGAATGTGTGCTTTCTGGCAGCCAGGAAAACTAGCAGGTTTATTTCAAAACAGGAAGAAGCCTAGGCTGCATCAGTAAAGGGATAGAATCAAGATCACATGAAGTTTTAAGACCAATTTATAATGCTTGGCAAGACCACACTTGGAATATTGCATCAAGTTTTTCTCACCATGATATAAAAAAGGTTTTGAGATTCTAGAAAAGAATAGAAGATCAACCAGGATGATTAGGGGACTGGAGGCTAAAACATACGAAGGATGGTTGCAGGAATTGGGTATGTCTAGTTGAATAAAAAGAAGGACTAGGAGTAACATGACAGCAATGTTCCAATACCGAATGGGCTGCCAGAGAGAAGAAGGGATCGACCTATTCTCCACAGCACTTGAGGGTAGGACAAGAAGCAATGAATGGAAACTAATCCAGGAGAAAAGCAACCTAGAACTAAGGAGAAATTTCCTGACATAGAAACATAGAAGACTGACGGCAGAAAAAGACCTCATGGTCCATCTAGTCTGCCCTTATACTATTTTCTGTATTTTATCTTAGGATGGATCTATGTTTATCCCAGGCATGTTTAAATTCAGTTACTGTGGATTTATCAACCACGTCTGCTGGAAGTTTGTTCCAAGCATCTATTACTATTTCAGTAAAATAATATTTTCTCACGTTGCTTTTGATCTTTCCCCCAACTAACTTCAGATTGTGTCCCCTTGGTCTTGTGTTCACTTTCCTATTAAAAACACTTCCCTCCTGGACCTTATTTAACCCTTTAACATATTTAAATGTTTCGATCACGTCCCCCCCTTTGCCTTCTGTCCTCCAGACTATACAGATAGAGTTCATGAAGTCTTTCCTGATACGTTTTATGCTTAAGACCTTCCACCATTCTTGTAGCCCGTCTTTGGACCCGTTCAATTTTGTCAATATCTTTTTGTAGGTGAGGTCTCCAGAAATGAACACAGTCTTCCAAATGTGGTCTCACCAGCACTCTATATAGCGGGATCATAATCTCCCTCTTCCTGCTTGTTATACCTCTAGCTATGCAGCCAAGCATCCAACTGACACAATTCATCAGTGGAATGAGTTGCCTCCAGAAATCATGGGTACTCTGGAGATTATTAAGAAGAGATTAGACAACTATTTGTCTGAAGTGGTGTAGGTTTTATTGCTTGAGCAGTGGGTTGGACTAGAAGACCTCCAAGGTCCCTCCCAACTCTCTTGTTATTCAGAAGAAGCCACATGCAGGGTTTTTCCTCTGTGCTTATAAAAACACACATTTTATTTTCCTGTTTGGCTCTGCTGTGATGCAAATAGCTTTGCTACAAAGAAAACTATTTGCAGCCAGCATACTGCAAATAGTTTTGCAATATGCTGGCTGGTGCTGTTTCCCAGGAACTGAGAGGAACTATGACTTCATTGAAAGGAACTTCCTCAAAGTTGATTAGTTCCACTGAAACACCAAACTCTATTTTATGCCTGTCTTTTAAATTTAGCATCAGTGTGGCTTGATAGCTCCCTTTTGCAGCAACCACTCAAGCTGTTTAAAAATCAAAGAACAAGATAATAATAATAATAATAATAATAATAATAATAATAATAATAATAATTTATTAGATTTTTATGCCGCCCCTCTCCGAAGACTCGGGGCGGCTCACAACAATGATAAAAACAATATTATAGTAGCACAAATCTAATATTAAAAGAAATAACTAAAACCCTATCATATTAAAACCAAACAACACATACATACTGTTCTGTCTGGGTCACTCCGGAAGCTATGACCAACCCAAAAAGATAAGCCAGACACACCATTAAAATTCAAATACAGTTTTATAATGTTCAAGAAAAACGAAGCTAACAGAAAATGTCCTTACAAAGCTGGAAAACACTGGAACTCTAAATATATACACGAAGGCAATTGTCCATGCATCAATATAGGATTCTTGCTGCCAAGACGAGGCTGTAGATAACAGACATACACCTCCCACGGTTCTTCAAGACTGCTGGGCCACGAGCCAGGAACAAAAACGCCAAGAAAACAATGCAGGTTACAGCAACTCCAAACTGATAACACTCCACATGGCTTCAAGAGCTTGCCTGCCTTATAAACCCTTCCCTGCTAATGAGGACCACACCCAAGCCCTGGTGTTCCTTATTCAATGCTGATAATATTTCTTCAATTGATCCTTCCTTTGATCTAGACGTCAATGACAGCTTGTGCTTCGTCACCTAATGACTCCAAAGACTCCAAGCTACTGGCTGGGGAGAGCCCCTCCCCGGGGCTCCCATGCTGTTCTTCCTCGTCACATTCCTGACTGTATTCTCCCCCGTCCACCTGCCCAGCCCCCTCCTCTTCGCTGTCATCCTCCTCCGGGCATGGAGCCAGCAGAGACGCAGCTGGTCCTTGATCTGCCTCAGGCTGAACCACAACACATACCAAACATAAATTATAATGAAAGTAGAAATCAGAATTGGGAAGAATATTACCATATATAGTAATAATAATAATTTAACAATAATTTATTAGATTTGTATGCCGCCCCTCTCCGAAGACTCGGGGCGGCTCACAACATAAACAGTGTACAAATCCAATTTTTAAAAATACAATTAAAAACCCTTATAATAAAATAATCACACAATCCAATCAAACCATACACCAAGCCTGACAATTGGGGTGTGTGTTAATTTTCCCATGCCTGGTGGCAGAGATGAGTTTTTAATGACTTACGAAAGGTGAGGAGTGGGGGGGCAGTCCTAATCTCTGGGGGGAGTTGTTTAATCTACGGGACCCGGAGAAGGCCAACTCTGTGGGACGTAATCGGCCACTGGGATTCGTGCGGCAGAAGGTGGTCTCGGAGGTATTCTGGTCCGATGCCATGTAGGGCTTTATAGGTCATAACCAACACTTTGAATTGTGACCAGAAATTGATTGGCAACCAGTGCAGGTCGCAGAGTGTTGATGGGTCAGATCTGGGGCGGTCCATGATTGCTCTCGCAGCCACATTCGGCACGATCTGAAGTTTCCGAACACTCTTCAAAGGTAGCCCCATGTAGAGAGCGTTGCAGTAGTCGAACCTCGAGGTGATGAGGGCATGAGTGACTGTGAGCAATGACTCCCGGTCCAAATAGGGCCGCAACTGGTACACCAGGCGAACCTGGACAAACGCCCCCCTCGCCACAGCTGAAAGATGGTGCTCTAATGTTAGCTGTGGATCGAGGAGGATGCCCAAGTTGCAGACTCTCTCTGAAGGGGTCAATAATCCCCCCCCCCGGGTAATGGACGGACAGATGGAATTGTCCTTGGGAGGCAAAACCCACAGCCACTGCATCTTGTCAGGGTTAAGTTTGAGCCTGTTGACACCCACCCAGACCCCAACAGCCTCCAGGCACCGGCACATCACTTCCACTGCTTCACTGACTGGACATTGGGTGGAGATGTACAACTTGGTATCATCAGCATACTGATGATACCTCAACCCATGCCCTTGGATGATCTCAGCCAGCGGTTTCATGTAGATATTGAATAGCAAGGGGGAGAGGACCAACCCCTGAGGCACCCCACAAGGGAGTAACCTAACGGTCGACCTCTGACCCCCCACTAACACCAATATAGATGTTAGAAGTAAAGATTACTATTATTATTGTTCCTCTTAATATTATATAAACATTTATTCATTAGACATGAAACTCAAATCAATTGAACTTTTAAAAATGTATTACAAATATCATTGATGGGCTCTGATGGCTGATACCAGCATCCATTATTATTGATACTGTTACTGTTATTGTTATCATTATTATGTATATGCAGAAAAGCCCAGACAATACTCTGTTTATTGAATACTTATACTGTATATATATATATATATATTAAGTATAAATGAAACTATATTTTAAAAAATCAAAG